>NW_027269265.1:26221615-26559115 GCF_023055355.1 Agelaius tricolor | reverse complement strand
TCCAGAAAAGTTCCAAGCTAATTCTGAGGAGATATAAAGCAGGGTTGTGGTTCACAGTCCAAATCTCTGATCTGGTCTTGAATAACAGAATGGCTGAGGATGGAAAGGATCTCTTGCCCAACCCCTCTGGGCTGCACAAACAGTTATCTGGACCTGGTTGCCTAGGATCATGTCCAGGTGGGTGTTGACTCTCTCACTGGTGGAGGCTCCACAACCTCTTTGTTCCAGTTCTCCATGACCCTTACAGTAAAAAAGTCTTCCCTGATGTTTAGATGGGACCGTGTTTCAATTTCTGTCATCTGGAAAAAGCAAAAAACAAACCAACCAAACAAAAACTGGCTGACAAGTATTCTACACTAGCTTGGTGCAGTGAATACTTATTTAGGACCTATTTAATCACAAGAGTGTTCAAATCCACATCTTCCACTTCCCAGAAGAATACTATAACCACTTCAAAATAAAGGTTTTCTGGAGTGAGCTGTGTTCTGCTGCACTCGTATAACTGCTCAAGTAATAGCAATAACCAGTATTACTATTCCAGACTCATTTGGCCAAAGAAGTGGTTGGAAGAAAGAGCATAATTCTGAAGGCCTGTGATAAGAGCACTCATCTGGGAAGGATTCTGATAGTTTTTGCAAGGATTGCTTATGCATTTTTGAATGACTCATAATGCAACATGCTCTCACTGTTTCACTTCATCCAATGAATCCTGATTTTTTTCTTTAATAGGGCTGTTATTTTAGCAGGAGAAGTTCAAGTCCCTCATTTTAGGAGTCTCTGGTAATATTTGGAGCAGTGGAAGATGTATGTTTGAGGCTCCACTGGCGAAGAGGCACTGAGAGACTTGTTCGCCTGTGTCTTTACTGAAGCCATGTAAAACCAGGCATCTCTTCTAGTCTTGTATCACAAAGCAAAAAACAAACAAACAAAAAACCCCAAAACACAAAATGGCCCAGGGAGTTCAATTTGGGGATTTTGTCAGTTGGTGTGCATTGATGGTGCACTGAAGAATTTGAAGATTGAATTTTCTTTGATGCAGGCATTTCTGTATGACCCAAAGTGAAGGGTTTGTGTCTCTCAGGCACACACAACATAGAGGAAACTCTCCTAGATCTCTTGTACTATCTGATGTAGTTCCCTGCAGATAGCACTTGTCTTTAAAATCTCATTTTAAGATACTTAAATTTCCTCATATGGTATATATGGTACTTAAATGTCTAACTTAGAGGCCCTAGGTATCACAATAAATAAATCAATCTCTCTGGTAGTGTCTTAATTAGTGAATGCAGGAATATGCCAGAATTCAGAGGTGCTTGCTCCTGCTTTCATCACAGAGTTGTCTTCTTTCTTCTGCCTGTGGGGTCCCATGGGATGAAAACAGTGCTGAGGCCATCTCAGACCAGGTTTCTATCTTAAATAAACAAGGAACCCGAGCTGTGCAGACATGAATTTGTTTGCACTTGACACACTGTAGGTGCAGTCTTATTGAGGGAGGTCCTCAGTTTCCACAATAGATAACTTTCCATTTGCTCACAGAGCTTGTAGCTGGAGAATGATACCAGTTTTTTTCTCAAACCTGCAGTCTCAAATTACTGTTGAAATGATTTTAAAAACCAAGATTAGCTTAGAGCTATGTAGTTGTTAATACTATAAAAATAATGATGACATAAAATAATTCTCTACTCACTAGAATATTTATTTGTAAAAATCACAGCCTAAAATTCTACATTTGAAAAACCAGTAAAATTTCTCAAATAATTTATCCTTACTCCAGTGAAATACCATTAAATTACAAGGGAAAAAGGTATTAATTTGTAGAAGATACAAAAGCATCTAAAACTGTTTTTATTCCAGAGAAGAGGGAGGGAAAAAAAAGAAAATTGGTGGGTACTGTTTTGTGTGCAATTCCCAAGTATATTTTAAAAACAACATTGAATTTTTATAGCCAAATTATATTTTCTGCTAACGGGGAGCTGGGGAGGGATGAATAAGAGAATGATTGACAAATCTTTTAGGGCCTGATTTTACAAGATGCTGCGCACCTCCTGATTGCTGCCAATCACTTTCATTTTCTTTCAGTCGATCCGAGAACATATGGCATTATTCAGATGGTGCTGAGCACCTTCAATCACAGTCCTCATAATACCACAACATCCTCATTCTGTGCAAATGTGAGAATTGCTGTTGACATTTTAAATTGGAGGGTTATTTGGTCTTTGTCTGGACAAACTCCCAGCTGACACAAATGAATGTTCTGCCTGAAGAAGGATTGCAACAGTAAACAATAAATAATCAATTGTAAAAGCACTACTGTATTTATACAAACTATGTGGAATATCAACTTGATTTATAAAATTCCATACCTCTTCCACTTTTATTTGATGGGGAAAAAGCACCATTCTTGTGGAGAATTGAAGTTTAGTTTACTCTCAGTGCAAATTTTGAAAAGTGGAAACTGTGGCTGTTATGTGCACAAGGCAGTTGATTTAAAGAGATCAGAAAGGCATTTAATTTAAAAATAAAATTTAAAAAAATCAATTTCAACATACTGATTTGTCCTGCATTACAGTTACCTGTAGAGATCCTCTAGTCATGTCTATCTGTTTTTGATGCCTCTACAGAATAACTGTCCAGCATCCTCTGCCCAACCAATCAGAATGTAGGAAAATCTACCGATATGACGGAATCTACTGTGAATCTACCTACCAGAAGTATGTTGAAATCTGTGTGAGTCTTGCCTCTAGCTCGTGCATTTAGTGCTCGTGCTCTCCTGCTATTCCGAAATTACACGTGTGTTGAAAGCGTACACTTGTGTGCAAAACCTCTACAGCAGGGACAGAAGTATGTTGTTTAATTCTTTGGGATTGTGCTCTAAAAGCTAAAAAGCAAATAAAAAACCCTAAGACTTTTCTAAATCTCTTAGGTATGCTTCTGTACAGTGCAATAAACAAGAGTGTACACGCTAGAAAATCTAGGCAAAATGTATTGCACAGGTGCTTCACATCTTAGGGATTTGAAAGGTGTGTTATGTATAAATTAGCTGTCACTTTTTTTCAGTCATGTAATGGAATGATGAGTTGTAATTTGCATAATCCTTTAAGAAGTCAAATTATACTGTCATGTAGCAGACTTAACATGCTAGCTAGGATTTCATAGCTTTGCAGCTAATTAGTATGTAACTTACAGGACAGTTAAATTGAAGTTGAGTCCTCTTTCTTTGCAGTCATTTGCCTTTGTCCGTTGCCCTAACAGAGCCTGCTTTTGTGTGTAACTCAAGATCATTACTGGTGCTTCTGACAAAAATGCTATTGCTCTGGGCAGGCAAATGCAAAGGGCTTGACTTCTGTTAGTTCTGCAAGCAGTGAAGTTTCTGTTTTACTGCAACAAGGATTTAATTATCTATTTCAACATAGAATTGAAGAGTATATATTTGACAGGTGTGTTGCAGATGATTTTGTATTAATATATTGCTAATGCATTATGAATTCTCTGTTATCTCGCTGGATTTTGAAACTGCATTCTGTCACTTAGTGTTTGCTTTTCATGCTCCAACTATATTCCTGTTTTGTATACCAGTGTTACCATTATCATCCTCTGTATAACATTTCATTTTCTGAAAACCCCTTAAATTCTAAAAATTAGTTGTGCTGTGCATTAAAACAAACTGTTTCTTTGGCAAGGGCAATCATACTCATTACAGTTGTTAAGATCATATTCTCTCATTCCCTCTTTTGATTCTATAACCTGCTGCTTGTTTCCTGAATCTTTTCTCTTAGTAATAGGTACAACCACATCAGTAAAAGCTGTCACTTCGATGTAAATGAAGACTATCGTTTTGGTTTACAGAAGTGAGAGGAAAAGAGAAATCTAGATTTATCAAAATAATTACAGCATCAGTGTAACTTGGTGAGCCAAAATGAAAATCTGACCTCTTGCTTGGCTTTTTTTTTGTGAGTGGCTACTTTTGGTGTGAGATATGACTTATTCCTGACAGACATAGTCATAAACACTTTCTGAACTCTGAATTTTTTGTGGCTTTTCCCTTTTATCTCTCTAAATAATGGCAGTGTCCAGGGTAACTGAAGCAGTTTACATCTAGTATGATTTTAAATGTTATCGCAGAACTTAATTTCAGTGTTTTTGCTTCTCTTGTAAGTTCAGTAAGCATAAAAATATATTCATTTATTTAAACGTATGAAACAGATTTGTTGTGCAATATTTATATCAGTTTTTAGAACAACTTCAGATTTTGAAACTTTGTGGAAATAAGAAAACTTGGCACAGTTTGTCATGAGTGTTAAATACGGTGATGGCTTCACTCTGAATGCTGCAATACAGTTGATTATCTTGATTTCATTTTTTTTTAATTAGGTATAATTTATAGTCAGTATACTTAAAACAAGCTAGCTGTGCTGCCCACAAAATGAAATAGTTGATACTCCTATGCAATTGCAAACAAAAATTGGCAAAATCCAAAAATCAGATTGACTGTGAAACAATGTTTTGATATTTTGTCATTTCTGAAATGTGAGTTCTGAAGTATTGTAGCCCAGTTCACCTTGCTTGTAAAAAAAATAGATTATTTTGGGAAGCTAACAGCTAGATCTTTCTGGAGAAGATATAGAGTCCTTTTTGATTAGTCAAATTTTCTCTTGGTTCTTCTTCCATGCTACTTAAAATCTCTCAGGCATTCTTTCTCTCTTCTTCCCAATGGATGTTTTTGGTAATGTATTACCATAGTAATTTGTTTCCAAAAATATTACAGAAAGTTTCTGAAAACTGCTCACTAATCAAGACCAAAAAAAAAATCAAGCTATTTTCATAACACTTTGAAAGCCTTTAGTGTTTCAAAACATATGAAAATTTGGTACTAGATGTTCATGTGCATTTCAGATGCTCAGTCTCTCTCCTGATTAGGTTGGGAAAGGAAGAATGGATCTAAAAATGCTACTAGCTGTTAGGAGAAATGGCTGTGTGACTCCTTTCTCCTGTAGGAAAATTTTTGGACTGGACACAAAGCAGCAAACTGCTTTATTCTGAAAGCTACAGGAATTTTAAGGGCTGGCCAGACAGACCAGAACAGGACAGAGAATCATTGATTTTGGAGCTTGACTTTTTTCCTGCCTAGTAATTTTAAAATTAAATGAAGTGTTATGCAGAGAACCTACTCTGGACTTATCCTTAAGCATGTACCTGCTAAAGGTATTTTGTGTAAAGCTACTTAGCTGTTGAAATTAAGATATTCTGATCCTTTCTGTAAAAAAATCAAAGGATCATACCATAACCTTCTATGCCAAAAATACTTTGCAGAAAACATTTGGGGAAGTAACATTTATAAACAAATTTTAGTGCTAATAAATACTGGAGATAACCATTCGTAAAAGTTCTTAAAAGCATGGATTAGTAAATACATTCTAGTATTATTTTAAAAAATTGCAGATAGGTATTTGTGGTACAAATTCTTGAGAAGCTGGACTAATAGTTTGCTAGCTAATATATACAAAATGGGCAAAAATAATAAGTATTCTTATATGGATTTATCTAGAGTCTTTATGATATTCTTGCAACTGAGTGTAACAGCTGCTGCTGGATCCCTCACTTGGAATAGAGTGGAACATGCAATTTCAAAAGATGCTGGCAAAAGACAACAGACTTCTCCCCTCCTACATTGTCCCTCACCTTGATTGCCATGGGGCTGTGGGCTTTTTAGGTCACTGAAGATGTAAATATGCTCTTTAAAAAGATGTCAAGTAAGTTTCAAAATCATTACAAATAATTTCTATGTTCACAAGTGGTAGGGGCTTGTCCTAAGCTAGGGAGGTAAAACCAGAGGCCTATCAGTTACTGGCCTGGAATGCAGCTGTCCATCAACTCCTAAATATTTCTCTTTTTCTTTTCCAGTTGCCCCAGCTGTAGCAAGGTATGTCCAGGCTCTTCTTTTGTGATGTCAAACAAAACTGACAACAAAAAAAGATGTTTCTTGTTCAGTTCTAACTACTTTGCTATAACTAAACTGCCAAGGTTTTTCCCTCTGCCCAGACTGAGAAATCTTTCTTCTGCTTGTTCAGACAACCCTGGTTTGCACTCTTCCTCACCTTTATGGAGTGTCAAACAGTGAACAAAGGAGAGCTACTTGCCCATGCTCTCCTTTTATTTGTTGCTAAATTACAAAGAATACTGGCATGTCAAAAATGAGCAGTTTTGCCTGTCTGCAGGGAACCTGTTGAGTACAAGCAGAGGATATCTCAGGATTTTTTTGTTCTCAGCCTGGAAGCCACTTCAAAAATGACCCTTCAGGGTATCACCTGGTTGGCTGTTGTGTGTTATCTCCCAAGCAAGGGTGGAAGAATCATGTCTACCTTACTTTGTCCTGTCCATATTAAGGAGACTTAAAGGTCATGTCTCTCTTCAGTTATACAGAAAACAGGGAAGAGTTCTGCAGTAAGCTGTTTCTTCTGAAATCAGGAGCATCAAATTAATATGTAAGGAAAACAGTTCATTTAAATCTCAAAAATACAGCTATGGTCTTATTATCTCTTTTTATTTCTCAGCAAGTTAGTGAAATGAACATAGAAAGAAGGCTCAGTGATTTCAGTTTAGGGGAGCAACCTGTCCTGGAATGTGTAGCTTGATTACATACAAATGTTCATCCCAAGCCTGTAAATGCCCAAAACATCCAAACTTAATAGACCAACATAAGCTCCTGTCAGACTTCATGTTGAATCAAATGCATAAATATTTCTACAAATAAGAAAAGGAAGTGCAAGCCTAAGCTATTCCATTCAGTCTCTAAAGACATTTATGTATTTATCAGATTGATATAACAAAATCAGGATTGGCTTGCATACATGAGAAATCTAATGGCCGCACTAGTCAACACAAATGAGAATATAAACCTTTTAACAGGCTTTCCTGGGGTTTCTAGTGAGGGAATTCAACCAGCTGCAGAGCATGGGAAGATGGGCACTTGAAGTGGTCCATAGTGCCCACCATCAGTGTCCACTTTAAGGTGGATAAAGCTGTAAAAACCCTGCAGAAGAGGAGCTAGTGGCTCCAAATGGAGAGTCTTGTCTTTGTCAAAGTGGGTTAGAACCCCCAGCGGGCCCCTTGCAGCTGGGCCTGCTGGTTCAGGTCAATCTAGTCATTGAAGCAGCACAGAAAGGCTGGTGATGCCTGAGCAGTTGCTATTTTTCTCCATCTTGTTTCTTACTTGTGGTGCTGCACATAAATTTCCTTAGAAAAACATAAGTCTCTTCAGAATTTCTGTTTGTATATTCTGACTCATCTGCTGCTATATAGCTAAGGAAAAGATACACCAGTCTTAAACAATTATTTTAGCTTCAGGAAAAAGATATAACATGTAAGACAAATAGGACTATCATTCAGGCTAATACTGTGGGGTACATAAGTATTTTTTTCCAACAATGGCTTCAGGATCCCATGTTTAGGGGTTAACTTGAGAGAACAACTGAAGAAGCTGCTATTTAATTTGCTCTGCTCTAGTAAAACAGGAAGGAGAGGTTGCATCTTCTTCCACAGTAGATTTCACTTTGCAGCAATGTTCCATCACTTCACAGCTTGATTTTACTTCTCACAATGTGAATTTAATAGATGTATTTGAAGAAGATACTAAATATCTCCTCTTCATAAATTTGACCTCTTAGAAAATATTGAAAGCTTAAAACCCAATTCATTCTCTATCAGCAAAAGACAGAGAAGCCACTGCTATACTCAAGTGACAGGCTTTTAACATAAGTCAACTGATCCTTACAGCCTCAGTGTGAGGCTGCCTGGAAAAACTTTATCCCTGTTACCACTGCCTATGTTTGCTTGCCTTTGTGTAGCATTGAGCATATTTGTGGGTTCTCTGTTCTGAGGTGTTCTAGATGTCTTTTGTGGGAAGAGGAAAGGTGTCATTAACCAAATTTAAAACACATTCCAAAGTAGACCAACGTTTCCCTCACACATAAAACATGAGTGGGCTTTCTCTGGGTAAGAAATGAGATTAGCTGTGGTACTTTAAAATGATTAATGATCACTGGCTAGTATTAAGTTGAACCTCTAATCCTTGGCTGATTGGAGCATTTGAGAGAACAGCACTCAAAAATTACCATTTTTTAGTAACAGAAATTGTCATTTTTTGATTATGATGCAGTTAGATGTTGCACTGGCTTTAAAGTTTTACTTTGAGATGATTGGGATGTAGCCTGAATAGAGAGTAGGTGTGATGCATACACGTTACCTGAAAATTTTCTTCCCCTGAAAAGTATAGGACCATATTTAGGTTTACAAAATGCTGTTCAGTCTATAGCTCAATACAAATTTTGAAGGTTCACTTAAGCTTTGCAGTATCAAATTGTAATATATGTCTGAGTCAAGTTCTGAAATGAATTTGGTATTGTTCAATTAATGAATTAGGCAATTACCTTCATTAAACTGTCTGGGTCTTCAGGTCCTGTAGCCACACCCTTTCAATACAATATTAGTCACAGTTTGCTAATTCCCTGTTAAGACAGGTTTTTATATTGTACTGAAATTGCTTTTGCATTTCTTTCTCATTTCAGAAGGGGTCTTGTTCTGTTGTTCATTTCATGGTTTTTTTTTTTGATGGCGTGGTTTTGTAGTGCTTTTTTTTTTTCCCAGAAGTCATATTACTGGTTTCAGAAATGGGAAGATCAATTCTAATTATCTGTGACTGAGCTTTTCTGTGTATTCAGCAAGGTTTCACTTTTCCCATGCTCTTTCAGTAACTTGCTGCTTTGCATAAATACAGAAGCATTAATATCAAGCATATCCAAAATATGAATTTGGAAAGGAGTGAGAAGTTCATCTGGCTTACTAACAGCTTAGATGATCATTCCATAACTTGGGAAATAATTGTCCCACAAATATAAGGAGCTAGCTAAATACCTGCTGTAAAGCTCAAATAAGTGGCAGGAGTTGTGGTAGCAAAGCTGTCCTGGGGCATTTTAAGTATGCTTTTGAATGATAGAACTCTAACTTTTTGTCTTCATCTGCCTTAAACAACAATATAAGATACTGACACAGTCTTGCAACTTCTACTTCTTTTTAGAAGAAAGATGCTGATTATAAAAACTTCAGATGAAAGAAAACCCTGCTTCTTTTTAGATGAACAGTACTTACTATTGTTAAATATTGTTACCTTATTCTCTGTCTGAGTTTTTCTAATTTTATGTAGCAGAAGCATGCAAAGTCCAGCATTAAGAAGCTGAAAAGTTCTCCTTTAATATTCATGATACTCCTCATTTCCTTCCACCTCTCCATTTAAATATCTGTAAACAGCAAACCAGTAATCATTTATCCTCCTCTTTGACATGGGTTTCTCATTTTTAGCAAGGCAAGTTTTCCAGAATTTTGAATGCTTCTTGTAGCTGATTAAGGCTTTCTAGTTGGAATACTAGTATAGTCCTTTAGTTGTTCCTGTGGGAATGCTTGGGGATCACAGATATAAACTAGGACCATGTTGTTACATGCTGTTTGAAACAGAAAGATTCTCGTCTCAACATCTGTAGTGATTTATATAATCCTTTCCTATTGCTACTCCATGTTTACTCCCTTGTACATCAAAGGATTTTTTTCGCTGCTCTAGCCAGGGTATTGCACTGTAGGCTAATATTAATTTGGTTATCCACCATCATCCATATGCCTCATTCTAGCATATTATATTGTCTTTGTTTGGAATGTGTGCTCTTAGTTATGAGATAGACAGCTTTGTGCTCAGCTGTGTTAAAACACATCTTATTCAGGTGAGCCCAGGCTGCCATGCAATCTGTGGAACTGACAACTCCCCAGTATTTACCATTTTATTATCTTTTGTGTCATCTGCAAATTTTACTGGGAAGGATTTCATGTTTTCTTTCATATCACTGATTTATTCTCCTGCACAGGTACTCCGTAGGGAATAAAGGGCTCATGGAGTTCTTTCCCTGCTCGGAGTACTTGGGGTAGATCTAATCCATA
Source organism: Agelaius tricolor (assembly GCF_023055355.1). Taxonomy (NCBI): domain Eukaryota; kingdom Metazoa; phylum Chordata; class Aves; order Passeriformes; family Icteridae; genus Agelaius; species Agelaius tricolor. The sequence continues at coordinate 26,549,134 of NW_027269265.1, read as the reverse complement.
TATCAGAGCTGCTGGTCATAATGTCTGGGAGCAGATTAGGGCTGCCGGCACTGATGAGTTGCAACCAGGCAGGGGCAGTGAGTCATGAGCACTCTTCACTTGCAGCAGTATGAGATGGCTGCAGCCTCCTTTCAAGTAATGTGAGGCTTGTTTCGCATAGTGATGTTGTTGAAATACAGAGACAATTCTCCTTTGAAAATTTGTGTGTTTGTAGTGATGGCTACTAGTAAATTCCCTTCTTTTTTTTTTTGTTTGTTTTTTGGAAAGCTATTTCTGGAAACAAAGCTAGATTATTTGCAAATGGTTAGCAAATTTAGTTACTGTGTTTATCTAAACAGAAGAGCCAATAGGTAGTTTTTGGAAACCCTGAAATCTTTCATATGAGTTTCCTTCCTTAATGAATTATTTTTAATAGCTTTTCCAAATGGTGCTTTTAATTAGAACTACATGTGTTTTTCAGATGAATAGAAGATTAAATGATGAAATTTAGCAAGCATAAGGCTCTATTGAAAAAAAGTTCAGAGTTTACTAAAAATGAACCTTTTGTTAACATTTTGTTCCTCATTTTTCTTCCACCTCCCAAAATGGGAACCTCAAAATCGTGTTCTAAATATTGTTTGGTTTTTGTTTTTTTTTTTTTTTTTTAATTTGGCTACTTAGAAGCCCTTTACATTGCTGTGTCTAATTTTAAGGCTAAATTGTTATTTAACAATCAATGAATTCTTCTACCTGGCCATAGGGTTTTATGATGCAAAAGTGACACAGCTCTCATTTCACATCCAGATAGAGCCATATCGCTAAACTTTGAACTTATTTATAAAGAAACTGTTATCATAAACATGCTAAAATTCTATTATGATGGTGATACCTATAGTCAAAGTATTTAATACTGATTTGCTTTCCCTTTAAGACAAATAGCGCCTCAGTTAAAACATATGAATATTTAACAGTCTTCATCATGTCAAACTGGTGTACAGAAAACAAGACTTGTATTGCACTCTGTAAAATTTTACTTTTCTTGTTGTACAGATATTTGTCAGGTGTTTGTGGTCTTAAAAGTTCCATGTTCACACTTGTGTATGTGTACATATATGCACACATATAGAACACACACTTTTGAAAAGAAAGAAAATTCAATAATTTTAAGGAAAAAGACAAGCAGAAAGCATATTTCTACCTAAGTATAATAGGAAGGTGAAAATTTTTAATTGTTGTAGGTATGACATGATTCTCTATTATTGTTTCAAAAAGCTAACAAAAAAAAAACCCAACGCCAAAAAAAGAAATAACAAGAAAATCACTGTAAAATATAAACTAAAAATTATATAATTGAGCTTTGCCCATAATTTCTGGGAAATAGGGATTAAATTTCTTGTGGATACCAAGCAAAAAATTTGGTCAACAAGAAGGAAATCATAGTCTGTCACTCTTCAAATTTTCTGCACATTGAGCTACGGGAGACCCATGAAAGGAGATAACTTTGCCTGTTATAGTTGCATTGAACTTTGTCTTATGGTTTCACAAGGAATGTTGGGTCTGTGCCATCTTTGAGATTACAGACTGTGATGCAGAGTAGTTTAAGATGCTGTATCATGTACCATTTAATCAGGCTGCACTACTTGGAGTATGTGTTGCGTACTGGGAATAATTTGCGTGTAGTCTTTCCAGCTGCATCTATATAAAAGGTGAAATTCCCCCACCTCTGCACAAAAGTCAGCTAAATGGACTGTGGGGAATGGAGCAGCAGTTGAATGAATTAATTTCATGTAGCTGTCCATAGCTAGCTGTGACACTGCAGTGTGTTTCCTCCACAGCTGACTCACAGCCAGGATCTGTACACATCTTTGTGCAGGTCTTGGGCTGCTGAATTTCAATATGTTGATCAATTATCTCCTTGCCTAGAAGCGTCCTGTACAGTTTCCCACCCTCTTGCTAAATTCCAGTGACTCATTTACTGCCTGGGGCAGTAGCCCTGCAAGCCTTGTGACTGCACTGGACTTCATTAATTATGGTTTTTACCTTTGATACCTCTAAGATCATTGCTGCATTAGGAGAGGCTGCTGTCTGTGTCATGGTCCCCTTCTGCATATCCTTTCATGTAAGCCACTGTACATCCTGCTTCACATGGCTGGAAGAGAGGGGCTGTTGTGAGACTCCCCTTTCCCCTGTAGAAAATCTGTCATTTCTAGGAGTGCTCTCCACTGGCAATCCTCAGTGAGGAACATGTAGATGGTCCAGGCACAGAGAGAGAGCGCAAAGATTTTCAAGCTGCAAAAGGCTTTGTGTAACCAGTCAAACTGCAGGGTGCAATCAGTTTGGCAGCCTGCTAGTCCTGGGACTGTCTAGAAGCATCACAGGGTTGCAGACACTCTCTGCACTGGGCTGTGCACTAGGCAGCCTGACACCCATGTAACAGTGACCAGTACTGAGCAATGGATTGGTTGTAGCTTGCTTTGGTATGGCCTGTACCATTGCTTTGTCTAGCAGTATTTTCTTTGCATCAAGAATGCTGCTGTGCTCTACATTTTGAGCTACATGTTATACTAAAAAGGGCATTCATATTTTGCTAACTTGGCAGGTTGAATGGGTTTTGTTATTTAGTAGGTACAGAGAGAAATACTGAACTAAGATTAAGAGCAAAATACAAGCCAAGTCTATACTATATTTTGGTATAGCTTGATCAATTGGAGCTATCTAAGTGATGTAGTATCCCACTTGGACAAAGATCCATCAGCAGAAACCTCTACACATGTACTATTTTACTTGCAGAACTGTTCTTTTACTGATATTGCTTGTTTTGCTAAAAAGTGATGACTTTTCTGTATGAGTCTAAAGCTGATCTTTGCTGATATAGCTGATTATATGCTTAGTGCTTTGCCACAGTGGTGTACCAAGATTGCTCTATTGGCAAAATGCTCCTCATGCCAACCTCATCTGATTTTAGTAATTCACTATTCTTGATTTCAGAGCTCAACAAAATAAGACTCCTATTGTAGAATATGAAGGGACATTAGTTGCTCCTTGACTCTGTAGTGAATAATCATTGGGATAAAGAGACTCAAGAGCTGTACTGCATTTAAAAATCAATCCTATTTTTCATAATATAATTAAATTTTTTGTCATTTCAGATATTCTTGTTGTAGACTTGCATTAAGGGTGAGAAACCTAATCTTCTGAGTTGCTTGACTTATTTGACATATTTTACTTATTTCAGTTTTGGTCTCCATAGAATCCTGCTGATGGTGTGATTTGCCTGATTGTGACAGTGTTAAATCACACATGGTTGATCTCCTTTGCCTTGAAATCAAATGATGTAAACAAAAACTTTCCAAATGTATTCTGATCTTTTTCACCCCCTCAAAATCTCTCAGCCAATATTGCAGTGAAAAATCTGGCAGTCAGAATCTAGTCAGGCACAAAGCCTCGCTGTGTGCTTTGGGCAACACCTAGATCTGGTGCATAAGGCAGCATTTTATGGTTATCATAGCAGGAGGCCTTCTTGCTTCCTGGGGCAGCAGCTTTTAGAGCTGTTGCATTGCTGCTTGATTACTGGTGATGGTTGTGTTACATGCTGGACCCAGTGTGACTGAGACAGCTCTGATTCATATCGCTCTGGGGAGCACCAGGCATGTATCCAGACCATGCATCAGCATCAGTGGTGACTGTGCCATTGAAATTGCTGGAAAAGGCATGGAATCAGATAATCATCCATAAAGGAGTACTAGTGGATGGCAGTGAAGTTCACAGCTGGTAAATTTGTATCTTATGGGATTGTGGTACTGTGTAATAGGCAAAAGCTCTTAAGTTTACAGAAGAGGTTAAAGCAACTTCATTAGATAGGGATTTTTCCATTGTTGATGTTGGCTTATTTTTACCTCACCTCCTCACTAAGTGCATTTGAAAGTTATAAAAAAAATAATTTGTGTGATGTCAAAAGAAGAGCTAATCAACTGCTCCAGGTCTAGGTTGTATTTTGAAGGTTAAACTGAAATCTAATTGTTGACATTATCACTAATGGAATGAAATGCATTCCAAAAGGTAGAAAATCACATTAGCTTTTCTGAATTTTCTACACCCCAAATTTTTCTGTTTCTCTCGCTCAGATATTTTGATGTAGTCCTGCAGCAATACCTATTTTGCAAGAATAAAAGTAGTCCAAGCAATGAACTATTCATCCTTCCCCCTAGTTTACACCAGATACAATCTATTTTAGGTTGAAACCAAGGGATATATTGTGTGCCTTAATATGGGGGGGACTCTGCTCTTAGAATCTTTTAGGAATTCATAAGAAGGGGGATCAAATACCATGTTGTATAGATGTTTAGAAAATTTTTATTTGGAAAATGGTTGACCCTTCAATGCATTGGCTTTTATTAGAGTAAGTCCTGTTTTTCTCAGGTCCTGCTTAAGGAGCTTGTGACCTTCTCTGAGCTTCCAGGCTTGTAGAGCCTCCTGAGCTGAGTGCTCTTCAAGGGATAGTTAGCACTGGCCAAAAGATGCTGCAAATATCTGTACGGGGACTTGGTGGCACAGCAGCAATATGTTCATGGTTGCAAATGGGAGTTTTGTTGGGTTTTTTGTTGTTTTTTTGCTGCTGGCGAGCGCCACAGTCCTGATGTGTGTGGTCTCACTCCTGAATGCTGATGTACACCCACTCTATCCATGTGCTGTTGGGGTGTTTGCAATAAGCTGGAGTGTAGCAGAAAATGCTGTTCAATATCAGGCTCTGCAGAGGGGAAGTAGGGCTTTAGAAGAACTCCTCTGCTCTGAGGGTTGATGGTCTGCATGTTCCAAGTACATTGTAAAGGTAAGACTTAGCTCTTTGTCTTATCAAACATATTTGATAAGATATTGGTGATTTGGTGAAATATTGTAAAATTCATTTTGGTGTGTAGCTTCTTTTAGATTAATATTGTTTTAACTTTTCCCATGTTTTTAATCTAAGACTAGTTTGTAAATCTTAAAGTACATAAATAAGTGCTTACTGATGGTTGTCAGGTCTCCTCTTTGTACCCACAATGCAATATTTATGACTTTGTATTTTGACTTGCTTTGATGGCTCTTATGTGTAGGTATTTTTTGATTGACAAACAACTAAATTCAGTTTGGATGACCAAATCCAGTGTATGCAAATACCAGCCCTTTATTGCTATGTTTAACCAAAATTTTACATCTGCATTAGAATGAAAAACATAGCTTGAGTTGATACAGGTGTTGCATATTGCATGAAGGTAGCATGATGACATTAAGAACAGAAAGTTAATTTATTTTAGGCCAAATGCACAAATGCATAACTACAAACCAGAATTATTTCCTTTCCCCCTTCATACTTATGTTTTGATACTGCAATTCTCCCCACCCCTAACCTATATTTCTAAATATTCATTGAAATCCCCATAGCTTCCTCTACCACTGCTTGTACTCCCTGTTTCTTTAACCTCCAGCCCTAGAAAGAAGGCTATGTTCTCTGCTGGGGCAGGGACATCCCTCCGTAGAGCTTTAGGGAGTGCTTGGATGGGTAGATCAGTGCCTGGTAGTGGTTTTAATGTACAAGCCAACAATGTTTCCCCTGGCTTGAGGCTGGTGTTTGGGAGACCACAGTGTGCATTCCAGATGACACTGCAAATGGTTTCTGCCAGGAGAAAGCAGGTAAATATAATGGAGCAGGAAGGTAATTGGGGAACTGTTCAAGGTAATTCAACTATGGTCTCTGATGCAAGGGACCCAAAAAATATTATCTAAAACATACATACTGGTTTTAAAATGTTTGTTATATGGTAGTGAACAATCCGCTCAATAAACATATGAAAATTTAGATCAGAGTTGTAATTTTTCACCACACCAGTGAAAAAAACTTATTGCGGTAGAATGAACTATCGTGCTATTGCTTACAGATCTTTTTGGCAAGTGGTTTTCCAGTGGTGTATCTGAAAGCAGATTTAAAACAGTATGATTTTCACATTCTTTTATCCTCATTCTAGTCAGATGAAAAATAGACTCTTGATTTGTATATGTATGACACAATTTTCTCAAAACATGTTCTGCTGTGTGATATCAATTTTTGTAAATGTGCAGTGTGTTTTTTCTGAGCCTTTTTTAACCCCTTTCACCATATACCCACCATCTTGCAAGAAAAGTAAGACGAAAGTCTGAATATCTTGAATAATTTTCTTTTTTTTCTGTCATTTAAAGTCCTCTACGTCCTTAAACTCCAATAATCTGCTTTCTCTCTCAGTATATTTCTTGAAAACGAAAAGTGCTGTCACACTTACACTTTTTAGTTCCTACCAGAATAATTGGGTGACTTTTCCAGAAATTCTTGTTTCAAATTGTCAGAGGAAGATTTGATTTAATACAAATTCAATAAGATCTATCTTCTTTGAGATTAATAGTTTAGTAGATAGTTAAAAGTAATAGCAGCTAATGTTTCAGTTGCCATAAGACTGGCCTCTTATTTGCCTTGTGTCTTGCATAGTCACTAATTCCTGAGTGCATAAAATCCTATTTAGTTGGAACAGTAGCATTTTACCTTATTCTTCTAACTCTCTCTTTTCCTAGCTCTTTGTCATAATACAATTAAAATAAGGCTGTGTAAAATATATGTAGCATGTTCATCAAAGAATATTTGTGATGGAAGACAGTTCAGTTTGCAATTTAGAAATTCAGTGTAAATAACTAGGTATTCAGGATGAGTGCCGTCTGGATATGTGGGTGGTTCCCCATTTAAGTTGTAGCTTGCACTGTGTAGCTAATTCTGTCTCCAGACGTGTGAGTTTGGTTGTCACACTGGTGTGCACATGTATATTTATTCAGGGACACATGAACATGTGTGACAGAAAGGTTAAATCATTCCTATTTGATTCATAACTTGCCTATATGAAGAGCGCTAGAAGAGTAGGAAAAAGGGCATCTGTTAATTCCAATTCTTTAAAACTGTAGAGCCAGGGACACTGGCTTGGACTTGAGAGGGTTGAATGGGTAATATTCTCTCTGTGACAAATGAAACTTGTGCAAGGTACAGGGGCAGGGTCCCTGGTTAGCTGCAAGTCAGCTGAAGTAGAAGAAATGTGGCTGAAAAGAATAGCACAGGCAGAGGCTGACTGTTGGTGAGGGGACAGAGGCAGGTGTGGACAGTCCTGTGGCCCTCAAAGGGTACTGCTTGACATGCAAGCAGTTCTCATGGGTGATGGGGAAACTTAAGAACTGTATTGTCCACAGCCTTGTGTGCTAGGAAAGCAAAGGGTACTTTGGAACACAGGGAAAAATCTGTATATATTTTGCTTCAACTTCTGTGTGTACTGGAAAGGAAGAGGTCAAAACTGCAGGGGTTCATGCTCTTTGCTTCTGTTCCTGACAGCTGGAGAACAAGGCTGGCATTGTCTTACAGGAATAGAATATTCTGTTGTGGAGGGGGAACCAGGAAGGTCCATGCCTAGTCATTGTGCCAGCAAAATCACAAAAGAAAATAGTACAGTTTTCTCAGACTGGAGGAGGCTTAAAAGCTTGTGGATGTGAAACCCAAACACAATACCTAGATGAGGGGAAAGTAATCTTCCATGGCTACCAGGTGTTAGGGATCAGATAAATGATATTTTGTGTGCCAGCTTACAGTTAAGATTTTACAGATTGGTCAGATACATCAAAGATGTGCTGACTGCAGTTGTAACATTTCTGGAAAACAAAACAAGGCCTCTGAGTTCCATATCCATCTAGAAATCACTTATGCAGAGAATTTACTGCTCAATGCTAGTAGCTAATTGCATTCTCAGTTGCAGAGTCAATCAGGACACAGCAGAGGAGCACTTGGTTCAAACACTTCAGTGCCCTTTCCATAACAATAAGTGAAATGCTCTGTTTTGTGGCTTATCTGAGTTCTTGAGATTTTTGCTGTGGGGTTTTCTGGAGTTCTTTTGGGTGAGGAAAGGCTTCCTCATGTAGTGCAGTTTTTTCTTCCCTGGACAGAAAAAATGTAGGTGTTTTAATGGTAAAAATATTCAAATCTGATCCAAGGTTATCACTAGTTGTTATTAGTCAGTTTAAAAAACTCAGCTTACCTATGTTTACTGCTGAATGGTTGTGGCTGTTTTTGATTCAATATACCATGATTTTGATAAAGCCTCCTTGTCTGGTTAGTGGCTAAAATCAGTTCATGATCTAAAACCAGAATATTTGATTGATTTAAAATTTGGAATTTTAGACACAAAGGCAGGGAAATCAGCATTTTTTATGACTTCAAAATTTGTGTCCTAGATATACTATGGTGTACTGGAAACTGTATAGTTTTGTCAGATCTCGACGGTAGCTTTGCTTCTTTTTCATTCAAACATTTTAGAACAAGATGATGGAATATTTTTGGTTTTTTTAATTTATGTTGTCTTTCAAGACATTCATTTTAGTATTCTGCTTATTATTATATCATTAGTGTTCTTTTGTCTCAGAATCATGTCCTGACTGTGCTTTTATCTGCCCATATTATGTCTCCAGCCAACCAGACCTGCTGATGGTAGATGTAGTTCTCCAGGTCAGAGGTTGCTGTGAGTGTCTGATGCCTCCTCAGGAGGCTGAGGCTGACAAACAGCTCTGCTGCAAGAGCTGTGCTGTAAGGGAGCAGCTTTGTCACCAGGTGAAGGAGCTACAGGAAGAAGTGAACAGGTATTTGAGTATTATCATAGTATTTGAGTGAACAGGTATTTGAGTATTATCATAGTATTTGAGTGACCAAATCAGAGAGAGCAATTATTTTCAGAGCTGCTACAGTCTCAGGAGTGTTGAACCTGCATTGTAGAGGAGAAGCAGATGGGCTCAGAACCCTGCAGAGTAATCAAAGGACCTTCAGCCAAGCGACTGGACTGTTAAAGGTGACGGCTGGAAGCAGGTTGCTGCATGTACCAGGAAGAAGGCTCCTCCCTCTCAAAATTTGACAAGTAGGACTGGTAGCTTTTACAGCAGGTGTGAGGCTCTGGAACCAGAAGGCCAGACAATTAATGAGGTGGGAAAAGGTCTTTTTTGGGATGGTGGGACCTTCTAAAACAGCATTACCTCTGTACCTCGCAACAAGACCTCCTCTGTTAGCAGCAAAAGAAGGGCAGTTGTAATAGGAAACTCCTTTCTAAGGGGGGTCCAATATGCAGACCATACCCACCTCACAGGGAATTCTGCTGTCTCCCAGTGGTGCTGATAAGAGATATTGGAAAACCCTCCAGTCTAGTAAGGCCCCCTGAATACTGTCTGTTATTTATAGTTCCACCTGGCAGTGACAAAATTACCGAGAGAAGGTGATCAAAAGAGACTTTCAGGCCCTGGGACAATTGGTAGAGGGAACAGGAGCACAGGTAGTGATTTCATTGGTTCTTCCAGTAACACTGAATAATATTGATAAGGAATCGATCTGTTAGGTTGTTGTCAGCAGAAAAATTTTGGTTTTGTTGACAATGGAAGAATCTACTCAATACCTGGTCTACTGACATCTGATGGGATGCACCTATCCCAGAGGACAAAAGGAGTTCTAGCACAGGAACTATTGTGGCTCATTTTAAACTAGCTTGGAAGAGAAAGGAAAAGACCAGGCTCTCTAGTGGTGAATGATGGGATGGTGTGCCAAAACTGGAGGAAATGAGCAACCTGGGATGGGGCTGCCCTGGATGTATGAACACACCGGGAAATGGGATGTTGGAAAGTAGCAATGTGGAAAAGGACCAGCAGGTCCTCCTGGTTGACAGAAAACTGAATCTGAGCCAGCAGTGCCCTGGCAGCCAGGAGGGCCAGCCCTGCCCTGGGGTGCATCAGGCACAGCATCACCAGCCAGGCAAGGGAGGCGATTGTCCTGCTCTGCTCTGCACTGGGGCAGCCTCACCTCCAGTGCTGGGGGCAGTTTTGGGTGCCACAAAATAAGAAAGATATAAAGCTATTGGAGAGTGTCCAAAGGAGGGAAATGAAGATAGTGAAGGCCTGTGAGGGGAAACTGTATGAGGAATGAGTGAGGTCACTTGGTCTCTTCAGCCTGGAGGAGACTGAGGGGAAACCTTATTCAACTCATGAGGGGAAGAGGAGGGGCAGGCACTGATCTCTTCTCTGGGGTGACAGTGACAAGACCCAAGGGAATGGCCTGAAGCTGTGTCAGGGAAGGTTTAAGTTGGATATTAGGAAAAGGTTTTTCACCCAGTGTTGTATTGCACTAAATAGTTATTTAGTTGTTTGCACTGGCTGTTGAAAAAAATGTTATTGGGTCACATTGTGGATGGTATATTCCCCCTCACATGGTTTCTCCCTCACATAACCCCCTGGTTTCTGTATGCCCTGGTGGTCTGTCCCACGGGTGGTCCCTCCCCTTGCCCCTCCCCAGTGTTATCCCATTGGCCATGGTCCTCTTTCCCTGCCCCCATCACCTGAGGCATAAAACCCTACAGCAGGTGTGGTTCTGCCTCTTTGCTGCCTGGGTGGTCGCTGCTGCCAGAAGTGTCCTGTCTCAAGCTAATAAACTGGATACTCGTCTCGTCTTTTATCCTCCTTTAGTCCTGAGCAAGCTGGATCTGGATTTATATTAGCCCAGAGAACCACGGATTTATTGCAACCCAGGGCTGGGCACTGGAACACGCTTCCCAGGAAGGTGATCACAGCACCAGGAGTGATAGAATTCAAGAAGTGTTTGGACAGCAGTCTTGGGCACATGGTGTGATGCTTGAGATGGTCCTGTGCAAGACTCATGATCGTTGATGGTCCCTTCCAACTCAGCATATTCTGTGATTGTATTATTGTGTGAAAACACTGTTCTACTTCATCACTCTGGCACAGCTAGGGCTCTTTTTCCTTGCTTAAGCTTCCTGCAGTCTCTCTGGCCCCACTGTCAATCATCAGCTGGATGATGAGACGAATTTTTTATAGCAGCTTCTGTCAGTAAAGAGAAAAATTTTGAAAAATACAGTCTAAGAGTTGAATATCAGCCTGCAGAGTGGCCTGGTTAAACAGGAGAATTAAATTTGTCAAGTTTTGTTTTGTTTTTTGGTTTGGTTTTTTTTTTTTTTTTTTCCGGTGTAGGTTTTTTCTGAATTTAAAAGAAAAAAAAAATTTTGGGGTATAGCCCAAATAATAAAATTAGACTTTCTTGGCAAGGACTCCTAATTGACTAGCTTACTAAAATTCTTAAGCATCCTCATGATAGTTTGTCTTCACTTTTCTGGTCTCTGTAATACAGGAGCTCTCAGTTCATTCATGGGGGCAGTGAACAAATTTGTTCTCAATAGCTCTGTTGTGTCACCTGTAGTCCCCTGTTTTGTTTGCTTTTCAGGGAAGGCTTTTTCTGATGTTCAAAATCCTACAACAGGTATTAGTCTGTCTCTGAAGGAAGTATTCCAAAAAGGATTCTAGATGTCCTAGCAATTGTATTTAGTCTTTGTGACCAGGGCAAAACATACTCAAAAGATTTAGAAGCACATGGTGTGATGCACAGTAAATCTTGTATTAGAAAGCTGCAAACACTCATTGAGAAGTTGCATTTGTCTCCTGAGCCAGAGAATATTGCTGTCCTACTGCAGCCCTACAGTACTGGAAACTGCATTGAGAACTGCAGCTTCCTTGTTAGTTGATAAATAGAGATTAGAATCACTTACTAAGCTATATTATAGTGCTTGTTAACAATTTTTACCTTCCTAAATTGATTCAATATAATCCTTGTGATGGCTTTACCTCATTTCTGGAAGACATACAGATAACGTGGTACTTATGAAGTCTTGCATGTCACTGAAAACCTGCTGTATTTCTGTAGCAGAATTGTGTGGCAGGATTATATTAACATAGATTTTGGAATATTTGAGCTCCCATAGGGTATGGTGTGTGGCTGATATGACATGACTTGCCTTCAACAGTTGTTTTAACAAGATATCCTTCATATAAAATATACCAAGCTGAAAGGCATAACTGAGTGAGTTAAGTAAGAAACACTGGTGGCAAGATTCTTCACTTTCATCTTTATCTGATTAATTCAAGGCTGAGTGTTACAGTGAAAGTCTTTTTAACCTAGCAAAGTATTTGGTATGTTTATTTAAGGAAAACCAAATAAAACCAGAAAACATAAAACCCCACCCCAAAAAGCCCTTTTGTATTATTTAGTACAAGATCTTTTTTATTGAATTGTTAAACTGGTTGCAAATATATGTGCATTTACTCTAGTCAAAGCTCGTAGTTCTTAAAATATCTTCTCACTCCTCCTAAAAACTGCTTTAATAATACATTAATTAACACTTCTGAAGTACTTGGCATATTTAACACAAGATAATTTACACTTCCTAATATTTTAAACTGTGTATTAAAATGTCTAGCATTAGCGAACAGAAAATACACTGTATGTGAATACAGCATTAAGTGCTAAACATGTAATTTATGTGTAGCTCAGTCTTTAATTTATTAAAAATAGATATACTTTAATGTCTTGATAATAATGCTGATGTTGTTGGAATCCCTTTCAACCATTTCAAATTCCTGCTGATGGGTTTTCTTTTAATAGGACCATGCAGACCCTTAATATCTGTTAATAACAATATTTAAATTTAGGGGTATATAAAGTTAATTTCAGATTTTATGGCATAATATTGTGTTTTAATTCTTATCTATTTCGTCCTTTCATAGAGGCTTTTAGTATTGATTGAAAAATATTCTGCCAATTTAATACCTGAAATAGTGCACTTGCATCAAAAGGCTTTGACTGATCATGTACTTGAGAACAGGTTTCGGATTTAGGCAGCTCTTTACTGTCTCTTGACTGTATGTTGTGGGAAAAGCTTACTACATGGGGATATGAAATGGCTTTAAGGTTTGGTAATGGGATGTGGAGACCTTCACCTTAGGTCACTAGTTGGAATGCAGCCCAGGTGGGAGGAAACTAAAACCCATTATCATCTGATGGCTCCTGGATGGCCTGTGGGAAATGAGTTGGTAGTCCTAGTCAACTTCTTAGGAGAAAGACAACAGTATTGCAGAATCAGCATCTTAGTGCTTGCAGTCTGGGACTCATGCTGGAACTCTGCAGAACAAAACAGTGGCCAGAGTGAGTTTGGGTGCTGAATTGCCTTCTGTACCTCAAGTAGTTTGTGTAGGTCAGACAAGAAGCATAATTGAGTAACAGAATGTAGAAACCATTGGCACTCATTAGGTCAAGTTGGCTTGTAAATACACTTCCAAAACTGTCTATATTTTGCTCTCACTATCATTGCTTACAAGGTGCATTCAGAGAAATGCTGGATGTTCTTTATTTATAACTGGAAGGTCTGGGCAAAAAAAAACACCAAAAAACATTTTACTTTAGTTAGCCTCTCCAGACTTTGTGTTATAATGCTGGTTTAATTTTTTCTGCTTGTAATTTTGCCACCAGTCTCCAGTTGTTTTGCTGATCCTTGTACCGGAAGAGGAAAGTAATATATGCTAGATTATTGTCAGAGGCAGTAAAAGACTCGTAATTGTAATCACTACATGAAATCAGTGCTCAAAATTTAATTGTTGGGAGAAATAGCCAAGCATCTTTTCCAACCCTTCTTACAGCTCCTGTGCGTGGTGGCTTTCTGCCTTGAGCATAGTCTTGATTAGCTAGTGAAGCTCATGTGGCAGCCTTGTCAGGTGCTCTGTTTTGTTTTTTTTTTTTTGCTCAGAAATGGAGGACTCTTCCTTCTGTCCTTAGAGTCATCTGAGCAGTCAGCCCGTGGCATTACTGATCCCCATCACTACTTTCCCTGCCAAACAAAAAACCATTATCTTTTATACATGGGCCATGGGACCATGTCACTTGTGAGAAAGAGCAAGTTTCCATCAGGCTCTAGATACCTTCAGTCACACTCACGTTTGCTGGACATAACAGCAGCAGTCAGAGATGGTGTTTCATCCCAGAAAAGTCATGGGAACAGAGTGGCTGGGGTATTTCACCAGTTATACTGAAATCCAATTTGCTTCCTGCAGTGTTTGATGTTCAGGATTATGGCAAGATCATGGTGTTTCAGCTACATTTGAGTTCCTCAGACTTGATCTGAGTACCAGTGCAATTGGTGCTTGGGTGAAGTTGCTTTAGAACAGAGACAGACATGTGTGTCAGGATTCACATAAATTTCAAGCAAGTATTTATTTCTCCTTAAAATGCAGCAGCTCCTTCACAGAAAATTTGGACCGTGAATTAACTAATATTAAGATGCTGGGCACCTTTCTACTTGAAATGTTAAATTTTGCTTATATACAAACATAAAGGTTTATAGTCAGTATTGCAAGAGCCGATATAATGTTGTATCCTCCCTAATAAATTAATCAGATGCATAATATTAAGCTGCCTGAATACCCTGACTTCCTCAAATATTCATTGAGAATGTACAAATATTCACTTATTTACTTTTCTATATTTGTTAAGATAGTAATGCATGCTTCTTTGAAGGGAATATTGTTTAGAAAGTTGCTGGAGGATGTTTATTCCCTTGAGAATAGTTAGCAAAATAAAACAATAACATACTCCATTTAGAACTTTTTAAGAGAAAAATTGCATATAATAGGCTAATAATAATAGTTATTATACCTGCACTTATTTTGAGATCAACAAGTATCACAGTTTTAATAAAAGCATCCACAAAGTTTGTGTCTTGTGCAATATAAGATGCTAGCCAATTTGAATGTTCTGCTAGAACATTGTGATGTAAACAAAATTACAGAAAGCTTAAAGTGAATATCAACTTTTCAACACTTGCAGCAAAAAAATTGTATTAATTTGTTTTGCAGCAATCTTTATTAGAGACATTTCTAAATAATGGCATATATCTAGCTTGGTAGATAGTCATAGGGTTTTTTTTCAGGTTTTTTTATGAAATAAAACCAGTTACATTTGACAAAAGGAACTCTGATAGTTTTCAAAATAATATATTAATTCTGAATTAAATGCTTGTGCATATTTACCTCCGTGGACTTGGGTTTTGGCATGGATAGTTCCCACCTGTAGTTTGTAGAAATCTTTCTGTCGATTTTCTTTTTCCTACCATGTCTTTTCAAAACAGCTAAACCTAGTTCTGGAACTGTGGATGATGATCTTGGGGAGTGCAGGAGTTAGACAAGTCACAGCAGAGGTTTGTAACTTCTTTTAATTTGCTAATCCATGCATGGAACAACATTTCCAGCATTACCCAGAGATTAAGCCCCAGGGCCAAGGGCAGGGCCTCAATTTTAGTTTGCTAGTGATAGGCATACTGTGGTTAGAACTAGGTCTCTGCTGTGGACAATAGCAAGCCTTTTCAATTTAAATTTCAATAACGGTAGCAAAATATTAAACATGGAGAACATGAATTAGAAAAAACCCCAGCACTGTGTCTTTGCATTCAGTCATTCCCCTGGATAAAGTCTATGCTGTAATATTAGAGACCAAAAAATCGTTACTTTTGTCAGAAGTGAAAAGGAATATAGATGTATTATGGTAATTTTATGCAAAATATTTATGTCTGAGAGTGTGATTATTAATGAATAAAGAACAAAAAGATGATTTTTGTGTAGATGATTGCAGTAATGTTTAGCAATGTAATATTTACTGCACTTCAATACAATTTTTTGATAGGTTTTTGTTTACTCTGATGATTAACTGGTAATTCATTCAGATTAAGTTGGTGGTATTTAATGTAGGTCACAGAAGTAGCAATCACTTTATTTGTTGATAGTAAGTTTAAGAGACTAGAAAGATTTCTGGAGATGTAGATTCAAAATGTAGCAGTATTTTATATAACAAGTAGATATTAATTTTTGTAATACATCAAATCATCAAACATCTTAAGATTGGAGAAAACCTACATGGTAACATTCAGGTGTTGTTCTGTTTTTTTTTTTAAATTTTCAGTCATTTAAACTATTTTATTTGTTCATTTGTCTTTGAAGGAATATATAGATATATGGGCACATAGTTTCCTGAATTCATAACTTTCAGATTGGACTTGTGCAGTAATTCCCATGAGCAGCACGCAGTACAAGGTCAGACTAAATGCAAAAAGAAGAGCCATTTTTAATCACTGCCTTTGGTATTTATTGGAATAACACGTTCTGTAGTTGTCTATTACTGCTGTATGTATTACAAATATAATTGTGCAGTTAATTCCCCTCCAGTTCCTGTTTTTAAGAAGGTAGTGGAAATATTGCAATGTGCTTAGCCAAAAGGAAGCTGCACAAGTGTCTGCGCTGGGGTAGATGGTGCAGGGGTAATGATTCTTCAGAAGCTTAGCTAATAGGAAAGGCAAATTGAAGTCCAGACTAATGCACCCAGGAGGTGTTGAACTGTCAGTGTTCTGGAGAAATGCTGCATCTCAGGACAAAAGAGGCAAAGCAGGAATGTGCTGTTTGCCTTACAGAAGTGAAGCTTTTCTTTAAAGATGGAGGTCCTAGTTCTGCACATTTTGTATAGCCATGACTCATGTTACCTTTGCTGTGAGTTCTGTACATAAAAGGCTTGCAGAGTCTGACAGGCTCTGAGGCTTTGATTCCCTGAGCAAGGTAGAGGTAGGTAAGGCAAACCTTTGCTATTGGTGGGGTTTTTCCTCCTTTGTTTAGATTGACCCATTACACTCGCATCCTAAGAAATGTAGTGTTAAGTTCATCTGTGTACTTGATTTATTTCCCGTCCTTTTTTTTGGGAGCAATGATTGCGGGTTTTGTACATCTTTAACTTTGGGGTTGTTATGATGTACTGAAGTGGTAGAGGCTCATGGTAAATGGTATCAAGTACATCATATTGCTGCTTACAATACACTGAGTGCTTCACTACACTGAGGAATGGCCATTCAGAAAGGGTGTCTTGGAAACTGTAGGTCTCAATCCTTTGTTCACTTAAATACTTAGAGAACATAGTTCCCTAAGATCATCATAAATATTCCTATATCATATAAAATAACAATTTTCATTAAGAATAGCCCAAAAGGATGTTTTCAATCGTATTTTTCAATAATCAGTCACAGTTATAATTTCAAATAGAAATCAACTTTTATAAGGCTTCTGATTTTGGGGCAAGTGTCGACTTAGATCACAGAAAATATAAGGTATGTCCCTGGCATCAGTATACATGCTATTGCATGTTGCAGTTGTCATCTCTAAATCTATTTTTAAAGAGCCTAGAGTAAATACTCCAAGTTCAAAAAACCCTCAGTGTTTACAGACATTAGAATTTCCCTATGACTGTCTCAGTATTTTGGGAATAGAATAGCATTAAGCAGTGAAGCAACTCTAGAGTGGAGATTTATTTAAATAGCTTCTCAGGCCAGCTAAAGAGAGTTCCTTGTTGGCTTGTTGCATGAGTTGGGTGTTAAAACCTCTCTGACCACTTCATAATGATTATGAAGTAGTACCTATAATAACTAAGTTTTAGGTCAGACTCAGCAGAGACCATACTAAAACTTGTTTCCTTGCTTCTCATGTTTGAAAGGTAGTAGTGCAGCATGTGTGTGGTCTGAGTTTTTTGCAGACGTGATCTGCATTTAATCTGGGAAAATTAATTCCCTAAGCTGCTGGCAGGCAGCATGTACTTGTTAATTATTCAGGTGGATGACAAATGCAGAGCAGAGGTTCTCGCAAAGACAAAGTTTGTATGATGCATGTTTAGTAACTGATAGGCTTGACATTCTGTGGTGTCTTACTCAGTGCTAATCCTAATAAGCTGCCTGATGAGATGAACGCCTATCCTCCTGTCCTTTAGAGAGAGAAAACAGAGATTTGAAAGAACTTCATTATAGCAATAAATCCCATACTTTCTGTTATTCCCAGTGAAAAGAGATCTTGTCCAGATGAATAACACACACACAGAGAAAAAAGTCAGAATACTAGTGTAATACAGAGTATTGAAATTAATAGAAAGCTATTGTGACTGCCTCCACTTTAAAAGCAGCTGCAGTTGAACTTTATTGATAGGCCAAGTTTATGCTGGTTAATGCTCTTCAAAATCTTTGGCATTGTTCTACAAGTGATACAATCCTTTGGATGCATGATTTCACAAAGATTTGCAAGTTGCCAGAGAAGTAGACTGAAAATATTGCATTTTCTGTAGTTGTTTTCTGTGTTGTGGGTATTCCATCAGTCAGTTGCACCAGACAAGGGCAAGGGCCAAAAGTATTCATGGGCACTTGAAGCATTAATAACCAAGGGGCTGCCAGTGCAAATGGGTTCTGGATTTTTCCAAATGCTTTTATTATGTGTTAATTTCTCATGGCTTGTTTCACTCCTATATTTTTTATTAGAGGAGGAAGAAGGGTAATAGATCTAATTCCCCCACTGCATTGCAGAGCATCCAGCACCAATCCTGAGTGACACTTCTTAAATTATTCTAGGACACAATGACCAAAGATGCATCTTTTCCTCTGTTTACAGCTCTCTTCCATATGTCAGCTTTTTCTTGGGCATAACTGAAAGAATAAAAACTGGCTTTACTAACATTTTGCTATAAATTATAGGTACATAATTTCAAATACTGCAAGTTTTCTGTAACAATAAAATTTTCTACTGTATCTTAAAAAAAAAAAACAAATGTGGGGTAGAAGGTGCTGATGGAAGATTCCTGTATTCTATACTTCTGTGAAGCTTAAATTTGTTTGTCTTATCAATTGTATTTAATCATATCCTCTAGCTCAATTGAATATGAGGCTGGGGGAGGCGAGTCACTAGATTTATATAAAGGTGGCAGTGCTTAACTTCCCTCACATCCTCCCCCTTCTGCATGTGCTCCTATGGTGGGGGGAGAGAGGGGTACTTTAGGACCAGCTTCTGTCTGGTACATTGACAGAGACCTCTGATAAAAAGAGCTGTTCCTGCTTTCCAGACTCCCCTGAAGTATGGTGGATGCCTAATAGCAATCAGAGAACAATATTTAAATATTTGGAGAGGAATACTTTGTGGCTTATGAAGGTTAAAGCATTAAAGTAACATAAGGCACTTGTTTATCTTTGTAAAACACGTGGTGCATTGAATCCTAGCTCTGAGCAATCCTCCTGTCTTGAGGTGAAGGAAAATGTTAACTTAATTTACAAGCTAGCATAGTCCTGGGCATCTCCAGATTAGGGGCTTTTAATCAAATGAATTTGTAGCTAATAATTGAAACTAGTTTTCTGATGCTAACTGTGAAATTCAGCTGAAATCACCAAACTCATTTCCACGAGGGTTTAAGAGCTGGGTGAAATTAGAGTGTAGCAGAAAGGGCTTTCTTTTGTTCCACCAATTTATGTATGCTCTTTTCTTTTTCACTTGCACAAATTGTTGGGTATGGTGATTTCAGTTCTGAGACCACTAAACTTACTTCTGCTAAGATTTAAGTTTTGGCTGAAATCAGAGCATAAGGCTTTTGTTTGTTCCACTAATTTATGTATCTTCTTTCCATTTTTCCTGTACAAATTGTTAGGCATGGTGGTTTCATTGCTGAGACTTAATTTTACCTAGCAGAAAAATGCATTATGTACTGTGTAAGTAATTGGTGTCTGCAGAGTAATTTCATAAGGTGCTTGATTCATAATCCCATGTACTGAGTTACTCTTAGCAGAAAGAAGTTTAGACATTTGAGCCCCTATGGTTAAGCTCACATTTCAAAGGACAGCTCTTCCTCTTCGTGTCATTATCTCTTTCCTTTTTATTTGCAATTGAAAACAACATTGCATAGATTTAAATAGAAGAAATTGTAAAAAAAAAAAAGAAATAAAATTAAACATTAGTGTGCATTTTAGTGAGCATATGCAGAAACTGTTACTTGTTCCATGAACAAAATGCAAAACCTTGGTCACAAGTCATTAATATAAAGAATTCCTACTATACTCAAGCAAACTTTAAAAATAATGTATGTTGGGACAACCTCATTAAAATGTCACATACACACTTCAATAAACCTTACAAAATATAATATTTTAAGAATTCCCCATTAAACTGTCATGTATTTTTCCTGCATTTCCTTTGCTATTATTGCCTGATTACCAAGATATTTGTATGCTAATTGAAGCTTTTTTCTTCTAATTGTCCTTATTCCCACATTCATTTTGGGCAGAATCTGAGATGTGCATGAGAACCAAAGATTTATCTTGGTTTCTCTGAGGAAACTGTTTTTATCTGTGAGCTTCCAGAAGAGAATCTGCAGTGCCTCTGAACAGCATGTGCATTAGATGTAGTATTTCCAGAGAGACACAAATTTTACCCACAGGAAATGGTTTTTATCCCCTGATATATGCACAAATCTGTGACTTCATCCCCTTTGTAGCTTGGTACCAGGATCAGATACAGTGGTGGTGGAATGCTCCATGCCCTCCTTATTTTGTCTGCACTCATAGCTTATTATTAAATCAAAATTTTGGCAGCATTTTTACGAGGGCTATTCTAACATCTTAAGTTTTTCTTTAGACCAGCATTCTGGGACAGCATCTGGTTGCATGCTAAAATTGATTGACTTTAGGAGGCTAATTCTTTGTCTCATCTTCATTCTGCAAGGACATAATTATGTTCCTTCACCTCTAATTTTTTTTTTTTTTCAGTGAAGAAAAAATGAGTATGGGAAAAGACAAGAGAGGTATAGGGGAAGATCAGTTCTTCCTGCCATTGTGATGTTTCAGCTGGAAGCTCAGCTACCTCTATACAAAGTATAGTTTTTTGCAGAATGTTCTGAGTAGAAGCATACCTGATCACTCTTTTCTGACAGGAGGGGAATGAAACAGAGCTGAATTGGAGCTGGTGTTGCTTCTTTGACTCCTTGTTCCTTGAGCTGGAACAAAAATAATTTGTAGAAAACAGCATTGCTCAATTTACAAATGAAAAGTAGAGCCCTGTGTAAAGAAACACCCTACCAATTGCTCCAGCAGCCCTGTCTTTGATTGCAGAACTGAGCCACTTCTCTACCTCTTCTGTTTTTCAAGCTGTGCCTTCTGCCAAATCTAGAGAATGCAATTGGTACCTACAAACAGATCTAGAAGTGAGGCCAGATGTGTGGGACAGTTATCACAAGATGGCATACATTAATAGATGTACTAGATGAACACACCTTTTCCTCATGCCTTCCTGAGATGCAGCTATAGTGATAATCTTCAGAGCCTGTTACCCTGTTCCTCTCAGTGGAGTGCAGTGTGAAAGATCAGAATTGAGAAGAATGGACCATAAATGTGGCTTGAACTTGTAGGGCATGCAGCTGTACATGCACTTAATTCCCAAAGAGCTCCTGCTTCCTCAGCATAGGAATGCAGGCAGACTAAACCCGAGCTAGAAAGCAGCCAAGTCAGCAGTTAAAAAAAAAGGGGAGGAGGAGAGGGGAAGTGGGAGCAAACCAACCCCAACCCTAAAAAACCTGACCACCACACACTTAGTCTGAGTGTTAACTATGCTTAAGATAATGCTTGCATATGTCAGATGATGCTTGCATATCTCTGTGCCCATACTTTTACATCTCTCCCCAGACTGCTTGAAAGACAGCAATAGAAAGATAGTCTTTTGTTGAGTTCAATTAATGGAGGAAATACCCAGCTATTATCACAACATACTGCTGTGAGTTACCATGGCTTAAAGACTGAGTTTTCTTTTCTGGTTGCCAAGAATCCTCATGCCCAGGTCATCACTCCCAGCTTAAGGAATTGTTGGAAAGGAATCCTGGAAAAAAATAAGCAGATGATAAATAAAGCATAGAAGATACAGAAGCTTAGCGTTTTTCTAATTTCATTTGTGCTAAAACTTCACCCAAACCTTATAAAGCCAGAAATTGCTCACAATATAGCTCCTGCCTCGGTCACTAATGAGTTTAAGCATGTCTATCCTACCAGGTAACCAGCATTTTTTTACTGAGAGAGACTACTCAGCAGAATTGTCTTTTCACTTTGCTTGTTTGTTACCACCTTCCCAGATTAGGCAAACAGGAATGCAGCCACTCCTCTTATGAGGTCCCTGAAAACAGTAAAGTAACAAAAAAACCCCAAAGACTGATTATCATTCTAACAGCCTCTGCTTGTTTTTCAAAAACTTCTCACCAACAACAGCTCCTGTCAGGCTACACACTTCATGAGCTTTCTCATGGGAAAAATGGAAGGAATCAAGATTCAAATCCATTTCAAGCAAGGAAAGCAAGCTCTGAAATCAGATACTCAGTTGGATCAATTCTGAGCTATTGCAGTCAGATATTAAAAGTACTTTAATGGTAAATTCAGGTCATATAGGAAGGAATAAAAATTAGGTGGTGCACTCAATTAGGTCATGAAGTGAGGGAAATTAAGCCTTTGCATGTGTTGGACAGAATAAGTGAGTTAAACATTCCATTTGCATCAAACATCTTCGGGTATGTCAGCCATTCTTCCTGGGCTAGCAGAGTGAAAAATTTCAATACAGAAACACAGAATTATCAGTAGCTTGGAGTCATTGAGACTGACAAGAGTTTTTCTAGGTCCTCTCCTTTATTAACATGGAAAAGAATTTCAAAAATAACTCCTGATTTCAGCTACCCTGTATGTGCATGTATGAAATTAAGATCAATACAGCTCAACCTATTCCCACCGTGAAAGGGATTGGAGGTGAGCAGAGCAGGACTGTGCTTGTGGCTTCAAAATAAGCTTAGAAAAAAGCTTGTCTTCAGAAGAAAATAATTTGCCATCTTCAAATAACTTAAATTTTGTATGTGGATGGGACCCCTTTTTTTTTTGTTGACTTAGATCACAAGTATTCTTAATAGTTCTATGATGTGTTTTTTGATTATGATAGCAGTACTGGGTTTGGGAAACAAGGAAATACACTTCTCTTTCTAGCTAATTTTTTTGATTAAGGTTCTATAGAAATTGAAAGTCTAAACAAACACTGAAAAATTTCCTGGAATCACATAGTCAGCAGCTATATGGTGCTAAAATAACCCAACAGGGATAGAGGAGTTACATGGAATCACCTTGAAGAAGGTCTTGTCTAAGACTATGGTTAATATTGTTTGGGAAGAGCAGAAGGATAAACAGTGTCAGAGAAACAACAAAACCCCCCCACAGGCTCTCCTTTCTTGAGCTGCCAGTTCTGAGGAAGTCTTTCTCCATACATCCATTGATGATGGCAGGCAACAGATACCCAGTAATTTTATCTTGTCTTTTTTTACAGTGCCCAGTCTCACTGATGATCTAGGTATATAGCATAGCAAGTGATTCTGCTCCATGTATAACAAATGAATTAAATTAGGGGTTTCTTTAATTGTGTCTCAGCTCTTTTCCATTCTGAAGATTTCTCCCTCTCCTCAGGTTAATGGGAAGATGGCAGACACATGGGTTATGGTTGTGATTCACTGTTATCTCTGAGATCTGGTCTAATTGTTAAGAGAGAAACCTGTGTTGGCTAGGACAGGCAAATGTGTGACATATTTTACAGTAACATGCAAGGGTGGGACTGGTCCTTCTTAGGAAGTTCTCCTGTCCCAGTAAAAGTGAGCTTCCAATCCAACTACACCCAGGCTGTTTTTAGAGGGTACCTAATGTACCCTGACTGAGGGGAAAAAGGTACAAATATTAACAGGGCTGAAATTTGTTTCACATAATGTCTGCAGTGTTCACAACTATCTCATTCATTTCAAATGAAATTGTACAGGGAAAAAGAACCATAAAATGTTTCTCCCAAAATTTTCCCTTACTGATATATGTAATCTTTCTCAAGATTTCCTTTGTCATATTCATATGCATACTCTCAAATACTCCCATGTCCAATTCTGATTGCTTCATCTGCCAAAAGAAAGCCTATCTGTCCCCAGCATTACTGTGTCCCTAGCATTAAAATTCTTTCTTTAGTTGTTGAACTATCTTTTTTTTTTTTTAATTCCTAACCTGTGTGCAGATAAAGTCAGTCAATTTCTAATGTGTCTGTACAGATTTTCTAATGCAGCCTGGGATACCATCTGCCTTTTTTGCTGTAATTCCATATTGCTGGCTCATGTTCAACTTAGTGTCCACTACGATTCCTGGGTCCTTTTCTGCCAAGCTGCTTTCCAGCTGGGTGAC
Organism: Agelaius tricolor; assembly: GCF_023055355.1. Lineage (NCBI taxonomy): Eukaryota > Metazoa > Chordata > Aves > Passeriformes > Icteridae > Agelaius > Agelaius tricolor. The sequence goes on along the minus strand of NW_027269265.1, from coordinate 26,525,180 downwards.
TCCCAGTGTTATGTTGGTGCAGGAGTTTGCACTTCTTCCTAAACTTAATGAGGTTCCTGTCAGGCTGTCAAAGTTCCTCTGGATGTGACCCTCTGGTGTATCAGCCACTCCTCCCAGGTGTGGGAAGTGTCATTGGTCTCTGCTATCAGCATACTTGCTGAGGGTACACCCTGCTCCATCATCCAGATCATTGATGAAGATGTGAATTGTCTGAAGTTCCTTGCCTTTTTTGTTAGTCACATGTCCTTTCTCTTTGAGTTTCTTTCTCTGTAATCTAATTTCTCAGTTCAATCAGTTCAAACTTTTCATCTCTACCTTTAAGGATTACACCAGTTCTTTGTCCCTCTGTGTATCTGCTCTAATGGCAGTGCTGCCTTTCCTCTTGTTGCTAGCTCAGGCTGAGAACACTCACTTGTCTCCTCACACAAACACCTCTTGCATGAGAAATTCACTTCAACAAGCAAGTGCCAAAAAGAGCTGGCACACAGCTGGGCTACAATGATTTACTGACATCTTGGAAAATTGTTGCTGTCGAGGGTAATAGACTGGTGTTGTTTATAACAGTCAAACATGCCTGATAGGTTTTCCATAATAATTGGAAAGAGCATGATTAACCTTACCAGAGAAATTATGCTGTAGTAAGCAAAATATCTTCTCTCTGAGCTGACTTTAGCTAGAGGTGACTACCAGGGACAGCATTCTTCTTCAAGCAATCTGAAAAACCTCTTGAAAATTTGCTCAGAGATCTTTTTTGGTACCAACAGACATCAAGTATGTTAAGCATCAAACCTGCAGCTATTCAGGCCTCCCAAGATTTGTGTGAGTTAACTTGTTTAACTGTCTGATAGTAATCCTTTTGCTGTATTTGTCCTTTGTGCCTTGCCCCTCAGACCTGTGGCCAGCTATTCTTGGGAGGCAGGCATTCCTGCTTCAGTACCCTTATCCCAGATTTGTGTTTGCTTGATGATAGAAACAATTCCAACTGCAGCCTGTGCTTTGGCAGGATCAATGTGGATGTAGCACATGGATGTGCTACAGTTCAATGCCCTGGGGCAGAAGAGGGTGTCAGAAGTGAGATGCTTCTCTTAAGGGAGTATTAATGTCATTCAGCTGAATCCAAGCACCAGCACCCTGCTTCACAGGGGTGAGGTTTTGGTTTTGGATCTTGTGTGTGCGTGTGTGTGTCTTTGGTGGTGGGGGGAAACCATTCAAAGCACCTGCAGAATTAGTTCTTTTGGGAGGAATTGCCAGAGTGAAGGCAGGCATGAAAATTAACCTATCAGTGCTGCTAAATTCTGATGACTCCCATTGCAATTAATTTAGCAGGGAACAGAGCCTTCTCTTGGCTTCTATCTCTTCTTTATTTGGGACTCTATTTTCTAAAGGATGCTACTTCACACACACTGTTTATTTCTGCATGTCAAAGAAATTATGATTAAAATTCTGAATGCTCACAAATACAAAAATTTTTACCACATAAACATTCAGCTGTATAGGGGAAGATGTTATTTGTTCAGTGGGTGTTTTATAAAGAAGTTCTCTACCTTCAGAAGAAACTTCAAAGACAGCCAGGGACAAAATGTGACTGGGCAAAAGGAAGTTTTCCCCACAACAATAACATAGAATCAGTGTGAAAGTATGAGATAGGTTTATGGTTTTGGTTTTTTTTTGGTGGGTTTTTTTTTTTTTTTTTGGTAAATGAAGGGTATTAATGGCTTTCATATAACAGTCTCATGACAGCATGAGCTGTCAGCCTGTGGTGTAGGGCAAAGCTGCAGGCAGTACAGAAGGATGCAGGGCTTGCCAAGACTCTGACAGTGGCCTGGTAGTGTTGTGGCAGTATGAATTAACACACAACACAGCACTGGTATCATAAAGGTAGGCTTTGAGATAGTTTGGTTTTTTTGTGATAAAGTAGGGATATCTTCAAGTTTCACCGGAGTGTCAATGAGAGGCACATAGATCAGGACACACAGCAACCAGGGCTGGAAATGCTAAAGAAGAAACTGGTGGCAAAGTAATGGGACTTGAAAAACTGGAAGGAAAAATTGTATTTAAGCAGTATTCAGTGCTTATGAGATCCAGTCTGAATTGTTTTAAGGTTATGAAATTTTTAAGAAACATTTCCTGCAAATCTCCTGTTTTCTTAGTAAAAAGTATTTGTGTATAAGGCAAATTTCTGTCAGCTGTTGTATGACCAATTAGGACAGTGACTTTTAAACCAAAAGTATATATTTCCAGCAAAGATCTAGAATGAATAATCAAAAGCAGCTGTTCTTTGCTCAGCAGGAAAAGGTGAAACCTCCATGTAGAGAAATAGCTTTTTCCTATTGACTTACATTCTCATTACTGTGTTATAAGGTGTTCAAAATTAAAGTTACAAGACTGGCCTTCGATCAGGAGGAGTCTTTTGTGAGCATGCAGTGTGTATTCCCTCCCCAAGCTGGTCAGAGCAAAGACCATGATTCAGGCATGCAGTTCCCACCGTGCCAAGCAGACACCTCCACATTCTCAAGCTGGCCTTGGAGGCAACCAGATCTTAAATATCCCAGTGCTTGTAACAAGTGCTGTCCTGCAGGCAACTCATCTGAAGGATATATTTAACTTTGTGCCTGCTTCTGGAAAGCAACTTCATATTGGTTCTAGAGTGTTGTAAAAGCCAAGTGCTTCCAGGTGGCATCCAAAGATAGCTTAACTCCGAGTGCAGGGAAGGGCCTGAAGATGCTTGTCTGCCCAGCCATGTTTTAGCATGCATCCTTCCCATTGTACCACAATGGAATATCTTCCAGCTGGTCTTCAAAATACTTGCTTCACCTTTAATAGACCACATTTGCTCTGCCAAAAAATTTGACTTCTCTCTTGTCACTGATGTTGGGATATATATTCAGCAAAAGGATGGAGAAAAGAATGTACCATATTGCAAAAATATCTTTTTTTGTTTTCCATGTTTTCTTATTTCTATCTTTTTGAGACTTCTAGCAGCAAAAATTGTTTTATTGATATAGGGAATATTTTGTATTGTTTCTTTGAGGTTTGTTGGTTTGGGGTTTTTCAGACCAGCATTTATTTCATCTTAAGCTGCTTCTTCTGTTTCTGGGCAGGAAGCATTGGTTTGGGTGTTTGCTGAATGAGATGCTAAATCATAGATCTGACAGAAATGTATTCTGAAAAAAACAAAACTTAAAGGCTTATATAGTTAAAAAACTGTCTCAGCTAAGCTATAAAAAATAAGAAGTAACCATATTGTCTCCCAGCTATGTTATATTTGTGCTAATTTTGAGACCAAGTCAGCAAGGAGTTCAAAAGAGTGTGATATATTTAATTTCCTTTTGACTTGAACAGAAATTACACAAATAGTCTTTTGGTTCTTTTCTAAAACTACTATAATACCACAAACCAGAGCTGTTGCTTTTACAGTCTGAGTGCTAAATAGTAACTGGGTACATTACCAGACTTGGCAAGAGCTAATTATCTTTAGCTTTCAGTTATTAGACAAGTTTTAAGTTGCTACCATTGACAAAATGCCAATAATGTAGTCATATATCAGGCATCCTTTGTTCAGAGGAATGTCAATCAGAACCCACTCTGGAAATTACAAACTGGATGAGAGAAGCTGCTTTTGAATATAATTTGATAAAAATATAACATAGTAATAAGTATTGATTACCTAATCTAATTTATATTCATTAAAACCTTAAAAATATTTTAATAAAGGGTCAGATTGTTCTTTTGTGTAGAAATCCTTGATCAGGGTAAGAACCTTCCTAAAGAATCTTTGAGAGATTTTTTGCAGTTTGTACTAGGAACCTTTCAAATCATTCCACACCCTTTTCTTCACCTTATCCACCCAAGCCTCGCTTCTTGTTGACAGAGATTTGTAGCACTCATTCTGCTTCTTAGATGACTGATACATTCTCAAATTCCCTGGCAGCAAAGGCTGTGGAAGGCCGGGCTGGCAGTGTGTCGCTGGCTGTGCAGTGCTACGGGTTCAGTCAGCGTTTCTCTCCGGCTCTTTAGGTGAAGAGGAAAAGGTGTGTGTACTTTGTGCATCCGCAGGAAATGCCCGAGGATGTGACTATTAACAGAGATATGCTTAATTGGATTTTTAGAAAATACAGTGCTGGTCATTTGTGTTTAGAGTTCAGTCACATGAACTTCAGGTAAACACAGATATTAGAAGGGAAATATATCTGGTATTTTCACAGTGATGTGATTTTTATTTGTGTTTTTGTCACAACTGCATAGTTTGGTTCACAGTTTAGAAAACTTGATCTAGAGTCTGGCCACCAAAACATTTAAAGGGATAATCTGGTAAATTTGACCCCTTTTCTACTTGGCTTAATAACACATTACCTAGAGAAAATTAGCTGCATGATTATGGTTTAACAGGAATTAGTATTTGAAATCAGGGATTTAATTTGATTTTGTTTGATATGTGATACCATGACCTCTAGAGATTCAGTCATTTTAAAAGGCCACAATTTTGCTTCTTGCTCAGAAAACCCTTCCTGTAGAATGAAGTGTTTTGGATCACTACCCCAGAGAGGGCTCCTGCCACACCAGACACCAAAATGGTCATAGAACTGTAAAATAACCCTGGTCATCATCCTTAAATGCTATGTCTGCATATTCCATAGCCTCCCACACATTTTGTTTTGTTTCGAAACATGAGGCATGTTTTGAAACTATGACAGTTTAAACCAGTGTGTCAGTTATTTCTGTTCCTTTTGGGGGTTGACGAAGAGTTAGATTTCTGTGTGTGAGACAACTATTTAATCTACATCTTTAGTTAACTGAAGTGCTTTAATTTTTTTGCCCTTTGTTAGTGTTTGTTTAAATAATGCACATCCAATGTGCTTCAGATACCTTGCCTGTGCTTATGGCTTATAACAAAAACTACTTTGCATGTTACCTGCAAATCAAGTATTCTTACCTTGGTAAAAGAGTGAAATTCATCCTGCATACTGATTCCAAAGGCTTGCATATCTTCAAAACGCTGCCTAAACCTGCAAATAAACTGTAAGGATGTTTTTTAGTAGAACACAGGCATAAACTATGTACTACACCTCTGAACATGATTATTTTAACCTAGACATATACTGGCTTGATGCTATCCTCGTTGAAGCTGGAGGCTGAAATTTTTATTAGCTTCTGTAGATCAGATTCAATCCATGAGTGACTCTTGGCTGACACAGAGTAATTAGAAATGTTTCTGGGCTCGACTTGCAGGTCACTGTTGATGTTGGTGTTATGTGCACAACTTTAGTGTAGTTCACTGAGGCTGCGCTTAAGCTGGGTTTTAGACTGATGTACCAGGGAAACCCATGTAACAGTGAAGGTAGGGAAACAGTGCTAGCCAGAGGAAGGAGGTAGATCAGGTAATGGGGATCAGGACAGCCTCTTTCTATTTAATTTTATTTGCTGCTGTGAGCAAAATAAATATTTTTCCCAATTAATTTTTATAGCTACTCAGACCCACCCATCAGAAGGGCTGGATGGAAAGAAAATTTACAAGTAGGCTTAATTCCTTTCTAATGGAGTCTAGTTTGGGTTTGGTGCTGATAATACACACCGATGACAAGTAACCAAAACAGAAATCCAAGTGTTAATTCTCTGCAGCTGTTACTCGAGCCTAGCTTCCAGATGAATGGCATGTATGTTTTTATCCAGGTAGGGAATGTTGAAGGTGTGGTCCCTTTTCATAAGGGTCAGGCAGAGCATGGTCACTGAATGCTACCCCTTTAATAAAAGCTCAAAGTGCAATGCAAGTTCAGTAGGAATTAAACTACATAGTTTCTCTGAAAAGTTTTTCAAGACCTTGATTTGTTATCTTTCTCACTGTGTTTTCCAGTATCAGGTCATGGGGCATAATTGGCTATTGCTTCCCTTGTGAGCTTCACAGGCAGTTGTGCTGACAGCTCTCAAGTTGCCTCTGGGTCTGTCATAGAGTTAAGCTGCTGATGGGCTTTCTGTGCTGCTTACCAAGCTGCTGTGGATTTACCCACGCCTCCTCCTGAGCTGTGATATATGATTGAATTCCCATTTTTAAGTGGAGCACACTGAGATCTTATGACTTCTGTGCATCTATCACATCAGTGGATACAAGAGAAAAGATACTGCTATGCTTAGTGGCATTTAAGAGGTGGACGTGATGATCCTGGTGGGTCCCCTCCAATTCAGAACATTCTGTGATTCTGTAATTCTGTGCTCACTTTACTTATAGCATTTTGTAACAGTAGGGATTAAACAGAAAGAAATGGTTGGAATTAATGGTAAGCAGGTAAATGGCCTTACTCTTGAATTTTTTTTGCATTATTAGTATGGATAGTAAAACACCAGAGCTGAAGATGTTGTAAAAGTAAGATAGTAAAATGTTGATTATGGGGAAAACAAGGGAAAAAAATAAAGAAGAAAATAAATGCTGCAGTTGAATTTCATTGTGCAGAGAGAGCACTGAGTTAAATGGAAGGAAAAGTTAAGTGATTTGTAAATACAACTGTTTTTCTGGCACTAAAAAAATGTTTATGAGAGTTTTGTGATGTGCAAGTCTATAGGAGTCTTGAAAAATCAGTTTTGAAATAGCTATTAACATGTTTACAGTCCCATGTTGGTAGATTTTCATTTATTTGTTTGAAAAGAGTTCCCAACTGTATCAAATCTGCAACAAAGTGAATCACCAAGTGTAACCTCTGACTGTTTTTTTCAGGAGAAGGTACATTTAAAAAATGCTGTGACAAATCAATATAAAACTGTATGCAAAATTACAAGTACAAATAGAATGTTGTTCTTGACTGGTTTGCTTATATTGAAACAATATTATTTTATGTGAAGTAGGTGTAATAGAGCATTAGATTTGGAAACTCTGTGTTGAATATTATTTTTGACAGCCTTTTTTAGGGTCACTAAAATTCCAGTAATTCAGTACAGAATGGAAGTTGATTCCAGAGAAAAATTTAATATAGTCTGTTTGCCTGCCAGCTTCAACATAGTTTCTGAGTATTGAAATGGTTTGACACATTGAAATATAAAGTGCATTTGTCATATCTATTGGTGAAGTATTTTGTGTGATTGCTTCTAAGAAAATCCAAGCCAGAATAATACTTAATGTTAGTCTTCTATTTTACCCTTAAAAAAAAAAAAATAGAACAAAAATCCTTAGGGCATATAAACTATTCTTAGTAATGAAAATGCATATTCTTATCTGGTAATGTCATATTGATCCTTAACTCATTTCTGCTGTGCACTAGTTTTTTAGTGGTTTTATATAACACAGATATTATTTTGCAGGGATGAACAAGTGTTCTGTGAAGTGTTCCTCTCTTCCTGTCCTTGCACAAGCAGTTTGTCATTTTAATGCAAATACTTTTTGACTATCCTGAAGAGATATTAATTTGTGACCCCTGCAACATAAGTTCATGACTTTTTTTTTTCTCTTTGTTAAAACACCGGCCTTATAGATTACCTGCTCAAACAAGAGCAAGGAGAATCACAGACAGTGGGAACTATTACTTACCAAAAGGTCTTTATGCTAACACAAGGCTTGATTTAACTTCTGTGGACTTGGGTTCAGGTTCATGGTTCACATGGAGCTGCAGCAAGATGGTGAGGCTGGGGTGGGGTGTAAATAAACAGCTCTGGAGAGATGAGCACAAGCAGTAGGACAGCAGGAAGCCCATGCTCATGACTTGTCCATCTCTTGCATGGAGGCTTTGGAAGAATAATAGAAAGGTGTTTCATTAGTGTAGACGCCCAAATTCTCGGCACTGTTGCTGCTGACCATGGACTTAGCAATGCAATAGATTTTCAAGCCACCCAAAAAATGTGTATGGGGTGTTTGCATGCTAGAGTTCATGTTGTTTCAGGCAAGCTCTGATGCCTCTTTAAAGTGTCACAGGGTTTTCCCAGGGAGGACAATTGAGCAAAGCAGTTTCTTTTCTGGAGCTTGTGCCTAGGGACAGTCTTGATTGGTAAAAAAAGGTGTTTTTTTTAAGTCAATCTCCAAGAGGCAAAATTGACAAGGAAAACACTGTAAACATTGTGCACTTTCACACATACTCTGGCCCTTTGATAACTTGGTGGCATTATCTGCATTAAGTTTGCCTATTGCTTGCCAGGTGATGGTATTTTTTCTACTGTTTTAGTGGTCTTCCATCAGTCTCAGTATAGTATTCCAACTTCAAGTATTCCCAAGCAGTGTGTCTCTATTAGCGATGCATTCTAGCAAAAATATTTGCTGTTTTTTTTTGGTTTTTTTTTTTTTTTCCTGCATACGAAGGCAGGTCTCTTGGACCATTAATACATTTTTATATAGAAAGATACTATTTGAATGATCTGACCCAAATGTTTTTACTTATAATATTAAAACAGGAATATTTTTGGTAGATTTTAAAAACTACACACACTTTAGAGTGAGCCTTAGTACAAATGGACAAAACTTTAAACGAATTTGAAGATTCAAATTGCTTGCCCACTTTGTGTGGAGGATTTAGATTAAAAAAATTACAACCAGAAACATACTTACTCATTGTTAAACATCTCTGTTGCAATATAGGAAGCATATTGAACAGTGAACTATGTATTTTGGAGTGACTGGGACCATGACAGGGAAACTTCAAATGAAACTTGGTGGACCTTTTTGTTGTAGATTTGGAAATAAGTCCAGAAGGCTGAGCTTAATATAACATGTGGCAGGTGGCCTGCATTTGCCTGGAGAATTCCTCTAGGGCAAGACAGCTCAGCAAACACATAAATCCTTTTTTCTCTGTTATCTAGTAGCACACTTAGTTGCCATGGGAATTATATTTATGCAGCAGATCCTCTGCAGTTCAGTTTGTGCCTAAAGTTTAACTGTACAGCTGTTACCGTAAATACTACATGGCAATATTTTCAAAACACAGCACCTTTGCACAAGAAGAACACGCCTTCTATTATTGATTTTGTTATGTTATGAAAATACCATTTTGATTACACTAGGATCATGTTTTGCCAAAAGCTTCATAAGTGGTTTAAAGTATACTTCATGCACAGCTCTTTCTAATATTTAGTTATTTATTTATTTAAAAAAGAAGATGCTGGATTTACCTGAAGAGTATATTACAGCCAGTGAAATTTGGTAAATTGCAAGACAGAACTTCATATAAATACAAAGTGCATATACAGTTTTCTGCTTACTTTCAGCCTGTATGTAATAAAATATTAATGTATATTTTATTTTAGATGGTTTTTGTTTATTTGTAGTTGTGCTTTGCTCAGCAAAGATGTGAAGAGTTTTGAATTCATTGGCTCTGGTCTGATTATTAGAAACAATTTTGTTTTAATCCTGATTTGTGCAACAACATATAAATCATCAAAGTTTTTGTGCATAAACAGCATAGGTTTATGAAAAAGAGAATTTGTGCTTTTTTAGGAATGAATGGATTAACCAACACAGTGTGTATATTGACCCATTCTCTGTAACCTGCAGGTTGCAGAGTATATTAACTTATGGAATTAAAATTCTAGTGCTGAAATTTAGCAGTATCTTGGTATAAATTGGAAATTGTCTGCTTTATATAAATGGCATATTTAGTCTTGCCAAAGAATTGTGGACAAAGTATTCTGAAGTATTTTACATACTTAGTACTTTTACATACTTTAGTAGTTTACATAAATGTAATTGTGATAAAATCACAAAATTAAGGCTTCAAGACCGAATTTTGTGTTAGGTTTTTATGAAGATTTTTTTGACACAAATTGTACTGGTTTAATGTCAAACTATGTTCCTGCAATAATAGTTATTAAACAAGATTCCTGCTATGTGCACACAAATTCCAGGTGTTTGCTCTTTCACTATAAACTGACTGAATATCCAGAAAATAAATTTCAGGAAGATAAATAGAATAAGTACTTTAAACAGCAGCTGTCTGGACATCATGAGTTTGCTGTTCTAGTGGAATTTTATTTTTCTTCTTTTATTATTCTTTATTTTTCTTCTTTTGCTCTTATTTATGATACCGGAGAACAAAAAAACCTCTACCTGCCCAAATTTCGCTTGAAACTTATTCTCTGTCAAGCCAGACTGAGTGGCAAACACCTCTAACATAACCATGCACTTCTCTTCCTTCTTTACCAGTAAACACTGAAAAGTAGATGAGAAGAAAAAAAAGCATATATTTCCTAGCAGTGTTACTCATTGCCTGTGAGAAAGAGTTTATTGTCTGACTGACTGATGGATGGTGTGTGAACAAAGCCTGGTCAGGAAATTTTCCTGGCCAGGATTTGAGACCAGCTCAGTTTTATTTCCCTCCAGTACTATTGATTGCTAGAGATCTGATATGGAGGAGTAGGTCTACAGTCCTAGAGGATTGGAACTCTATCTTTTGTATCATTCTCAAAGTGTTTTACTGGACTTAATGTCTTTAAGGAAATTGTGTCTTGTTTAAGAGCTCACTAAGTTGATATGCAAACACCTATAGCCACACTGTCTGTAGCAGCCTGAATCTTACTTTCTGCTGTGACACATGAGATCATATGGAGTATGAGAATAGACTCTTCTTTCTTTAATACTGACAGAGATGTCATCTGTGACCTTGCTCACATCCAAGGTGCTCCTTGGATGTGTCTATGCAAGAATAAGCCTGAATGTTACTCAGGAGCAGCATTTATAGTGGACTGGAAAATGAAAGGTAGTGAGGATCTAAACTTAAAACATTCACACACGAGGTATGTTGATTGGTCCTGTCTTTTCATAGCTTTAAGACTTCTCTAAAAAGGCCCTTTCCTCCTTTTCAGATGATGGAGGTTGACAAAAATTTCTGACCTCAGTGAAAACTCATTTATATGGCATATTCAAAGAAGATTGAAAGATTAGTTGATTCATATTGCAAGACTACCTTCATAGGGCAAAAACCTGGGGCGCTGCTGTTGCTATTAAAGAGCAGGCAATGATAACAGGAGCTCATGTCTGGTAGCTGAAACCTGATGTGTTCAACAGAGAAACCTGGCATTTGTGGGGAATTATGCTGAGAAAATGGTGGGCTTGACATCTGTAGATGTCTTCAGATTTAGATTAGCTAATTTTTTATAGGATACATGTTAACCAACAGAGTCAGTGGTTTCAATAGAGAAGTTCAGAAGCTATCAGCTGAAACTCAGTGATTGATTATGTAAGAGGCCAAAAGTAGATAACATAACACGTCTTTCTTGTTCGAAATTCCATTATCAATGACCCTCTAAGGGATAAACTATATTATTTTTTCTTCCATGGTTGTAGTTTCTATTAAATGTGATCTGAACACAGAAGAGGGGAAACTTCTTCCTTTACATGCTGCAGAGGGAGCATACTAAATTTCCAGTAATTCCTGTACTGAATTCCCTGAACTCCCATCTCTGATAAATGTTTCCATGAAATTTCCAGACCAAAGCAAGAGGTGTACGTATTGCTTTCTCTACATGAAAAAGGACAGGCTTTTTCATAAATAACACAGATTTTTCTATCTGATACTTTTGGAAATTTCTTTGACAGAATTCACAACTTTAACTGGACATTCAGGAATTGCAAGTCATTAGATGCCTAATTAGACTGCCTAGAGTACAGAAATACTTATATGCATAATAATGGAATACTGTTATTGCTCAGACAACTTAGTGTTTCCTATCTAGAGTTTTTAATCATAGAATTAGAAAATAGTTTGGGTTGAAAGGGACGCACTTAAAAGTCGCATGTTTCAAGCTCCCTGCATTGAGCAGGAATATCTACATTTAGTTTTTTAGATTAGTGGTGTTAGTGTTGCTTTTAGAAGAGATGGTGAGACAGAAAGTGAAAAATAATTGAAATATCTATGTCCAGTACTGGACTGGAGCCTGCACAAAAGATGAAGGACTATTCACATAAGCAGGACATGGCAGAATGGCTTTAAAGTGAAAGAAAGTATGTTAGCATTAGATTCTAGGAAAAAAATATTTGCTGTGGGAGTGGTGAGGCACTGGAACAGATTGCCCAGAGGGGCTGTGGCTGCCCCATCCCTGGAAATGTTCAAATCCAGGTTACATGGAGCTCTGAGCAACCTGTTCTAGTGGAAGGTGTCCCAGCCCATGGTGGGCAGGGAGGACCTAGATGATTTTAAAGGTGCCTTTGAACCCAGTGACCTCATGACAAATCATATGATTCTATATGAAGATATTTATGCTTCATCTCACTCCTGTCTTAACACTTGCTTTCCTCATAGTATGCAGCTTCATACCTAAAATAAAGGGATTTCAAATGCTGTTTGCTCCCTATGGAATGGCACATCCTTTTTCTCTTCAGGTATTTGTAGTTGATGGAGTACAGATATGCTATGCTAGATTAGTCAGAGAGAATATAAAATTAGGATCAGGGTGCCCAGAGCAACAGAAGGTTTCACACCATTCTGCTCTAGCAGACCCAAAGAACCAGTGATAAACCCTGGGGGTAATGCTGGCTGGAAATATTAATTGCTTCTACACATAAACTCGTAAAGGAGATACAAAGAGGAAAAACTGTGAGGAGAGAGTAGCTTTGGATTCTAGATCCTGTAAGCCATCCTGAAACAGAAGTGAACAAAGTCACATCAGCAGGCTTGCACCCTTCCTGCCTTTCCTGAGCTCAGCAACAATCTCTGGTGTTGACTACACATGAATGCTGTCTCCAGTACAGGTTCCTGTACTGGTCCAGATGCCAGTTATTGCTTTTTTAGTGCTAGTAGCTAACAGAAGACACCAAAATTTCAAAGGATTTTTCATTTTTATATGAATGGGTTTTATAATCCCAGTGCTTGAAATAGGAAAAATATATGGAAAAACCTGCAAGTCAGCAGCATGCATGGGAAGTAGGAAAGGGAATACAAGTGGATGTGATGTAACTCTGTCAAAAAAACTGTGCCAGTCCTCTTCTTCAAAACCTGTGTACTCCATTTATTTTCATGTATATTCCCCCCCCCCCCCCCCCCACATTTTCTCTCTCCCTTACTAGAGCTCTGTGTCAAACTTAACTGCACGTTTTACAAAGACAAAAGTTAGTCTCCCTGTGGGACAATGAGAATGAGGGACAGATAATGAAACCTTTTTTCTTGTGGCTCTTGATCACTTAAGGCACTGCAGATGACCTGGCCTTCAGTCAGAAGAGGTAGAAAGATTCCTTGAGGATTAGATTGTGTGAAATCTGAGCCACATCCTTACTTGACTGGAAGCTGCTGGTTGCTCCTGGAATTGTGTTTGGTGTTGGTTGTTCAAGTGCAGCTGCTCTCTCTTAAGAACTGGGTTTTGTCCCCTTGTGTTTCATGTTTTTACTTTTTTGAGTAATCATCTTTTCTTGCTCTCAAGAACCTGAAGCTCAGTCTTCTAATTTTTCTCTTCAACAAATTGTTTGAGAAAACCAAGTAGTGTTCTGCCAAGTAGATAGGGCATTTTTCCCACTAGTTTGTTGCCCAGAGAGACTGAGAACAATTACTTTCAGTTTTACTTATCACCACTTTGGTGATAGACAGGAAGACAAATACTTTGAAACCTACTCTTACCACTTGAAACTGTCTTTGAAAGGCTCAAGTATGCTTTTTATATTAAAAAAAAATCAAGTATAATACAATTTTGCCTGTTGTCTTATCTTGGAAATATCTAAATTTTATTTTTTAGTAAGGAAAAGTATTACTTTACTAAATTCTCTGATTTTCAGTATCTTTCAGTAAGGTAGAAGAGAAATGCTGAGTATGTGCATCAGAATTTTTTTTATGTTTTCCATTTTAAGCTTTTGATTTACTAGTATAATTTTATGGGGTTTTTTTTGTCATGTGTGTCTTATGGTCTGTCAAATACTGTTTAACTGAAAATTGTACCTGTCATCATCAGGGTTTTTTTTAAATAATAGTTACTTTTCTTAAAGTTTCTTATATATAGTTGCCAGATTTGATGGTTTGGATTTTTTTCTTCCTTTTTTTTTTCTTGGTTAGTTTTGTATTCTTGAACTCTTTGCTTTTGACAGTACACTCAAGGATTTTGACTGAGAAGACAATTTGGCATCTAAGAGATGAAGCTTGTGCATTATTTGAAGGTTGAACACTTTAAGGAATGTGTAAGACTCTGCAGGGAGCTCCCTGAAACACCAAGGAGTCCCCTCCCACAGGTGCTCTGTTCCTCCTGGTGTAAATCACTGGGAGATTCTGTGCCTGCTTCTGAGACTAACAGACATGCAACTTTTCTTAGTTCCATATACTAATTGACAAGCATGTACATTTTATAAATATATGCTGAGTAATTATATAAATCATACAATGTTTAGAATGTTTCACCTACTGGTGGCAGTCCTGCTATCAGATAGGATGAGAAATAGTAGCCATATATCAACAACAGAAGAAAAAAAGGCTTCAGTGTGTTTTTTATCTACCTTGTTCCTTTACTTTGTTCGTTGAACATAAAATGTTTTGAGGCTGTAGACTTGAGTTATTGATGCCTGTAGAAACTTACTGAATAATTTGTGCAGGAATTGTTTATTCTGAAAATGCAACAGTATTATCAACCATTTTTAGAAGAGGACTTGGGTTTTTCTTTTTATTTCTTCCATAAAGTGAGCTTGTTGGAGAAAGGCCAATGCTTCCTTTTCTTCCGTTGAACTCATCCCCCAAATCTCACATTTTGATACGAGGGGAGTGTTCTAATTAACTATGAAGGAATCTAGGTGGCTTTAAAATTAGCACTTAAAATATCATTCAAGATCTTCCCTACTAAGAGTTTCATCCTGTATAGTTATATTTTAATGTTGTTTGCATGGTTGATGGTGCACAACAGGACAGAATATGGAACAATATGTGGCCTTGTTACCACTTTGTAGATCTCAGTGGAGTTTGAAGTTGCTGAGAGTTGAGGGCCCCATATCTGCACTGTTTTCTCACTTGTACAGCTGTTGCTAGCTGCTTCCTTTTCATGTGGAAAAATGGAGATTTAAAAATTTACATAATCTGATCTACAGTCTGTACAAACAGAATTTCAGATGCTAATTTTCACTTGTGTGCTAATCAAAGGTTTTGAAAAGGCAATGTTAGTGTATTATTAATAACTTTAAAGTACATCCTGTTTATGAGGTAATAACCTTCTGTCATGGGCTGAATTGACTTTGAGTTTAACTACCTCAGAATTTGTTTAATACTGAGTTAATCAACCTTACAGTTGTTGTGAAGTTTTAGGTTTGCGGTTTGTACTTTTGAGCTAAGCTTCAAAAGTACAAACTAGCAAATTATGGATATGCCATAAGAAAATAAATATATGTAATATATTTTTGAAAACCCTCAACCTATACTATCAAAATTCACTTGAAAAATCATATTTTATGATTGTTTCCTTTTAAAAAATCCCTATTGCTTTCCAGTTTTAGTTTTCTTGCTCAGCATTAGCTCTGAGAAAGGGAAGTAAGAGAAGGAAGTGACAATATAGAGACATATGTGTGGGTCTGTACAGCCTTAGACACACAGTGTTTATTTGATCTGAACTACTATAAAGAGTAACTTAATACATTTATAGTAGTGATGGGTACCAGAAATACTTCTGTCTTATTTGAAACTGGAGTGCATGTTACACAATGCCAAGAGGGCATAGCCCTGTCCATTTATTATCTATTTACATAACTAGCTCAAGTGGTAGTGATTTAATCCATGGAAGTTAGTTACATCAATTTCAACTAAAAATAATATTTTAATAACAATTTCTGAAGCAACTTTAGGTATTTAGCAGTTCAAAATAAAAATAATTTTGATGTTTTCTGTATTTTGAAGAGAACTGCTTTCTAGGATAACAACTGGATCTACCATCACTGCTGTCAAATGAGACAATGCAGCCAAAGTCTATTTTAAAAATTGGATTTAGGTGTGGTTTTTAACAACTTTTTATTTATTCAAGGCTGATTATTCCAACTTCAGTAGACTGTTCTGAAGTTTGTAATCTTGTCATCTGGTTACTTCAGATGAAGTACCTTATGAAATCACGGGCAGTATCCTAGACTGGCTTATAAATACTGTAAAGTGCAGAGGAATTTTTGGTAAGCTTCATAAGCTGTAAGAACAGGACACTTGAGGATAGCAAAGTTCTCTGTTGTGTCATTGAATATTAATTGCTTAAAATTATTTCAGTATGGACTAAATACACACTTCAGAAGTTCATACCTAGCCATAGTGGTGAGGAAGCTCCATTTATCTATTCCTAAAATGTTAATTTAAGAACAGATACATTCTATAACAGGTCTGCAACAGAAAGGTGGGAGGAGGAAATAAGTAGTTTTGGACAGCTGTGTGACTAAACAAAGTTGAAGACATTTTTACAAAATCAAGCCTCTATGTGTCATTTGTATTTCAAGATCTGTTACCAGCCTAAACCCCAAATTCTTTAGCTCAAGCACAAGTTACAGATATTGTCTTCAAGCTTTTTGGTACAGTCTGAAAAACTGTATGCTCTGGAGGTTGGAACGAATTATTATAGTTGTCTTGGTTTTAAAATGGATGATGAAATCATCAACTGTATTCCTCTTCCACTGCTTAAAAGCAGGAAACAAAAATACAAAATAGAAATGAATAGTATTAAACCATCTGGGTCTCCTCATTACTCCTTCCTGGTTTCTTCTGAAGTATTTAATTAATCATCAGCAAATATTTTCATTGCTATAAGAACTGGCTTACTGACATCCAGATACAAATTTTAGACTGTATGTGTGCACACAGTCAGTGATTTCAGTCAGACCAATGTACAATATTATACTGAATACCTAAATAACTGGCTTAATTCAGGCCTTGAGGAGATACCATCATGAAGGCAAACTTAAATCCTGGGACAAGGGAGAAGGGGAGCATTGAAATTCATTTATTGTTTCAATTCTCATAGATTTTTTTTAGTATACCTTCCAACGCTGTCAACTCTGTTGTCCTTCTGAGGTTACTAAAGGCATTTTCATCTTTCAAATAGTATACATTGTGTAAATCTGAGTAAAACTTATTGGTACATAGACAGATGTTTTGACTAAATGCTCATATTTAGTACCCATAGCCAAAATGCTTCCCTGCAGGCTTTCATTTCTTGCATGTTATTCAGAATGTAAGAAGAATACTGGGCTTCTTGACAGGCACCATCTCAGACTCTGATGAAACCCCACACAGACAACTACATGTAGCTCTTGGGCCCTAAGCACAGGAAAGATAAGACCCATTGGAGCAGGTCCAGAGAAGCACCAGGAAGATGACTCAAGGGAGGGAACACAACAAGGAAAGGAGACCTTATTGTAGCCTTTTGATGCTTAAAACGGGGCTCATAAGAAAGATGGGAGAGGGCAAGGGGTAAAGTAAAAGAGGGAAGATTCATATTACATACAAGGATGAAAATTTTTTACAATGAGGGTGGTGAGGCAGTAGAACAAGTTGCCCAGAATGTTGGTGAAAGCCTCATCCCTAGAAATATTCAAGGTCAGGCTGAGCGGCTCTTTGACCAACCTGATCTAGTTGAATATGTCACTCACAGGAAGAATTGGTCTAGATGGTCTTTAAAGGTGCCTTCCAATTCAAACTATTCCATGATTCCATGATAGTTGTGTCAGATGTTTTTAGGGAGTTCTATTTTTGGCTTGTTGGAGTTAACACTTACATGCTGCCTTTGGGCCAGATATAATTCTTTGGGTTGATATCAAGTTTCATTTCTCTTCTGAGGACATGCTAATTTATTTGCCAGTTAAAGCAGTAAATCCAAACTGCACTTTTATTGTCTGTATCAGTTCCCTGAAAAATATTAAAATATAAGTTAGGTTGATTTTTTTGGAGTTAAATTCAAGTCAAATGAAGGTTTTTCGTTCTGTGGATCTAGCTATAAGCTTAACGCCACCTCAGTTTTTGATGTAGCTTTTATGTCTATATGTTATTCTCAGCACAGGATTAGCACTTCAACACCCATATTTCTGTTGGAATGTGAAGTGTCCTTTAAATATCACATTGGGCAGATTATTAAGACTTCCTACTGTCATTTGAAAGATGAAACCATACTTTGTCCGTATTTATCCTTGTCTGTTTATGAGAAGCTGGCTCAGGGTTTTATCTCCTCCAAGCTAGACAACTGTAATGCTTTGCTCACTGGCCTGCCAAGTGGTCTCATTACCAAGCTTGAGCAAAATTCTTTTGCCAGAGAAGTATATTTTGCAAAAAAAGACAGAATATCTCCCTAATCCTAGTATCACTGCACTGGCTACTCAGAAACAAAGGATTGATTGTGAAGTTGACCTGTCAGCCCCTTCATGGTCAAGGTCCTGAATATATCTCCAGATTTAATTTTGAGATATATTGCTTCCAGGCCTGTGTGCTCTTCAGTGCCCTCTTGGTGCAAGTTCCAATTACGAAACTACAAACCTTGTGTGATGGAGGATTTTACCATTATGCCCGAAAGCGAAGGAATAAGCTTCCTTTCTCAGTTTAGGAAGCTCATGCTCTTTGCTTAAATCTCCTCTTCTGAAGATTTGCTCGTCTGTCTTTTTCCTTTTTTATTGAATAGCATTTTATACACCATAACTCAAATCATTCGGGGACTGTAATATATTCTATGCTGCTATGCAGAATTAAGTGGTAATTGTAGTGTTAAGCAGAGCTACTTATGTTTTCATTGTTTGGAAACCAACTTTTAAAAATAAATAATTTTTCTCAAAAGACAAAGCAGTTAACAGAAAAAGATGCATACATTTAGGAGAAAAAGCAAAGAGGAGTGCTTCAAGATTACTGCACCCTCTAGTATCTGATAACTAGTCACTTATTTGGATTTGGAAAGCTCAGAGCAAATTTAGCTATCTTCCCTTTACTGAAATATTTTAATAACCAAGCTGTTGGCAACTCTGGAGTGAGATTTTCTAAGTCACTTCTATGATGAATAAGTTGTTCATATAACTAAGATTAATTGATGCTTAGGCCTGAAATTAGGTCTGATACATCTAGCTATAGAACATATGCTGTTCTAGGGTAAATATCTGTGTTTTATCTCCTTGTTTTGTTATATCAGCAGAGAAACAGAAAATATTCTACTTTTCATCTCAGCATGGAACGAAGAAAAATTTTAAATTGCTTCTTGAAATTGGTGTTTACTTCACTTTCACATAAAGAGACTGATTTAATTTTATTAGCCAATGGTCCTTCAGAGAAAGAGTGTATTGTTTTAATGTTGAAGTTAAACACTAGAAATTAAATTGTCAATATTAAAATAGTTTTAACTCCTCCAAAGTGGATAAATGTCATTGTCAAAACAAATTATCTTTGTAAAAACCTTATAATAAATGGATAGAAAAGGGAGTAAGATGATATTTCTTAAGAGACTGAGAAACATGGACTGTAATACATAATATAGAAATATAGACAGAAAATGATGACAAGCTGGATGAGACTTTTAGCTGTTTGGATCTCAGGGATCTCATACAGAAAGAATGGGCAAGATTTAGGTATAAGCTGAATGTGACAGCTTGTAAAAAGATGTGCTGAAGCAGCCATTAGAGAGGTAGAGGAAGAATTAGGATGATGCAGTGATGGAAAAAGAAGTGAGAGGGTGAAAAGGAAGAGAAAGCTATGGAAAAAAATATGGTCTGTTTTGAAGACCATATGAGAATATAGGGTGTGGAGATAGACTGTTGCCTGTGGAGGGGTAGAGATTCTGGTGAGGAAAGCTATAGTGAATGCATTTGTGGAAGTCAAATGGAGATTGACTAGATGGGAGAGAAACCCTGATGGCTATTTCACATTACACTTTCTGTGCTTTCTTTGCCTGTTTGAGTGGTCACATAATAGACAAACTGGGAGCTCAGCAGAAATGTGCAGGTCACTGATTGGTTTTGGTGGGAGAGATGGGACAATGACAGTCCTTCTGCTTCCCCCCAGCAGGTGCTGCTTGGATTTGTGCTGAGCTAACTACAACAGCAGTACCTGCTGGTGTCTACAGCCTAGGCCTCGTCAGGATGGGAGTATTTGGGTCAGTTTGTTGTCAACATTTTCATTTCAACAGCTTATTGATAGCCTTAGGTGTGCTTCATAGCAGCAACAGATCTTGTACAGCTGCAGCCTCTACCAGAGCTAAGGGTTTAAAAGTTTATGTAGTGCCCAGGTGAGTAATGAGGAGGTTTATATGCAAAGACACAGACTAAGACACAGCTCCATGTTTAAGTAGATATTCAGGAAGGCTTTTCCTGTATCTAAAATTTTTGGCAGTGCTTGTGTGGCAGCTAAAAGGGTTAAATTATTATTATTATTATTAAGAGTTTTATTTTTTATATAAAAACGAAATAATATTTGCATATTTACATGTATATAGTTTTTGTAATATGAAAAAGACATGCTTATTTCCACTGTGTCAGGAAAGAAAGGATGGAGTGTAGGACTATGAGGGGAAAAAAAGAGGCATTTTCAGTGATGTATCTGCTTCTGTTAAACTTGGTTGGTTGATATTTACGTTGAATTTCCATAGGTGTTTTATACGCTAATGTCCAGATTTCATGCTGGATGGTAGAGATTGTTTAGGATTTTTTTCTACAAATTAATAACTCCTTGTAAAATAAATAGTAACTCCTTGTAAAATAAGAGGAGGAAATTAGATATTGTTAATTGGAAATATTTGTGATTCTTCAAAATAGCTGAATGTATTACCTTCAAAAACTTAACTGAATACTAACTGTACTTTAATATACAAAAGCACTATTAGTGCATACAAATATGACTTCAAGTAAAAACTTTTACCCAAATAGTATTTTTCTTTCACCTGAGTTTCTATCAGGTAAATTTATTTTTCTTTGTGGATTAGAAAGAAAATACTGTAACGTAGGAGGTATTAGTAGTCTTTTGTCACCCAAATAAATGCAAAATTTATGCCAATTAAAACAACATGTATAGGTCATATTGACTTATTCCTTTCAATTTATAGGTATCTGAGGTAGAATTGAAATGTTAAAATTTGACAGAAAGCTTTGTTTAGTTCTATGAAATAAAGCTGTTCTCAGTTTAGTTTTGCGATATGTGGCCATTTGGGGAATCCAGGTAGTATTAAAACTTTTTTTAAGCAAAAAAAGATGATGTTGATTCTTTTGTTGTTGGACTGTTCAAAGTTCAACCATAATGAAACCAAGCATGCTGATATTTTAGAGGAATGGTTGTGAAGAAAGGGTTTGATCTTATTGTCAGTTCTGTTCTATGAGATATGTTGGAGAACTGACTTTTTGCAGCTTGTTCAGAAGGTTTCATCATCTCTTCTGAAACTGACTTTTTGTGGTGGATTTCTCTAGCTTTACTGCCCTTACACAGTTAGTTGTTTGTGATGTGCTTTATCTTTATGTATCAAAAACCCCTATCCAGAAATTTCCCTACAGGTTTTCCATCAATCTACTGCTCCCCCTTTATTTCCTAAGCCATGGGATACATTTTCAGGAACATATTTACCATGCAGTTTATAAACCAGCCAAACAAAACAACAACCTGAACATATAGCCCATATAATGTCTTGGATAAAATATCTTCACAAATTTTCATGCCTTGATTTTTCCTTTAACCACATACTTTGTGGTTTTCATTCATTGCAGTATCATTGGACAGCAATCAAATAAATGAGGTCTATCAGAGCTCAAGTGTCTATTTAAAGGAAAATAAGTTTTACCTTACTTTACTTCTAAAAAAAAAAAAGTTTTCAGATGTTAATACTTTGCTCAAATGTGAGCAAATGACTTATACACATGTAGGCAGCAAAGAAGAACAGTACATGCTTTTTGGTAATACGTGATCTGGGCAGCAGAAAAAAGAAAGGAAGCTTGGAAAGTGCTCAGTTATGTTTTTGGCAATATTTTGCTCCACAAATTGCTGCCAGAACAAGAACAGTAGCGGACATTGTCTAAAGCAGCTCTGACCATCATCTGAACTCTTGGACCACCCTACGGTTGGATGGATGGTTGCCGGGACATTTCTTTCAGGGGAAGAGTTTCTTCCTTTGCTGTTGCATTTTGGCTGCCTTGTGCTTAACCTGTACGTTTCTTTTTGAGGTGTTAATCTCTTTGCTTCTCCCACAAATGTCTTTTGCTCTGTAGGCAGTCACTGAAGTCCTCTCTGTCCTTCAGGATGTAACTTCCATTTCAGACTTCAGTCTTATTTTTGGCTTACAAAAATGAGTCTGAATATAATTCATAAATCCAGGAAACCTGAACAGTCTTGCAGGCACCAAGCACTCAGCAGGAATTAAAACCTTTCTCTTTCCTGATAGTGTAGTCTTTTTAATTTCCTGGTTTATAGGAGCAGAGGAATGAGAAGGAGGACCAGGGAAGCTGAGCACAGTGCAGGACAAAAAGTACTAAAAAGAGAGCAAGACACCTTAAAAGCTGTTAGAAGGTGTTTTTGAAGCTGATGAAGGAAATAGAAAAAGCTATTGACTAAGGCCAAATGCAGCCTGAAATTCCAGAAGTGACCTGCTGTAAACCCACTCAGCAAGTGAGTGATCTCTGGATATTTAATGCTGACATGCTCTGGGGTATATGGAGAACAGCCAAGCACCATGACTGTATGCTGAGGAAGTAAGCAAGTTCTTATGTGTTTTTCCACTGTTTTGTGTGTCACTGGAGTATGGTCATGGCAGTGAAAGGTGACTATGCACTGCTGAAACTGTAGTTGGATAACTGCTGACACTCACAGCAACTCACTATTTCTAGGAGTAAGGATGTGAATCAGATGGTTAAAATTATTTAGGTTTTTTTTTTTAAACAGATCATAAAATGCTTCATGTAGTGCTCCTACCTGCTCTCATTGGCTGATGCTATGTACTTATGAGGTCTTTGCCTTCATATTGTCACTTCTGGTATGTCAACAATAGCTGAGAAGTGTTTGTGTTTTTAAATGGTCTGCAAAATTTTTCCTTGTTACAGAAAGTAGCAGAGACATGGTGGTTTTCTCATATCTCTAATCACAACTGCATGCATCTAAGCCCAGTCCATTAGTACTCAATCTGATAATTTTAAGTTCCAATGTATGGTCTACTTTAAACATATAATATCTAGAATATTTTGTAAACATCTTTTTTCTTTGGATGAATGGAAAGTAAAACCTTTTTTTTTTAAGTAAACTACTAAGGTAAAACCTTTTTTTTAAAGTAAAGCAAAACCTTTTTTTAAACCATTTTTTTAATAGATGAAAGTAATGCAGGCAAAAAGTATTTTCTTTGTAGGTTCTCAGTAAGATATAGTCATGATTCCTATGTAGACATGGTGTGATATGGACCTTACAGCATACTGTGCTTTTTCAGCTAAGGTAGAGGGAGTGCTATTGCAGACATAGTTTGTGCAGTGCTGCAGAAGAGTAAGGATTTAATTCTGTCCTCTTTATATTCTGAGTGAATTAAACTTGTGAGAAAGAAGGGGGCCTGTAATAGGACTGTGTTTGGCTGAGCTTGGCAGGAAGGTACTGTGGCCTTTGAAACTTTAGGAGGTATTCTTTGATTCCTTCAAACTTTGGTTGTGTAGTGGTTTAAAAAAAAAAAGTTATGTAATATGGTGACTTAGATAGGCTTGTTTGGTTTTACTCTCTGAATAAATAATACATTCCCAATCTTACATTTCCTGTAACAAAGTGAAATGTGAATAGCAATATAAAGTCCCAAACATTTTGATCCCTTTATATTTTTTCTTGCCTTTCTTAGTGCTTACTCTGTGCTCAGAGACTAATACCATGTGGAATTGAACACCTGCAGCCCTTGCTTTGAGTTGTGCTGTATATTGCAGATGAAGGCAACTGCAGGTGCTCTATATTTCCCAGAACTTATCCCATGTAGCCCTGCAAATCTGGAAGGACTTACTGTTCAAGCAGTCTCAAGATGATTTTTTGTAGCCGGATATACTTTGAGTATATGACAGTTTATGCCTATTCTGTGTTTATTTCCCCCAATTACATGTTAATTTCTTTAATTTTCAAGGGTTTGGGGATGGTTTAAAATTACTTATGTGATAAGATCTTATATGGGGATGTTCTGGAACTTCTTTGAGGGGAATGATTATTTGCTAGTTGTCAGCTTTGTCTTCTCTTTATCACCTATTTCCAATCATCAAACCACCAATCAAATGATTCTAGATGTCTACATGAAAAATTGGCATCTTTTTCAGAATGAGGAAATAGTGTTGTCCATGCAAGCAATTGATGTTATGATTGCTTTTGGTTCTTGGAGAATAGTGATACCAACAGTCCTATTAATAAATAGAGAGTAAAAAGAACTCTGCTTAATAGTCTCTGAATCTGAGTTGTATCTTAAGTTTGAGAACTTCATCTTTTCCTGGAACTATTTGCCTCCTAGATTCTCTTAAGATAGACATTTCTTATAACCTTTTCAGCTTCATGAGAAAATTAGCTAGTTTTGCCATTTAAGAATTCTGGCCTTTCACTGCAACCTTTGCCTATATATGGGTGTGAAGTATACGATTTCAGCCATACAGTATAAGTGCAGGGCTACCATATGTTAATATAAGAGCAGAAACAGGGCATGTGGGGTCTGGGGAGTAGTTTAGGATACATGTATTATCATTAAAAAAGGAATTACATGATCTTGCACATGTTTCTCAAGGAATGAGTTCCACCATCTGAAATGATCTGTGGTTCAAAAATCATTATGTAAGAAACTACAGGTGTATTATGTTGTAAGGAAAAGTAGGAAATGGTACAAATATTGAATTTAAAGGGTAATGTAATGAAGTTAAACATCATGAACAAATAAAGAGTCTTCTGTGCAGCTCAGGGGAGTATATAGCCCCAGGTGATGCCTTTTTTAGGCTGTGCTAGTAGGTGCTGTGAGAGGTAGAGAAGATGGGGCAATGCTCTTAGCTCTTCCATTGCTGAGACCAGCAAAACTACTGTATCAGTGTTTAAACAAATCTCCAGAGCACTGAGAACCTGAAACTCTTTGCAAACATTTAATGAATTTCCAGAGTACTCTTTTTGAGAATTTAATTCTAAAAAATGTTTAAAAACTGAGGCCAAAAACCACATTGAAGTCCAGGCCTTAGCTCTGAGTCCAGAGCCCAAATATTTTCCCACATCTGTGGTAATGCCTTGTTGATTTTGATCTTTACTCCTGTGTAAATAAGCAATAGCTCATAGAAGTCAGAGGAGTACACAGCTGTACATCCAGTAATTTTCATTAGCCTGAGAATCATCTGGACATCACAGACTCTGTTGCAAGTGGGTAGGTTTAACTAAGGGTACACGGGAATGATATTTCATATTTAAGATTCAATGTCTTTGGTTTTGATATTGCTGGAAAGTCATCTATCACATTTGTCTCACAGGGTCTTTTTTTATGTGTTTTATAACTTATTAGACTAGAATGTAAATCAGCTTTAGTTGATTTTCACTGAATATATTTAAATCTGTTGGAATTATTTGGATTTTTAAAAATTTCCTCTTATACCACATTATTATGAAAAACAGTCAGAAAGCCATAGATCATATGTAGTATGTATCATTTCAGATAAATACAGATTTGCAATATACAATATAGTCACATACTGCATTTTCTTGGTAGCCTTTTAAAAATCCTCTTAATTATTTACAACAAGATAAATCATTTAACATTTTAAATTTTAATTATCAGCAGAAATCAGCATTTAGTATTCTATGCCAAAGTTTTAAACTCTGCATAGATTCTAAATTTCCTCTAAATAGATTTCAATTAAGCTTCTTGCTTTTTACATTTTTCTTCCTGGGGTATAATTGAATATATAAAAGACCCTTTAAATCACCACCCTCTTCTCCAAAAAGTGCCAAGATTACATACCCGGCAGTCTTTGAATTCTTGAAATGCCTTCAGAAGTTTTCAGATATTTGTTTTAATAATTGTTAAAAATTTATTATGATGCATTAATTGTGTGCTCTGTGAGTTATCAAATAGTCAGTTCAACATATTAATCTTTCATGTTATTGTTATCAGTGCTATATTGAGGAAGGAAGCATTGATTAAAATTCTCCTTTAAAGGCTTTTTTTTTCTAAAAGAAAGCAGTATGTTTACTTATCAAGATACATATTTGATCTGTAGGGAAATGATTGCAAGCAAAGTTTTGATATAGCATATGCTGAACTTGAATTAAAAAGATTTTGGTTATGTAGAGTTCAAATTACCTTTGACATATTTTTGCAGGTTAGTTACAAATTCTCAACTAAACATAGAACTCTTCTTTATCATAGAGCCTAACATCAGATTTTAATCATATTTTGTACCCACAGGGTTTTAGGTTTCCAACAGGCCACCTGTCTCAGACATTAAAAAAATCACAGGACAGATGGGAAGGTGAAAGTGGTTGTCCTTGGATAAAGAAATTCTTACACTGCAGGAACAGTCACAGTCAAGGCTGGCCAATATATCACACATATTACCCCTTTCTTCTAGCATTGCTGTATCATGATTGCAATTTCCCCTTAGTAGTATAAATATAGAATACATCACTTATCCTTTTCCAATAGTGCGATTCACAAAACCTGTCTCTGTTCCATGAGTTCTATGAACTGCTGAGGGATAACCTGACATGCATGGTACTTCAGCAAACATGGTGTGTCTTACACATCCCAGAGCTCCTAGAAATCCCATGTTGTTTATTAATGACAAAAGGGTTTGGCTATTTATTTGTGCAGACCTTTGACACGGGTCTGATATGTGTAATGTGTTTTAATATGTCAAATATACCAACCTCAAGAAAATTGGCTATTGGAAAAAAAAGTAAAATGGTGAAGTAAAAGAAGTAAATTTTAAAGTAAAGAAGTAAAATTCTTCCTGTGTATTATCAGTTTCCTATGGGGATGAGCCATTGTACATCACTGGCCAGTGTGACATGGACTAACTCTTCATATTATATAGGAAACATTCAGCCACACTTTAAAGTGCAAGGGGAAAATTCTGACCTCAGGTGTATGTATCCAGTTTTTATTGACCTGAGTATTTAAGAGCCAGTAACTCATTTGGCATAATCAATTTGTGATGAATGAGAGAGCAGGCCAACAAAAAACTCTCCTGCATTTGGCCTGTGTGAAGATCCTATTCTACTCTGAGCTTTTTCTACTCTTCCCTGAGACTAAGAAGCAAAAGTGGTAATGGCAGTATATACTGTTCAACAGCTGTTAGGCGTGCAGAAGTTCAATAACAAGCATTAAGCCTGTGAGGTTTCACCTGACCTACACAACAGAGGGATGCTACTTGGTGGCAAATAACCTGATACTGCTGTCTAGCCCATGGCACTGAAGAGGCTGGATGTCCCTGCCGAGAAATTAATATTTTTAGATACAATTTTTAAAGTCAAGAGACTCCAAATGCAAGGGAGAAAAAAAAATCTCTTAGTAGGAGGTTGTAAATTCACTATGTAAATTGCTTTCTTAGTGTATCCTTTGTTGTATGCCAGCTACTAATATAATCATTGACCAGGGTGAAATCAGAGCTCCCCCCCTCCCCTGATTCACAGTGCCCACCCCTTTGACAGGAGTGATGCTGACAGTCAGTGTGAGCCCTCAGTGTGTGATCCTTAGGAAGGGGAGGAAATTGAAACTGCTGTCTCTGTTTTTCACGCTTGTTCTAACCACTGTGCAGATAGAAGCACATGCGAGTCTCTTCTAGATTCTGGTTTTGAGTAAAGTCACAATTGCAGTGATGTTTTGTGAAAAACCTGCCCATTGGGACATCACTTAAGCAGGACCTGAGGACACAGCAGATCAGGCTGTCATTGGATATAGTTGTTGGACAGGTACATAAGGATTGTGCCCTTACCTTGCTTGGGTGAGAGCAAGGATGTTTCACGTCATGAACAGAAGTGGAATTGTAGAGCTTGGAGGAGCCTGTGGGAACTGAACAGTCTCTGTTTATTAAAAACTCTCATGATTTACATTAGGCTGAAGAAATGCAGTTCTGATCCTAGGCACCCTCCAGATTTCCAGATTTTTATTCCTCGGTTCAGTGGCACATATTTTTTAATTAATTAATGTTTGCAAAAAAGTTTCATATGGAAATTCCTCTGGTTATTTTGTTTAAACAGGTATATAGGTAGTTCTACTTGTCCTAATAATAATCTATCTTGGTTTAGATCCTCTTTGTAGAGAATTGGATCTTCTTTAAAGTGTTTGCATCTCTATATGAATCTAAGAAATAGGATTGGAAGGACTTGAGTTGGAGCTGGGGGTAGCGGGGAAACAGTCGACAAAGGGTATGTACTTCTGAGTGCAGACCTTTGCTATCAGATGCAATCATAATCTTTCTTATAAACTTGCTTGGCTCACTCTTCAGATCATTGTTTGACTCTGTACTGATTTCTGGCCCAAATTGCTGCTCTCTTGGAAGGTAAAAGACCAACACAGGACATAGGAAAGGAAGATGAATGGCAAAGTGCTGGCCCTCTTGATAAATGTGAGAGAGCTCCCTTTATAGCCACTGTGGTGTTGGTTAGCAGGTTTGTGGGAAACATCTGCGTCATTAACAAACACGATTTGTTCATTCTTTACCTACTGCTATCCCCAAAAGTTTTTTCTCAGAAGGTTTTAAATTGTCTGTGAGCAGGGCTCACTGGGAGCTGTCCTCTGCTCCGCAATCTTTAAGAAAGTCTATTCTGACACATAATTTCATCTCCATGGACTATAATAAATTTGTTTTCTCTTGTATTGTGGTGCATATTTGCATAGAATGTAATCTTTCTCTTTTTCTTCTTCCTTCTAACACCCCCTCCCCCCCTCTTTGTCCTTAATAAATACGTTTGTGTAGAAATAAGGATGTGGAAAGACAAGCATGCCTAATATTGAAGGACAGTATGCTTGTGCCTAATACATTAGAGCAATTGTTCAAGAATAATTCATCTTACGTGAAGATTACCCTGTAAGGCTGCCAAGGTCACAGGGACTTTATCAGCTGTACAAATGCTCCTTGTGTGTTTTAAAGGAATAGCCTTAACATTTCATTAAATTTAGTTGAAGCAATTTCATTTATTTGTTTCTTAAGTTTTGTCTTCTCTATTAAAATATTTGATAGTATTTTCTTTGCTTTTTTTTTTCATCTCAACTTTTTGTAATTAATATAAATGTGGTAGAATTACTTCTAGATTAGTTCTGTTTCACTCCAGAGCAGCAGCTCCCAAATGTGAGGTGCTGAGCCCAAAGGTGGGTTGTGCATGAAACCTTGGAAATCCTGCTTTACAGTGTTTAGGTTTTTCCATGAGATGTAGCTCAATGAGCCTTGTACAGAAAACATGAGTGGTGAGGGAAGGCGTGACCAACTCCTGGAGCCCTCTTTTAGTTCAGTGTTAAAAGAAGCCACTGTCATACATTTAACGTAGAGAAGCCTTAAGTAAGTGTAAAGATTGAGACAATTCAGAGATACGGCAAGAACTTCAACAGAATATGAAATGCTTTAATTAATTGTGCTCTGCACCTCTTTTAGTGAAGGTAACTCCCCAAAGATAAAGAGCAAAGATAAAAAGATAAAGGGCAAGACCTTTGTTTTCTGTAAATCTAGGAAAGCCTATTTAGTTTTCTAGGGGTAAAGTGCTTCACACCAGCTAAGAACCGGCCCACAAACCCTCTAAATATATTCCCACTTTCTTACTTTCAAACTATTTCTTCTCTCTGGAATGCCTAGTACCTGCTTTTTTGGTAACAAGCTTTTGATTTTAGTATTAATTAAAATAATTTCCTTTTTTATTAGAAAACAAACCTGCTGTAGCTGCCTGTGACCCATTCGTCTCCTTGGTGTCTCCAACTAGTTTTAAACTCCTTGATAATACTAAAAGGGGCTTGGCAAACTAATTTAAATATTTTCTACTAGTACTTATATGGATAATAAGGCTGTATTTTAACAGGGATTCATGTGATTGTGAACTGGGAGTAAGATGGCCTGCAGCATCATATTTAAGAGAGAGAATATCTGCACAAGGCTGTCAGCTAGAATGTTAGTTTGCATTTGGAAGATATTTTGGAAACTCTTGACGGCATTAAAGGATGTGAAACCCTGTATTATAACTGCTGTGGGAAAATCCTATGACTTTTTTTTCAGTATAATCCCACCAGTGAAGCGTTTGTCGATTGTATTTGTTAATGAGTTAATGAATTTATGGCAGTTTTCTAGAGTTTTTCTACACGTAATATGGTCAAAATATTGATGTGTTCATTCTCTGTGAAACTGTAAAATGACCATTCAGTGAACTCCTGGCATGATTATGTAGACTGCTTCAATTAACTTCCACAAGGAAGGAGAGCAGTGAGTGTCTAACATCATCACCAAAAAGAATACAGTCCTCTAAGATAGATGCTGTTGACAAAGACAGGCTGGCCCCATGACACCAGCATGAAATCATGAAAGCGTCTTAACTCATGAACAACTTGCACTTAGAAAATCATGTAGAATTAGTTTGGTTAGAAAACCTCTGCACCGTTCATTTATTATTTAATCTTATTTTACTTTGTACAGACAAGCTATCTGGCCTAGTGTAAGGCTTCACACAGCCAATTACTTCAAGGTGTTTAGTTCATATATTATTTAAAGCATAAATCTTGTACAGACTGTCCATTGATGACCCTGTGAGGAGCTTATAGTAAATGCCTTTCATCATTGCTGACTGACTCATGTGCACAGATCTACCTGCTGAGCTAAACAGGCCAGTAGAACTGATGCATTTGTAAGATATTGGATTTAATAGCCTTTTTTTTATGTGCTTAAATGATGGAACTTAGTACATATAGCTCAAGCTAGTGTTAGGATTTAAGAAGTGAGGTTTTATAAAGTGTCATGCATTGTATTTGTTTCTGCTATTTGAAAACAGTGCACAATTTGTACCTTTAAATGAGCTTTTAAAGGCACTGCTGGCGTGTTGGTGTAAGTAAAATATTGCCATAGGAAGCTACCTAATGTATTCAATAGAATATTCATACAAATTCCCTTTTTAAGGCAGATTCTGGGGTTATGTTTGTTCTCCCTCTCCTTCCTCAAATCATGCCTCTCAGGCTGATTTTTAAGTCTAGTGCAGTGATACCAGCAAGGTGCTCTCTGAATAGCCTGGAAACAGACTTGCTCAAGGAATGCAGCGATTGCATCTGATGGGTTTATGTGCCATTAACAGTGTCTGTCCCACACTGAATGTGCCAGGTATTTAACTGGGGACTGGTACTAATTTCAGAGCTAATACTAAGCCGTTCCACATCAATGCTTACAGCAGGTGGCTTGAATTGACAGTGTAAAGGGAGAAAAAAAAGTGTGAGAAAATTACCATTGTACTATAGAATTTCTCTGATTGAATTGACTGATTATACTGTCAAAAGAGCATTGGGAAACTGGCAGTGCTTATAAGGAGGAAAGAAATGACAGGATTCTTTTAGAAAGAGGTTCTCTAACTTTGCACAGTCAAATAGTTCGAACTGATGATAGAATTTTATTTTAAAGCTTTTAATCTAGCACTTAAGAAATCTGCATGTTCTTCAATTCAGGACTTCTCAAGCTACTGTCCTGTGTAAACTGATCCTGCAGTTTTCTCACTCTATACTGGCCCTCTTTCAGTACCCAGAGGAGATTGAACATGAATCAACATATGTGATTCACCATACTGAATCCCACTTTGTTTCACTATCTTTGAGTTTAATTAAAAAAAACCCCCAAAACTCAAATAAAAAACCCCAAAACCCTTCCCCAACCTGTCACCTTCCAAAGACAACAGCACTGTTGTATTTGGAGAACAAGTTGTGTTCTCCACCTAAGACACATGGAGAATGTATATGAAGGTGGAGTCAGTGGCTTGTAGTATTGCAACATTGTTAAATACATGCATAAAGAATGTCTTAAGTGAATTGTCTTAAATGCATTGCTCACCGTCAAATTATTCTTTTCCCACTCAAATTCAATGAAACAGGACCAGACACAAATCAGAGAAACAGTCTGATTTTTTTTAGTGATATAAATTAAATCGTTCAGTATTGTCCATTTATCTTGTTAATTTTAAATTCTTAGCTATGCACTGTGATAGCACTGTTTTGTTTTTGGGGTTTTTTTTGGTTTAAATTCATGTTTGATGGAACAAATATTTTCTTGATCATATAATCCCACTGATTTTGGGTCTTACCATCTGTTCTACTAAGGGTGTGTGTACCTCTTTGCTGATAGCACCAGTGACCAGAATTTTCTCCCTACATAGGCTTCAAGATTGGATAACAAAAACAGCTTTAAAAAAGCCTCCAACCTGTCCTTGCATGGGTGGCATGGAATTTCATGAATGTAAATAAAGTAAATATTGCCCAATTCTTTCTGACATTACAAAAGAGAGTTGACATGAGAATTTTTCTTCTACTTTTTCAAAAAATAAAGTTGGCTTGTGATGAATAAGAACTAAATAGAAACAAGTGTTGATTTCTCTATCAGATACATCTTATAAATCAATCCAGAGACTTATTAACCTTTTGGGTTTTGAAATCATGACAGCTAACCTTATTAGTGAAATTTTGTTCAATCTGTGAAGAGAAGACATGGTACAGGCTGCCAGAATAAATACCCTCTCATATTACTTGTACAAATATGAGCGCATTAACCTCATGAGATTCATGGTTTATAAAATTGGGGTGCCACTGGAAGATAGGCTAAAATGGAAACTGGGAAAGGGGGGTGTGGAAATGGAGACCGGTCTGCTAATCTTCAGTTGTAAGACAGAATGTTATATATAACTTAGCTTATGTGTGATGACTTACATAAATATCATTACATTTATTTGCAGTATATAGAAAGCCAAATTCAAGGAAAGGGAAAATTTTCTATTTGAAAGTGTATTAGAAGATGAACATTTTTGATGCACCACTTATAGTTTTGGAAGGCTGTGGCTGCCTTATAGTTATTCCAAAACATCAGGAAACTACATTCCATAGGATTTCTATGGTGACTACAGAGAATTTGTTCAGTTGCTTCCAGAGCAACCATCTCTAACTTACAGTAGCAGTAGGACTAATACTCGGAGCTAAGCAGTTCTGATTGCTTTTGAACTGTATCAGTGCAACATAAATACAACAGGCACTAGTTTTTGTAATCTACAGACTTTATCAGACCATTTATAGATTGGCCAATATAGCAGTAGAATCTGGAAAAATGCAATATCTTCAAGTTGTTTTCTTATGCCAATCAAATTGTAAAATTGTTTCTTCTCTTTCCATTTTAAAGAAACGAAATCCTTTCGTCTTTCTGCTTTTACTAGTGTAAATGTTGATATTACAAGGGCAAAAGTATTTTGTTTAGACCAGATTTATTGAGGAAGCATGCTTTCTTCAAGTTGCCATTCAGGCTCTTTACCAATTTGAAAGGGAAGAATAGTATAAAAGAATGACTAGCATTACTGCTGGATTCATAAATTTAACTTCCCTTTGTGTATGGAATGAAGAGATATATCTTGCTATTTCATAGCTGACAGCATGAATGGTGTAGATTGTCATATTTATAATGTAGGTGAAAAAAGTTAATACCATGTAGCATGTAAAACAAAAATAAAATGGCCAGTGCATTGTATAAAAGTAAAAGAGGTTAAACTGTTTACTATTCATTGCTCCAAACATATTGTTTGGTGGAGATTAAGGATCAATTCTTCTTTTACTAACTGTCACTCTCCTTACCTAGGATTAGGTTTTGGCATAACTCAAATAGAAGATCTCAATAAATTTATTTGGCTGTCAATTTAATTTGATGCAAGTTGATGAAAGTTAAGGCCAGTGCTACAAAAAGAAAATCAGTACTGTGTATTAATCTTCATTGAAAAATTCACTCACAACCTTTTTTTCCCTCAGGAACCTTTTTATATGTCATTTTTTAGCTAACATGCACATTTTTCCTGTTTCCCCTCTTCTTTAAATTTAAAATTCTTTTTGTATGTGTCATGGATTCTTACTATTCCAGCTCATGGTCTCACAAGTAGGAGTATTTGATTGAAAGAAGAGTGAATTATATGTCTCTAGAAGCAGCAGGGTCTTACATTTTTTGAGTAAAAAGTAAAAACTTTCATCAAAGAGAAAATTAATTACAAACAAATGAAAAAAAATCTAATATGGATAGAGCATAGCGTGGCTCTATGTGGTAGATGTGCAAAGAAGTGAAAAATAGAAAGTAGGCATATTTTCTCCATTCTTATGAAGACAGGCATGAAAACATGACCCATGGACAACGCTTCAGACATTGAAACCACTGTCTCAAATTTTATTCAAAAAGTGTTTGCCAACTGCAAAATCTTTAAAAGCTCTGCTGAATTTTTTGGGCCCATCCCTAAAAATCAATTAAAAACTATCTTCATAGCAATTTGGAAATGACATTAAGAACATAGTTTGCTTTGGAAAGGTTGGAAAATTTGTTTTTCAGTATTTTGGGAGTTCTGTAGCCCTCTGGTGGAATGTAAGGAGAATCTACAAGGAAAATATTTGATAATCCTTTACTATTCAATCACGTTTAACCAGGTAGCTGAGTAATATATTCTTTCCTTTGCTGTTTATACAGAAGTGGTGCAATTGGTCGTAAAGCTGAAGTATGCAAGAACTGCGTGAAAAGCCAATATCTTCCTTTTTGTTCAAGTTGTGCACCCTGCAACAGTGCAGGATGAAAGCGATAAAAAATCTTAACTTGTCTGGTTGGGGAGAGGGTGCTTGAGGGGTGCTTGTATCACTGGGGAGAGGGCAGCAAGAATTTTCCATGTCTTGACCAGAAATGTTCATCTCTGATCAGAGATGTTCAGGATGTGTCCCTGAAAAGATGGTTCTATGAAGAACAGCTGTTGGATTTGGTCAGGAACTGCTACTTTGTTCTCACAAGGAAGTTTTCTTGCTGAGACAGTGAATGAAAAGCAATATGTCTTCCAGAGGAAGACACGGTAGCAGAAGAGGAATAAATAGTGATATTGTAATGTGGAATCATACAATCTTAATAAGAGGAAGTGGAAACCAGTTTCCTTTAGTGTAGCAGAGGTAAAAGAAGAGCACAGCCACAGCAGGCCTTTTTGGCATGGAGGTAGGGAGACAGCAACAGCAGTGGTCCTATAAGAAGTGGTGAGGGGTTATCAACTTATTTTTCAGGTGGCATAACCTCATTGCAATTGATTTTTAGTGAAGACACAGGGGCATGACTCCTATTGATGTACATGGAGGCAGTCATGTCAGAGTGAGTAGAAAGGTAATAGAGAACAAAATCACAGTAGGAAAGAATAAAATCTGGAGTTTTGGGAATGGGGACAGCGCTGAATATCTGTTAGAGAATGAAAGGAAGACCAAGTAGTTGATTCTGGTGGGAAGAAACACATGAGTCCTCTGGGGGTGGGCGGTGAGCAAGAGCTGTGTTTGGAAAGGGGAAAGAAAACATGAGTGCTTTCTAGGGAAAGGAGATTCCAAAGGTGGAACCTGAAAAGTACTCTACCCTTGCTCTGTGACCCAGCTGGTAGAATAAAAACTGCCAAACTAATAGCTTGTGAATCTGAATTTTCTGAGAGCTGACAGTGAGACACAGAATCACAGAATCAATTAGCTTAGGAAAAGGACTTTGAGATCATAGAGTCCGAACTATGTATGAACTTATACCATCTTGTCAATTAGACCATGGCACTAAGTGCCACATCCAGTCTTTTCTTTAACACCTCCAGGGATGGTGAATCCATCATCACTTTCCCAGCCAGCCCATTCAAATGCCAAATAACCTTTTCTGTGGAGAGCTTCTTCCTAATGTCCAGCTTAAATCTTTCCCTGAACCAGCTTAAGACTGTGTTCTCTCATCTTGTCACTAGTTGCCTGAGAGAGAGACCAACGCTTACTCAACTGGCTACAACCCCCTTTCAGATTCTTGTAGAAAGTGATAAGGTCTCCCCCAGCCTCCTCTTCTCCAGGCTAAACAATCACAGCTCACTGAATCTCCAATTCTACAGCATAGGAGTTTGCTTTGGCAGGAAAATAAATAAATGACAATTCTAAGTAGTGCAACCCTTTTCGTTGTGGATCTGACAAATTTTAATAATATTAGTGCTCAGCCAAAAATAATTTTTATGATGACTCTACAGACATATAGGTTATTTACCAGTGTTCCCTATCTCATAAATCAATTATTTTTGTAAAACAGTAGAAACTAATTCTGTGCTGTGGCAGGAAGAGAAACAAACTGTATCTTCCAACTGGAAAGATGCTCTACTAGCACTACCATGTCTCCATTCCTTTACTACCAACTCAGTTTTGAAAAGAGCCTAACATGATTCTTGCAGAATGTATCTACTCAAAAAGAATTTCTGAGCAGCCTAAAGATTTTGAAATTTTTGTTGTCAGGATTTCTGTTTGAATATTAGCTGTGTGGCATAGTAATTCTGTATTACTCCAAACCCAGTTTAATTAATATAAACCGATCAGAACTGGGAGGTCAGTGAAGTTGCAAATAAAACAGGACTACTAAAATGGAAGCTTATCCTGTTACTGTCATGTGGCAAGACTGCTATTTAGGTTAGCTTTGGAAATGCTCCTTTCTGGTATTTGAAGTTATGTGCAAAATGCATGCAGGTTGAATTTCCAGGTGCTGCAGATGTTGCTGAGATGCTCTGCTGTATTTGGCAGATTGTTTGGACCATGTACACACAGCAGATCTGCTCAAAGGGATAAGCAGTTAGTCTCTACAGTTTCCAACTTACCAGTGCTCTCATCCTTATCAGGACATTCTTTTGTCTTTATTTATTTCAGCCCTAAACAAGTTCTAAGATCTGCCAGAAGAACTTTATATCTTAAACCATGAACACATTTCTTTCTCTTCTGCAGAATTTCAAGACTAAATCCTTTGTTAGCTTTTTGAGAAAGAAATTTAATTGCTCCCAAGCTAGGATGCTTTGTGCCAGGTTTCAGGCTGTAGCCACATCTTATTGCCAAGTTCTGAACCCCTGAAAATAAGGGCTTATAGAACTGCTGACACAACCTTAACTATAATAACGCAAATGACACCACCATAACACTAATGATAGATGGCACACATTTTAAAACATTTAAAATGATCATAGCCTTAAAGTCAAACACATCTGGGATATATTAATGGTATATGAACTGCCCTGTGTGGATCTGAATTATGAACAGTGCAGAGATGGAAAGAGATAAATTGCATAATAAATCATTTTACTTATTGTATTGTTTACTTAAAAAAACCCGTATATACTTTCTGTTTATGCAGCATGTCAGATGTTTGAAAAAAGATGAATAGTTCTAAATTCATATTTTTTCCAAAGAATGAATATTTAGCACCCTGTTGTGTCACACTGACTTCTGAGAAATAATTACAGGATATGGTTTTACCAACAATGATGCTCAGAGGCCATTGAGTTTTTATATATTTAGTGTAATTTTATCATCTGATCATTTTGTTCTTTTTCATGTCATGAATTTATGGAAGTCAGTGTTTTTCAACCTTCATTTTTAATTTTGGCAGAAAGGCACATCATGTCTGATGGTGCTAAATGGATAATTGGAGAAAATGTTTCAGTCTTTCATCCTTTACTGTATTATAGTACCCTAATTCTCAAAACTTGTGTAATAGTTACAGATTTTATTTCTTTCAAATGTCGCTTTGCTAAACTGATTAAGCACAAGAGATTCCAAGGGCTTTCCCAATCTTTCTTATATATGAAAACATTGGTTCTCTGCAAATAAGTCAGATGGACTTGTTTTAAAATTCTTCCCTCAGTACTAAAGTAAAAACAATTTATGGGCAAAATTCAGATGCGCATCTGAGAGAGAGGCTTTTTCAAGGGAGCTGCCTATGGCTCAAAAGCCCCACAATCATCTTAGACCCATGATGATAAAGTCATAAACATCTATCCCATCCTGTTTCACAGTGGCACACTGATTCTTATCTTTAGCCTTTTTTTTTCTTCTCTCTTCCAGGATTTTTTTGTGGTTGTTGTTGGTGTATTTTGTTGGTTTTTTCCCACTTAGTCTTTCCCCATGCCTGGGCCTTCAGGAATGCACTCATTGCTTTGCTTCAGGAGCCCAAAACCAAAGCTTTCCTTTTCTAGGACACATTTAAAGGTGGCATGCAAGCTAAAACTTTTCAATCATCATTTTTGGATAATTAATGTTACTGTGTACAGGGAGGAGTAACACTGAGCACTATTTAATAAATTCAATGCAATAATTGAGTTTTTTTCTTCCTGAAAGCATGGACTTTACTTTTTGTGCTTGTCTTTTATTTTGCTTACTTCTTGTTTTTCCTTTTGTCCACTGCCAAGGCCCTCTTTGCTCTTTCACTTCTTGAAATGTTTCTCTCAGAACTGATGCTTTTTCCTGTTTTCTCTTCTGTCCCATTTTTGCTTTCAATTGGTTGGCAAGATTTAGTTCTACCCCTGCTGACAGCTCAGCTCTGGAAATTTTGTTTCCAGCACATTATGTATTAAATCTGCTCTATTGAAGAGCTAAACAGGCTCCTCCCCTTTGCTTCCTGCTGTCTTCAGAAAATGCTTCATTTCTTACCGACGAATGTATTCCCAGTTACTATTTTTCATTTAGTCTTAGAAAAAGAATAATAAGACATGTAAGAAAAAGCAAACTTAATAAATGATGTAAGATTATGCGTTTAAAATATGTTTTTTTCTAACAGTATTTATTGCTCTACTTTTTTTTCCTTTAAGGGTGTTTTTTGAAAAAAGTAATGATTTTTTTTCTATTTCTCTGCGCTTATTGTACTGTAAAGTGTAAGGGAAAGTACTTTCCTTTTGCCAAAGTATAATCTGGAGGTAATATTTTTATTTTCAAACGAAACTTAACTGGAGGAAACTTTTGCTTCACTACAGAAAAGGCGCAAAGCAAAGTTCCACAAAGATAACAGAATGATCCCAGAATTCTAAAAAGATATAGGATTTATTTTAACTTATAAATCTTAGACTTTTAATTGTATTTATTCTAAATATAAACAGTAATAATTGTTTCTTTATGGTTTATCACACAACAAATTAAAGAAAGTGAGATTTTAGAGTTTTCAGAAAAGCAAAAATATTATGAAAAATGACGACTCTTTTGAAAGGCATTTTTTAAATTACTGATTAAATTTTAATAACTAAAGGCTGGGTTCTGTGAAATGCAGCTTACAAAAAATAATAGCCCTATTTAATCACAGTGATTTAAAAGAGCCAAATTCTTAATATCCGAGATTTCAAATGAATGTAGCAAGTTCAGCAGTTCTGAAAGATGGAATGTCTCCCAAGATATTCTTTAAAAGTAATGGAAGAGGGTTTTTATTTTAGCGTTGCTAGTAGTTATATATAATCTGGAAGTTATTTTTGATTTTATCTCTTGAAATAGTTGTGGTTTAGATTGATTACATATATACATTGTCCAATCTTATTGTAATAATTTTGCGAGATTTGTTTGGACACTGTCCATAGCATTTTAAGACCTTAGGTTTCTCTTCTCTTTAGGGAATTTGTACCTGATTATTCTTTCCTTAATCTCTTTTAAAAATACTCAACAAAATAGGAGTTTACATCTCTTGAAGAGGTCTACAAATATGTTCACAGCTTGAATTATGCTGTTTGTAATACTTAGAGGCACTGAAATACTGAGCTGGTGCTCCAGGTTCTCCATCATTTCCTCTATATTCTATACAGATTATTGTACACTGACAACCCACTACGTGTCTGAATTGTAATGCTCCTGCACAGGATGTCAGTAAGTCTCAGAGTACATTTATTCATTAAGAACTATCTATCAAAGCCAGCAGAACACTGATGTGATTCACAATATCCCTTAAGATGGTGTCGTCTATTTTATTAAACTATTCACTGTATTTTTGTATAAAACGGAAGTTAATATGGGCTGTGGTCCAGAAAAGCACTTTAGGCATGTACATAATGTTGAACATAAATAGTTTCGCTGGCCTTGGTGACACGATTCATTATATTATAATTATTTATATATTTATTTCTATGGTTAAACTTCCTATGGGATCAAGCCCACAGAGAAACTATACACTCAAGGGAGCCACAATGGAGGGTAGAAGCCCACAAATTGTTTTGTTTTGTTTTAGAATTTTACTTATAACCCAACATTATTTTTGACATTTATTATAGTAAATGGAAAGAGACTGCTGCTTGGTACTTACCAAGGTGTTATAGAGCACCCATTTCTTCTTTTTATTTAAGAAACATTAATATAGATCTAATCTATACAGCATTCTGTGACTCAGAACTTTTACTTTCTGGAACTCTTGAAACTCTTTGGGAGAACTTTTTCTTATTTTTCTAGGTAAACAGTAAAACAAGCATTGTGATTTATTGTGTCCCAAATTTATCAGTTGCACAAGCTGTAGCATTCAAAAGATTAGTCCATCAGATTTATTTTGAGATGAATTTGCAGAGACCCTGTTGACTATTTTCAACAACTGTGGTTGTGATTTGGTGAGGAAAGTGGCAGGATAGGTGCTCACAGGTGCCACGGAGCTGTGTTTGTTTGTGGTGCTTATGTGTACACGTTGTTTGTGTAGTGTCTTTTCTACTGGTAGAGATCACGTCCTCTCAACCCCACTGTGGACTTTATTCAAAGCCTACAGAGAGATAAGTGGAAGAACTATTGACTGTAGTCTTTGAATTCCTGGCATAAATCATTCAAGCACTGAATGATGTAAATACATTTTGACACCTAAAGATTCTATAATCTGAGCATCTGGTAGTGATAGAAATGGCTGTGGGCAGGTGGTGTCACCATCACTTTCTCCATTTGAGTTGCTTTATCATACACTCATGTATGCTGTGTGCACTGTCATTTTTTCAAATGGCACACAGCAGGCAA
Organism: Agelaius tricolor; assembly: GCF_023055355.1. NCBI lineage: Eukaryota > Metazoa > Chordata > Aves > Passeriformes > Icteridae > Agelaius > Agelaius tricolor. Next base: position 26,484,413 of record NW_027269265.1, on the reverse strand, counting down.
TGATCAAAAGTGCTCCCTAAGACTTTTCTCTAAAACTAAATAATGCAGTGTGGTTTTTTTCTGTTCTAAATTGAAATCAAAGAAACCTGTTACATATGTGTGCTGGTAGGAAAGTGTGCATGTATATATGTGTGCATATGTGAATGCACAGGCACATGGGTGTATTTTGGCAGTAAATGGTTGCCTAAATAAACAACTATTTCCTAGTCACTTTGTCAAAGGTGGCTTGTACTGTGCTGTTACAGGTGTGACTGCAGCATCCATAGGCATACCCAGTGTAGCTTCAACCAAAAGTGGCCAGGCTGTAGCAACATGGATTTCAGTGCATGCTAAGTGCCCAAATATGCAAATAGCCTGCTGGCTGCCTCTCTGCAGTGCGCCTGGGGACCAGTAATACAGAGCTTTACCATCATTCTTACCACATCCAGCTTTGGTCTGCCTGCACTCACACATTCACACCTCTGCTTGCTGCACAGACAAAGCCCTGGTGGGTTATTTGGAAGGCAGCATCATGTTACAATTTTCTGTAAATGTGAAAATGGTCTTTTTCTAACACTGTTCTAAAGGGAAGAAACTGCTTGAGACTGTATTGTGAACTCTTTGTGTAGTTTCTGTTCAGCTTCTAATGTTGAGTAAAGCACAGGAACTGTGTGGATTAATTGAATATGGGTCAAAGAACTGTATCCAAAGAGTCTACCTGTGCTCCTGCTTCTGTCATTTCTGATGCCTGAAAAGCTGTTGCCTCCACATGTTCTGCTTCAGGTGCCAATGCATGCTCCAGGGAAAAGGACACACTTTGCATCCATGCATATCAAGATGAGAATAATCAATCAGTTTTTCTTCCACCCAAATAAAAACGTCTGCGAAAGATTGAAGTTTCAGTTTTTTTGCAAATGAGTTATTTTGCTTTTATTATTTTCTGAGGAGCCTTGTTTTACAAAATAATAGCTAAGAATCAAAGATTGACTAACATCCTATATTTTCCAGTCCTATGAAAATTGAAATAAGCTTATGGTATAATTCAATGCAATTAGATTTTCTGTTTAGTTAGAATCCAGTTCACTGAAATAAGTCAGAATCAAAGAAATGCCTTCTCACTTCTCAGTTAAGGGGGGGAAATAACTAGCCCAGTTGCATTAAAAATGTGAATAGTCAAAAATTCAAACATGTAATTCTTTATAGCAATGGTGAAATGTACCCTCTAGTTCCAAATGTTTAAACTTCAGCAGTTCTCATGCAGATTAGGTAATTGTTTGCCTAAATGCCAGCTGTGGATTAATCTGCTGGTTAACTAGCCAAAAAAGAAGATTTGCAGGTGAACAGAAATACTTACACGTTTTAGTAATAGTGGAAACTGCAAAGAATTGAGATTTTAACTTGACAAACATTTTTTTAAAAGTCACGCTGCTAAGTACTTTGCATAGATTTTTTCCTGACTTCTCATATTTCATCAAGCATGCTTTGGAGATTTGTAGAAGTGAATAGTTTTAGAAACTCACTTTATATTTTTCAGATGTGCATAGTTTCTAATATTCTAAATTAGTGTTTGATATTTCTTTATGACCATTGCTACTGATTTTGTGACCATTTTACTAAATTATACTTTTGTATTTGAAATAAAGTATTACTTTGAAATGAAACAGGAGGAATGAAGTGGTGTCAGGGATTTGGCTGGACACACTTTAAGCAACCAAAATTTGCTGGTGTATCCACTGCTGAAATAAGTGTATGTGCTAGAAGGGTGGAAAAAATCCCAAACAAACCAATCACAGCCCTTGCTAATACCTCTATGGCAGCAAAACTGGAAAGAAAATGGAAGAGGGCCAGAGCAAAGGTCTAGTAGCTTATTCTGTTTTGGGAACAAATGTAATGTAGTTTTTACCAGTGTAGGCTAAGTTACACTTACCCAGGGTATTGAGGCAGGGAAGGAAAAGAACCCTATTAAAGACCTAATGATAAAATGATTTTAATTCTTTAAGTAGATCCACCCTTAGGTTCTTATGTTGTAGTTTTGGTAGTGGGTGGGGAGGGTTTGGTTTTGCAAAGTGCAGATTTGAGGAAGTCTATAAAGTAAATCAAACAACATCTGTTAAATGTTATTAAAGTGACCATGCTAGAATTCAGGTTGGACTGAATACAGAAGCTTTCTTTTTTCCTTTTTTCTTTTTTCTTTTTCTTTTAAACCTATTCTTATTTTTTCATTCCAGTAGAAGTAATAAAGACTGCAAATTCTTTTGATATTTTTTTTATATGGTCTCTAGTTTTTCACATGTTTTGTATTATCTCCAATTATCTCTTCCCATTTTGTATTATCTCCAGTTAAAAAACATTTTCAGTAAAATGTATTTTGAATATTCTGTATGTTCTTGGTTTTTCAAGAAATAAGCTTATACATTGTGACACATAAAACAAAAGCAGAAAAGACACAAGAATGCAGCTGTTTATTACTAGCTGATGAAGAATTAAATAACTTTTTTGGACCATCTGCAAAGCTTACTCATATGGCCTCTGCTTTTTACTGTTGTAAAATGTAGCTTTTGAATTAGTGGTGAATTGGAGCTCTGAAATTATCACTACTAATCATGTATTGTGAAGGAATGGAAAATATACTATTCACAGAATCACTAACTATTGCTTGATTTTATAGTCACTGTATTTATTTTCTATGATAGTGGCATATTCTAACATGTCTTATCTCTTGCCTTATCTCTTCTTAAATTAAAGTGCTAGTAATGAGGGAAGGGTATGCCCCTAATCCAAGGTTAGGAGGTGAGAAGGATTAATTTAAATGGGGTCATAAGATTTTTGCCTCTCCCTTCTCTGTAGACTTCCAGCAGACAGCCCTTCACAGGGTAAGGGTAAGTCCTGTGAATCACAGAGCCTTTGGAAGCAGTGGCAAGGTGGAGCAGGGATGCATATTGGCTTTTTCTCCTCAATGCTACCTTTCTCAAACTGAGAAAGAAATTATAGGGAGCCATGGTTAAATTTGCTTCTGTGTGGCATTGCAAACCCAGCTCTATGCTTTGGGTTGGAAGGGACATTGAAAGATCTTCTATTCCAGCCCCCTGGATAACAGTACAGGGGCAAAACCATCTGCCTGATTATGCAGCTGGGCACCTTCAAGGGTCAGTTCAGTATCTCAGGATTGTGGGAGAATCAATTCATCTGTCAAACCCTTAGGGGAGGAAAGGCAGGATGTGGGGGATGCTGCTATTGGTGCTCTCCCAGTCTGATTCTTTTTAGCAACTTGCTGAGAATGCACCTCATCCTATCATCCAGGTCTTTAAAGAAGACATGAATTGATATTGGCTGAGAAGGACATCAGTAGTAAATTAGTTGCCATTAAATTTCTACCACTGATCACAACCTTTTGAGTCTGATAGTTTGTACATCTTTCCACCAACCTTACTGTGCACTCTTCAAGTATACATCTCATATATCTCTGGTTTGGCTAGAAGGACTGACTGAAAGACTGTTGATGTTTGTAAAGCCAAGGTGAGCAATATCATTGACCTGCCTGGGCCCATCTTAAGCAACCATCTCATAAGAGGCAGCTGAGTTGATTAGGCATTATTTGCCGTTGCTAATTCATGCTTACTTACCCTGTCACATCTACTGTTTCATCTGCTTGTAACTGGCTTTGGGAAGGATTTACTCCATGACCTTAGCAATGACTACCAGGGATGTGATTATGAAGCTTCCTCCAACTCTCTAAAACAAGCTTCATCTACTTCCTTTTCTTGTTCTGCTGGTCTGCAAGGATGCCTCCCATGACATACTGCATGTTGCTTTGTACTCTGATCTGTGCCTATAAACTCTCAGATGACTTGGGTTCATTGTCCTCTTTTCTCCCTCTTACCTCTGAGCTTCCTTTCCTGCTCTCCAGGAGCATGAAGGGTTGGAGTGTACCAGCCTGCTCAAGACAACAATCAAATGGAGCAAAGACATGGAGGCAAAAGGGGCAACTATGCCCTTCTTGAGGCAGAGGTGCACCTTTTCTGAGATCTCTGAGCTTATTGCCCCTCCCAACTGACTTTAATCTCTACCTCTTGCTACCAAAGATAGTCAAGTCCTTTTCATGAGATTTCTCTCCATTCACCCTGTTTGAAAGTTGTACAAGGCCAGATACCCCACATCATTATCCAAAGTCCAGGGGGGAAATTGAGGACAGAAAAGCAGGATATATCCACAAAAGCACTGAAATATATGTAACTCAAAATTCATGGGAACACAAAATACAAGAGAGCAGAGCCAAATCTGTGTATATGATCGAGGGTGTGTGCATTTTCTGCACTCTGCAGAAAATGTAGATGCTGTCTATGAGCACAGTATCTCTGGGAGTAATACACCTTCCCACCTGGTCTGAAGGCTTCAGGTAACATCACAGCTCACAGAAGAGCAGGAGGAGAATGGAGAGGGTGGGATCCATTTCAGGGAGCTGAAATCAGCCAAGAGAGTTAACGAGTGCTCTTGGAAGGACACTCTGACTGCAGCCAGCTACCCTGAAAATGAACATTTGTAATGAAGAATGTGTCTTGCACAGAATGCATTTATTTTGAGGGAAAGGGAGTGAAAGACACTGAAAGGAGGATAGTGAAGAATATTCCTTGTCTGGTGAGCGAACTGGTGTCTCCTGAGTGTTGGAGTAATGGATGATCCACAGGAAGGGATCCTCCTATTATGTGTAAGGGCTGCTGAACATTCAGGAGACACTTGCCAGCACTTTGATACATAAGTCTGACAGAGGGAGGGGATCTACATGTGTCAGTAGAGAGATAAATAATAGAGGTTAATTGCACCTTTCTTTCCCCAAGTCCAAAGAACTGCGCATTTTCTTCTTGTATTTTCAGTACCTGGGTTGGGTGGTTAAAATAAGATGTTTGATTTTGTCTGTATGCAAAACACAACACTTGCCCTCCCCTACCCTCCCCTGCACAAGGACCAAAAAAAAAGAAAAGAAGGGAGAAGAAGCTCGTACAAAGGCTGACATTGTTCTCTGGTAAATCTCTTTCAGTCAGAAGTAGCTATGCAGTGCAAGACAGAAAAAGAAAAATTTCTGATTTCAGGAAGAGTTTGAGGAGAGATGGGGTAGGGGTGAGGAACAATCCATTTGTATATTTTTTTGTGAACTAAGCTTTTGAAATAATCTTGGTTATAATGTTCCGTGCTTTAAGGGGAAAATTGCTGTGTATTTCTGGATGTGCTTCACTCAGAGGTGTGCACATTTAGAAGAAATTGAGTACTGCAGGGAACCAGATGTTGTGACAATCCCCAGCTGGGTTTTTGGCATCTAATGGCAATAGTCACCTGGTATGAGCAAAGCAGAACATGCTATGAGGCAAGCCCTGCACAGGGGAATTGATGCTGAACTTTCATCATTTGTGCTTCAGTTTTACCTATGTTAGAATACATCTCTATGCAACTTAACTCTGGCAAGACCCACAGCATGGGTTGTAGTATTTTTGAAGTTAGTGGAGTCACTAAATTGTGAAGAAGTATAGGAAATCTTGACTGCACTTGCTATTATAAAATAGATAGCACTCACTATTAAATATTGTTTAATGTTAAAAATTAAGTTTATAATATTCTAGCACAAAATAAAAAAATGCATTTGAATGCATGGATTAAAATAATGTTTTCATTAATTTAAGCCTCCACAATTCTACTAGTAGGTTGCAGGGTTACAAAATGTGATTAAGAGCTGGTTTTACTATCAGGACCTTTTATGGCTTAAGGATATGCAAACAGTTCATAAGACCAGGCAGACCCCATTGGGCTACACATCTTAACAGCCTCATATGAAAATGTTAATTTGGGTACTATCTAGCTCTTTTTAACCAGGATTTGGTATTAGTCAAACTTTAGTTTAATTCAAAGACTTTGCTGTGTATTTTAAGAAACAAAAGCAAAGGTTTCAAGCTAGAAAAGCTAGACTAGCAGGGTATAAAAAAAAGCTTTTAGAGCAACAAAATGTTTTTTGAATCTGGAAAACAAAATAAATTAATAAGTTATGCTGCATTTTTACAAACCACTATGAAGAGAAAGAAATCAAGTGAACAGGGCCCCTGAGGAACCTGGCATAGATCTCTTGTGAGATCCCATTAGAATGCAGTTCAGGAAGTTGGCTGACGTATTTGCCGTGGTTATCACTGGCACGCTGTGTATTATTTATTTCTATCAGCTACTGAATAGAGATATAGAAACATATGCTGTCAATTATATTGAAATCTATTTTCTTCTGTGTCTGTGGTTTCATTATATGGTTGAGTTCCACCAAAGTCCAAAACAAACCACTGCCCCCATACAGCCTTAGGTTGCTGATGATGCTGGAAGAGAATTTAAGATACTGACTGGCTGTGTTTATTAATGTTTAGCACTTTTCATACTTCTAAGTAAGCATTTCTAAAGGAATGGCCACATTCCAAGTGGGCAGTTTCATTCTGGCAACCCTTATTGTTCTGACAGCTTCAGCTGAGTATGTAGTCTTGCTCCTATCATCGCCTTTCCTTCATGAATATGATAAGCTGGTAGTGCTCAGAGATGTGCTCTCAGTCATTCTGTGCCACCCCGCTTATATGGGCACTTACACATCCATGTGGTAAACGGGATTAAGAAACCTGTAAACTGATCCAGTCAAAATCTTGCAGTAATTTTAACCTTGTCTGTTCCCAGGGCAGGTGATTGTGCAGAGTGGGAATATCAGTACAAGTGTTGAGGGAGAAGTGATTTCTTTCAGATGTAATGCTAGTCTATGCCGGTTTAATGTGTTTGTATGGTCTTCTTATTTATTCCTGTATGCAGCTATATGAAATAATATCTGTATTAACGGGTGTCTGGCTGTTTCAGGTGAAGGGCTAAACATGTTTCAGAGAAGCCAAGGGGGTGCAGTCTATTCTTTGAAACAGATTCCTACATCTGTTCAATTTGCTTTTGTTCCTTTCTAGGAGCAAAAAAAAAAATCTGTATCTGCACCCCCCAAGTGTTGTATGGAGAGTTCACTAGCTGGTATGAGTAGAGCTAGCTTCTACACCTCATCCCTAATGCATGTGTTTCTGTGTGTCCTGGATTCTGAGGCTGAGGGGAGCTCACTGTACACCAGCAACTCCCAGCTGGCTTGTGGTGATGTCGATAGGAGGGCTAACCCCTCACGTGTCCTTCAGTCTCTAGCAGGAAAGCTAAATGTACTTTCTTTTCTCAGATTTACCTTCTTCTTTCTTTCCCCCCTTTTTTTCTCTTTTTGTTTTTCGTCTCTTCTCCTTGGCTATTTTAACCATGCTGGGGGAAAGAGAGCATCCTTGAGGAAGTGCTCCCTAAGACAAGGTCAGCTCAGATTTCCTTAGATTTACTGAGAGACAAACTGAACAGCAACTGTTTTCTGTGTCATGATAGGGTATGAGGTGCTGTGATATGGGGCCAGTTAGAAAGCTGATAAGCAGTTGCAGCAAAGAAAGGGAAGCAGCTTTTTGGAACATTCCCAGCTCATATGAGCATTGCTCTGGCAGCTGCAGTAAAAGCAGTGGGAGGCAACAACCCATAGCAATGAGGCTGAATGAAATACTTAGGTTTTTAAAAGTGTTTGTTACAGGGACTACATATTCAATTCAACATCAATTCAACAAATACACAGTATTTTTATAGATGTAAACATATTTTTCAGAACTGCAATTTTAAAAAACCCAGAGTTCAGTTTCACCTAACCCACAAGCTGGACTTGCCTGCCTGAGTCTGAATGATAAATTCAGATTTATTTACAAGATCTATGTATAATCTCATTGAATTTAATGGATTACTTTTATGAATAAACTTTTTTGGTTGGTCTGGTGTCTGTGAGGATTTGAAAATGTATTACTTAAACTAAATGTGACAAGTTTTTCTGGCATGTTAATACTGTGAGTCTACCAGGCCAGTTATTGCTTGGATCTTGATTATATTGGAAATAAGTGGTAGGACTGAAATTAGAAGCTCGGATCACCAACAAACAGCCTTTCCTATTGGCATTATTTGCATAACTTAAATATAAAACTGTGCTCAGCATGCCCCAAAAGCATCTGCCAAAATATGTAATACAGACTATATCATCTATGCAAAAGTATGAAAGAATACTAGTATCTCATATTTTATACTCAGAGGCTGATATTAACTGCTCATACAAGGACCACGTTCCAATATTACAAGATAGAATGCAGATCCAAGGACAAAATTTGGCTCTAAAGGACTGAATAGAAATTATTCTTAGAAAGGCTTCAATTATCTCTGCAGTAAAACTACTAGAATCCTCATTTTCGTCACTACAGACACTTGATGAAAGTAGCAGATGGCCACACAAAGCATCCATGCTATTTTGTTTGAGATTTTAATGTAAACTGAAATCATAAAATAATTTAAATAAGACTTTTAAAATTGGCACAAGAATTCTTAGTTTTCAAAGGCTGTAAGTCTAAACAAATCTTGAAGCAATCAGAAAATCAAACTTCTACCTGGGTTTATCTCGTTCTGTTACTGTCACACAGTCATCACTTTTTACTGCCCAAATGTTCTCCTAACTTTTATTGTTCTTGCATATTAGGCTAATACCTTCTTTTATACTTGTCATTAATAGAACGCACTAGAATTGTTTAGTGGTTTTGGCATTTCAGTTAAAAACTACTTGGTAGAAAAAGTTTCTTATATTCAGTCAGATTTCTGGCACTGGTTTTGGTCTGTTTGTGGCTGTCACTTTTCAGGGATGCTGGAGGCAATTATGAGACTCCTGTTCTCTGATTTCTCTACTGGGGACAGTCTCAGCTGGGGGGATCAGTACACATGGGGGTATCTTTACCAGCCCTTGCCACAGGTCATATAACCACTCTAGTCAAGATCCTATTTTGTCATGTCAGTAGTATCTGTCAGCAGGCTAGCAGTGTGGGAATTAGCATTTGCACCTCATTAAAGCTACAGTAAACCCTGTTGCTCAGTGGAGTCTTCAAGTGCCTGGAAGGCATTAGACATCACACAGATACCTTGACTCCTTCTGCCTTATGGGGAACACTTCAGCTGCTTTTTCTCCCTTGCTCTTAAGAGCATGATTTTTCCTGTCTTGTGATTTTGAAGCGGGCATTCCTATGAATACAAATAATAGCTGTGTAAGCTGAAATCACAGCAACTACTGTTGACAACAGTCATGATTTAATTATAAAGATTGACTCGGTGTATTGCTTCATCCCTAAGAAGAGATGAAAGGATATTGCGAAGTATGCTATAATCATTTTACAAAGGAGTTGAGAAAAGAAGGCAAACCTGAAAACCCTGGTTTGAAAGGACAGCTAAATAGTCAAATTCTCTGAGTGAAAACAGTGTCTCATAAAGGTTAATTCAACACAAGTTTAGTAAAGTAAAATTGGACGTGTTTTATCTTTCTGTTTTTTGTTCTCCATTCATTTTTCCATTTAGTCACATTGTTGAGATGAGGCTATATCCCAATCAAACAGTTATAGGATTATTAGGACATGATTCCCACTTGACAGCATAAGGTTGGAGATTTAATTTGTTCAGCTGCTGTGAGCTTCCTGAAACAACTGTGTACCAAAAGAAGGATTCTACATTTTTTTCTAATTCTGTTTTTCAAATATTTACTCTTACAAAATCGCTTAGCACTAAGGGTCTATGTTGTCCTTTGAAATCAATGAAGTTGGGCAAGCACATCTGGTGACAGAATTAGACTACTTCTTTTTTTTTCCTCTTAATTCTTCAATAGCAGGAATTGCCAGACATAATATTTAAGAAAAACAAAAGCCCTGTCATGTTTGAATTTAAATCAATCATTTTGACTTTTTTTTTTTTTTCATATTACACTATTATGGTTGCTTATCTTTCTTATTTTTTCTCTTTTTTTTTTTTTGACCATAATAACAACAGCTTTAACTGATGCCAGATTATGTATTTATATCACAGATCAGGCTGCAAATTCATTCTTTTCCAGAGAGGCAGAAAGATCATGTAAAACTGGTGACCACATGTTGACAGGCTGCATGATTTAACAAAACCAGAGGCAATCATTTAAAAGAAAAATGTTTTATTTTCTGCCAGCAGAGTATAATGGAGAGAAATTGGTTGGTATTATTTTTAAAAATTGCTCAAATCACTGTAGTTAGTATAAAATTGTCTCTGGAACTATTTCCTGTAAGTTAACCAGACATATGATTGTATCCTTTCTCTTTTGAATACTGAAGCTCACATTTCATCTGTCTTGCGTAGAGTCTGTCAGGTATAATAGCTCTTTGTGATGGTTGCTTCTTTTCTTCTTTCTTTTCTGTAGCTAAACTCTCACCCACAAACCTTGAGAAATTGCTGGTTTTAAGCATCACTCAGTAGGTATTGCTAGCAGTCTAGCAGTCTGCACCTCTTTCCTCTTCTGATGAGCTTGTAGATCTATCAACCGCTAAGATCCAAGATTAACATTCAGTGTTTAGGGGTCCAAAATTCCTCAACTCCCAAGTATTTCTAGTTCACCTGACATTATCCCTGTGAGGACAGGTTTTGAATACAGCAATGTGGCATTTTTGAACACAACATTTGGTACATCTTTTCTTTAGGAGCAGGATTTGCCAGAATTGTGTTGTTCTGAAAATCTTACCTTAATTGTCTTGAGCATCTCTGTGAATAGTGGGCATTATACTTTTGGGGATTATCTCAAGAATTCATCATATTACAGAATGTTTCTTCTTGTTTCTGAGTTCAGCCATTTTAACCTGACTTAGCCATTTTACACCAAAAATTCTGAGGTGGTATAAAAGAAATTCTTGCCTGCTTGTGATTCCTTTATCCTCAGAAATTAAATACAGAAATGACTGCAGAAGCTCAGCCTAGATTCAACTGAGAAAATTCTACATGCCTGAGAGAAAATATGTTGTTTTCTCACATTAATGAATTAGAATTTTTCTCTCATTTTACATGCTCTATAGCTTATAGAACTTATCAGACCTGTTTCTATTTCTGCAACATAAAAACCATGACTGGCCAAGAATAACACAGGGAGAACACATAACTGACAATGTAGTTCAAAGCTGTTTCTTGGTGCCTCTTTCTCCTGTGAACCCCAAATGAAGTTTTTTATGAGTAGTAGCAGAACACTGTAGCCCAGTACAATGCTGTTTCAGATATGGAGTAAAATAATCTTTAAATGTATCAGTTAAAGTACTGAATATGGAAATGATGATTGATGCTGCTGCATTCAGTGTTGAAATCTCTTTGGATTTTTTACATTGAAAAAAAAGAGAGATCTAAAATGAACACTGGAAAACAAACAATGACTCAGTTTGTTTAATCAATCGAGTGTCTTGTCAAAGGGAAGGTTGAGAGGGTGACTTGATCATGGACCATAATTAGCCAGGCAGGAAGAAGATAGCAGATATTTGGAGTTTCTTTTGTTTAGTGGACAAAAGAATTGCAAGATTCAGTAACTGAAAGCTGAACTCAGCAAAGTTGAAATTGGAAATAAAGACACAAAATGTTAATGGTGAGGCTAATTTAAACAGTGCAGCTGCTTAGCAATAGAAATTCTTTACATCTTGGAGTTTTCAGATTAGGATTGATACTTTTGCAAAAGAAAACAGAATTACAGGGTAATGCTATATGGCCTTCCTCACATTAACAATAATTCCTAGGTAGTCATGATATTCCTCTCTGATCTAGACCTGTAAGACTTTGCAGGAAGGTGTTTTATCTGCTGGCTAATTAAGAGGTCACTCAAGGCAAGGAGCTCTCCAGAAGGGGCCCTTGCCTCTGCATTGTGCTTTGTTTTGTGGTTTAGTGTCGCTTACATTTCTCATCTCTGTGACTGGTTGGCCCTTTTTAAGGAATTGTTTTAGCAAGGGCTTTTACTACTCTACTAGGTTGAAGGGTAACCATGGCAGCTGCTGGACAGTATTTCAGAGCCCTGATAATTTTAATGCCTTTGATGCAATCTGATGGATTTAGGATATTGTTAATCTTGCTGGTAGTTGAATATTGTTAAAGAAGATAAGCATTACTTAGAGCATGAGATTTACATCAACTCTGAGACTTTTATCTAAGTGTTATTTTTTAAAGTTCAAGGATTGTAATTGATGACGAGTGTGTTTTACGGAAAGGTTTTGGCGTATCACTACTTTGGTCAAAAATGCATGTGTCATCAGGTCTACTCTGACTAATTAAAGTGGTCTCTGAGGAGAATCAGATTTTGCTGTACCATATCTGAAAACTTTGTTTAGAAATTAAATCTTGGGTCTGCTGCAAGTGCCTGAAAATTAAAATACATGGTGACATACCTCCAGCACAGCAGTTACCAGTGCATGCGGCACCCCCTGGGTTGAGTGCATAACCTTTGGCAGCAGACTCTTCTTGGCCCTTCAGGAAACACTTAAGCCCAATCATGTGTGTGACCAGTACTGGTATCTGTAAAGGGAACAAAGAGGAAATTCTTCTGCAAGCAGTGTGGGTTTCATGTTTACCCCAATGTATTGAAGCAGATGAAAAACTAGATATCTTTTTTTGTACAACTTTTTGCCCTTCACCAGTGTATGTGGCACTTAGAGCTGTTCCTCATCCTAGAGCATTAAATGGAAAGTAAATGTAATCCCTCTGCAATGGAAGTTGGTGAAGGCTGTAGCCTGTCCTGGAATATATAAGCAGTAAGAAAAAGCTAATTCATTGGCAGTATAGGTGAGAGAGATGCCTGCTTGTGAAAATGTTGCTGTCTTGTGCTCTACTGACACTAATTTATACTAAACTGTTCAGGGTTCAAGCAAGGGGGGTAAAAGTGAAAGGCCTTGAAGCTCATTTATACTCTGAGTCAATGGTTCAGCAGCTAACACTGCACCTTGGAGAGTGAATCTCATGCTTCTGGGAAAACAGGCTTGACTAAATCCACCAGTCGGCTTTTGGAGGCACCAGGGTCTTCTAAGACTGCAGAGTAAAAGTTTTGCATGCACTACTTGGTTTTGAGCAGTCAACAGAGGTAGCTATACCACCGTCCACGCCAACTGTTGCTTGTGTTGGTATTTTTTTGGGTTTGTTGAGATGTACTTGGAGATATTTTACAACTAGGTAGCTTGAGTATTGATGACAATGTGATCTCTGTCAGTACTGTTTTTATCACAGGCAGCAGAAAACATGCAGGGAATGAAGGCTGACAGTGGTTCTGTAGCTCACTGACTGTCCTGTTGAAGTTATACTTTGTCAGCTTTCAGATAGCTCAGCTGGGACTCTGGAATAGCTCCTTTGGACTGCAGTCCCAGTGTATCCCATATCCCTTCAACCCTTCTTCGTGTAAAGCTTTGAAAAGACTCCCATGAGGAGGGTTCAAAACTATGACTTGTGTGTGTTCTACGTGGGCCCATCAGTGTACACGTAATTTTTAGATGTAAAGGAGAGAGTAAGGAGATGATGAGGATGATAATTGTAAGAAAGATAAAGGAGATAAGAAGATAAAGGCTAAGGAGATAAAAAGTGTTATTTTCTTCAAAAAGGGTCTTGGTATTGTAGTAATTGAGAACACACCACTAAGAGATTTATGTGGCAGCAGTGAAGGAGAGAGGTTGGAATTCTTGCCTTTTTTTTCCTGGCTCAGGGAGCTCAATTGAAATGGGTAGTTACAGAGGGCACAGCCAACTCTAACAAAATCCCTGTTTTGGTCATCTATAAAGAGCAAACTTGAGTTGCCCGAAGGCAACGTTGTTCTCTTAGGCCTTTTGGCAGTAGTAAAACTTAATGGTATAGATAAACTACCTGGTGCAAACAAAACTTTTATAAAAATATCAAACAAAAATGGTTTCACCTGTGCTGCTGTTTATTTCAGAGCTGGTAAAATAATCCTATGGAGAATAATGGCTATAGCTGATATAAATGTTCTAGCAAAAATTTCTGCAATGGCTCTAACATAGGTGAGGAAAATAACCGCTATTAATTCAGAAGCAGATAAAAACTCTAACCCACCGTGTTCCTTCTTAAAGACAGTACTCACTAAAGGAGTATAATCAGAATTTGGATAGTTTTTGTTCACTTCAGAGAGATCTATTTATGTAGCTTATAGTTAGGTCAAAATGTAAAGCTCACATTTAAAGTGCAAGATGCTATATAGCATTTCGAGTGTGGCATATGAGATAGCATATGTGGAGACCCTGGGCTGAAGCTAGCTGGCTTTGTGGTTGAAAGTACAATGTTTACTTCGGGCAGGCAGATGTGACACCCAGTGACAGTGTCTCTCTTGTCCTCTTGTTTTCCCCACATCACCTAATGGGTGCAGTTTTTCATACCTTAATGTGATTGCTGTCATTCTGGGCTACAGTCAAAATCTGGCAACAGTGCTACCTGCGCTCGCTCTTTGGTTACCCATAGAAATGCTACAATAAATTTGCACTTTTCCTCTTAATGCTGGATAAATTGCTTCTTTACATATGTGGCAATATATTCTCCTGTCACATAAGTCTTGGGGTTGTTAATTGGAATTGCTTATGCTCATTGAGGGAGGAATACTTTTCATCCTGTTTTGAAAGAAAATCTGTAATCTTGAATTTGTTTCCAAACTTCAGTCATGAGGAGAGCAGTGCAGGAAATTGCTGCTGTTCCACCAAATTAGCTTCTCAGATATCCTTTTAATTGGAGACCATAACTCAGATTCTAAGTATTTTAGGAAGCTGAACAGTACAAATTGAAATACAGATATTTCCAGTAAGGGCTCAGTTCAAAGAAAGCTTTTATACACAGATGAGTCTGCTAACAAATAGCATGTCATATGATAATGAGACCATGTTTTCTTGTGCAGTTTCACATTTCCTAACTGCACTGCTGTGAAATAAGTGGAGTGTTTATCTACTCTCTCTTAAACTGACAAATCTCTGCTAGGGATGAGTGTGCCCACTATAGACAGAACATAGGTATTCAAAAAAAAATCTAAACTCTCAATCAGAAATACATCACTTCCAAATGCAATATATCACACTAGTTCAGAACATTCATTTCTGCCAAAGTATTCTGTTTTTAATGTAAAGACTTCAATTTATGTTTAAGAACAAGCAAGCTATAGTACTTTGACAGCCGTTCACACTTAATTTCTTTGCATTAAACCAACAGCATTCTTTTCCACAAACATCCATTGTTAGGACAATGCTCTCAGACGGAATTTATGAGAAATGGAATTATGTTACCAAGGAGATAGCATTTACTATAATGAAGAGTAGATCCTAGAAAATGGCCCCTTTTACAGCAGCTCAGAACAGAGCCACAAAAGCAATTGATTGGTCTTGGCATTTAGTCTTATATCAGCTGTGTCATCCATAGCTTCAGGAGTGAGAACACTAATCTGAAGTGACATTTCTGTTCTGGCGGGCTTTTCTGCCCTGATGAAAGCAATTACTTCATTCCTAAATGATAATTTGCTGGAGTTTCAACCACTTTAATTGATAATTTTTTGTTCTGAGAAGTTCAATTGTGAAGTGATTAGCTGATTTGGTAAATAGAAATTTAAGGTGTGAAATGTACAAGTTGCTCCAAGGTAAAATGCTGTTTATTGGGTGCTGCAAAATTGCTTGATAAAACTGAGGTTTCTCTATTATCAGGAGGCTGGAAATTGCTTAGTTCAACAGAGGAAGAAAAAAAAGGATGAAAACACTAGTGTTCTAGTTGTAGAATTTGGATTTGAGCTAGTGTATCACAGCTCACTTAAAGGTTTCTCTATCAAGGTGTACATCAGTTTTAAAAGATTGTGCAGGATGGCACCTTTGTAATGCTTCAAAAACCTGCCATGTTCCTATTTTTATGTTTTAATGACTCACTTTGGAAGTAAATCCTGTTATTTAAATGGTTCAACAAAGGTACTTGCTGCTGATAAAACATTCAGTTTAACAATTAGTTCAAGCAGACAGAAACCATTTCCTTGAACCATGTTTATATATTTAAAACAAAAGAATCCTATTCTGTGAAACCACAACACCTAAAAACCAACTTTAAGTCTTACTGATATAATAAAAAGCTTGGCTTAATATAGGTATTATTTTTTATAAGTTTTGCAGTAATTGCTAAAGCACTTTTGGCAAAATATTTTGTTCTTTCTACAAGGAAAAGAAAGGTTTTAATAGAAATCAGTTCTGTTATATTTCCCTATACGGTGAAAAAATAATGGTCATTTCATGTGTTAAATGAGAAATATAAAGCAAAAATGAAGGTCAAACTGATTTAGCACATCAAACAGTCTTTGTCAGCCAAGCTTAATATATCCTGAGTTTGTGGAACAAATGAAATTTTGCTGCTATGTTACACTTTGCTTCCAAACAACCATTACAACTGGTTTTATATATTGTGTGAGCATCAGACCATCAAACAGTGCATCTTTACTGACGTGTTGCTGCAGTGATGATCTACAGCAGCAATCTGCCATTTATATAAGGGCAAAATGTGCATCTATATTTAGTTGTGAAATTGGCCTATTATACTCTTGATGTTTACAGAGGCTAACATAAATTAATGATGACAGCTATGAGCAGTGCATTAGTTAAGCAGCAGAGCTTTTACCTTGAACTTGAAGGTTCCAGCTTTAACTTCCAGCATATACTATACAGCTTTCTTCACACATTAAAGAAAGTCTCAAAACATTATTTTTTCTTAGACAGCATTAAATGGCTTTAATTTCTGGACTAGGCCCTTGATGATAGTATCAGATAATTTAGCACTTTTTTTTTTTGCAAATTCTTGTCTGTAAGAATGGTGATTTTTATGATGGGGCAAAAATGCGCTCCCCTGATAAGTGTTTGGTCATTGAAACAGTCTGATTTTACCAACTTGGAACTTAGTCAGATGTTAGATATCCTTTGTCTGATAGAAAGAGCAGTTTGAGGAGGCAGTCTGCCTCACTTGGTTATGTACTGCACTTTCACCTGAAAGTCTCTTCATGCAGCTCGTGTCAGAGCAAGTATAGGCACTGTGGTAACTATAGATCCCAGTTAACTATGACCACAGATCTGACAAGTATGTAGGTGTTCAAAGGTTCGCAAGTTAAAATGATGAAGTCTTTGATGAATTTTTGATGGATGAATTTTTAACACAAGTCGACCTTTCTCCTTTGAGGCTGCATGCTAGATTAATTGATAAATAGTGAGACTGAGCAATGTTCGGATCTCCTAAGCAAACAAGTAGAAAAATCCATAAAAATCTGCCGTCTGGCTTCTCAGATCTACTTAAAAAGAAAGAAGGTAAAATTTAATGTGGCTTTTGATTTTGGAGGTTTTCCCCTCACAAAAGTAGTGTCCTTTTTTAGACATTGGTAACTGTTATTATTAGTCTTGAAGTTCTTGTACTCTCAGTTCAGAAACAATCTTTGTGAAAAGAAAATCTATGAATGGGATAGCAGAAAGAAAAAGAAAATCAAAGAAAGGGAAACATATCAAGTCAAAAAGTTGTTCTAGAAGAAAAGAAATCCCCAAAGATAGCAAAATGTAGTGTAGAAATTAGAGGTAAACATGTTAACATACTTTCATTATCAATTTTTCAGAACTAATTGAATTAGTCTTAGAAGGTTGAGTGCAGATTTTTTCTTCTTTTAAATCACATCTACAGGAGCACTAGCTCTCTTGCTTCATTCTTTTGTATTTTGGATCTACTATACTAAAAAATATCCAGTTTCATGCGTATTTGTGAAGTTTCTAGGGCATAACCTTTAGAAAAACAGAACAAAAAAAAATTGATAATAGCAAGCCTCAGGCTCATGCTACCACCAGTGGTGATGTTTGACTTCCAAAACTGGTCTTTTCGACTGTAATATGTGCAATTATGCAGTGCAGGTTGGTCTCCTTTACTTCCTTCATCTTTCCTACAATCTAAATAATTTTTTTGGAGTCTGAAAATGTGCACTGCTGTTCAGATTAATATCCACTTGGATTGAACAGTGTTTCTGAGATGCTACAATTAACTTTTGAAAAAAATCAGGAATATGAAGAGTCATATAGAAGTAAAATCAATAAATATTCCAAATAATTGGGTCACTTAAATATCGATGCTATTCCATTCTTTGAACTTCATTAGAAGTTTAATTGTTCCACAACATCAGTGAAACAGAAGAAGATTTTTATATGACAGAACATGGCTTATGGGTGGCCACCTATCAGTAGAGCAGGACATTATCTTAATGAATTACCCAGGCATTAAAAGTCAGATTTTAAATGTACTTGTTTTAAATGGACTTAACTGCCCTCCTTGTTTTCACTGGTCAGCTTGAAGCCCCAGAAAAGATTCTGAAGGATGTGGCTTTGAGGGAACAGGTAATGGATTATTTTGGTAGTAGATCAGAATGTATAAACATTTCTATTAGTCAAATTTTCATAATAATCCACTACATTGTATAATATAAATACATAACTTATGTAAATAGGTTATTAATAACAGAGGAAGGGACCTAAAGTTGATTTAAATACAAAAATGTCCCAAGTATGGTAATATTATGTCACATCATATTAGTGTGGAACAAAGTAAGAAAAAAAGAGGATCTTTCTAGTAATATTGATACAGATTTGCACAAATTCACATCTATGGACTCAGAAGCAGCATAAATTTATTGCTTTATGTAATGCTATAACTATGCTCACTAGCAAGTAAGCCTGCTTGTGTTCTTTATATTGGGAAATATAAAGAACATAAATTATACACAAAGGGACATGTATAATTTAAAGTCTCTTTTGGAGGGCTTGAAGGGGCTGGATCACATATCTCCAAATATTTTTGTAGCAGATTCATTGTGCACTCAAATGTTGCAGAGCCTTTCCTTATATCTGATTTCTTTTCTGTGAAATGGTTATAACATTCATCTGAATTTCTCCTTCAGAGAGTTGGATCCTGTTTATAGTGGACCTTTTGATCCTTGACTTTAAAGACTAGACTAATAGAAAAATATACACAGACACATAGTGCTTCTTTCTCTATAAAGCCTGTTATAAACATTATTAGATATTAAGTGTTATTTGTATACTATATCTGAAGTTGCTGCTACTAATCCACATTGTTGTTAGGGGCTTAAGACATTCACTACTGCTCAGTAACAACTGGGTTAACAAGTATGAAAATGTTTAGTATATAAGAAAAACTGCTCTGTTCTGTTATACTTTTGCATTTCTAAAATTTCTGCTTAAATGAGGGAGGATTTCAATGCCATTCTCAAAATACTGTGCATCCTTTGTGAGACTTTGCCATATTTCTCTGCTTGTGAAGCAGAGAAGTGAATGGAAATGTTCTTGTGAATGGAAATGAGCAGTAACCATGAAAGCACAACACAGATAAGCTGTCCGTTGGCTCAAGCCACTATATCTCGAGTTCAGCAGTCCGTCTGTCCCTCAAACCTTGTTTTATGGCTGTAGCTTCCAATCCAATCTCTATTTGTGACAAGTCCAATGAAGGTACCATAAATCCCAGCAGTGCTGTTATGTGGGGAGAGCTGGGCAGAGGGAGACCGATGTTCTGAGAAGCTCTGCTGGGGGGGTCTCTCCTGCATCAGGTCTAAGGGAACAGTGTAGGTGAAATGTAAATGTGAGCTGCCTTTCTAAAACTGGGCAAGTCTGCAAACCACCACTTTCCAAGCTATATTTTGAAATTGCAAGTAAAAATTATTTGTAACTGCAACCGTTCCCCTCTTTTTGTTCAAAATGCAAATTCACATAATTAAATTATTTCACTGATTTTTCCTGCCCAAACTGAGACACAGAAGTGAGGTATTGTTATGATCCTGAGTTTAGCTCAGCTGGTTAGAGCATGGTGCTAATAACACCAACATCATGGACTCCATCCCCATCTAGGCTGCTCATTTAAGTGTTGGACTTGATGATCCTTGTGCATCACTTCAGCTCAGAAGATTCTGTGAACATATGCTAAAAAACCCTTGTCTAGGTCAGTATATCTGTTGATATGCTATAATATGTTTGATTGCTATTAAATGCTGCAAAAATTAGGATCTGTGATTGTCCCAACTTTAAAGTGACAGATGTCAATTGGTCAGACGTGAAGGTTGTGGGTGTGCACAGAGACATAAATACATGTATATACTTATGAATGTAAAGTATATAAAATTATGTGAAATAAAATATAGAGCAGGTTAAGCTTGGAATGACCACAAGCACAATGAAATCACAAGTGAGTTACGAGTTCCAATAAAACTTTTATGCAGCACCATATTATCATGTCCTTTGCATCTGCTGGGTCTTCAATAGAAAATCTACTTTAGAAATGTCATGTATACAATTTTAGAATTATATGCTAGTATTTATTGTACCCTTTCATCTGTAAAAGCCAGACCACCTGTATATCAGTCTATCTGGAAAGGCCCTAAAAGGAAAAATAAAATATATTTTAGAATCCATATCTAAAATAGCATTAGTCTTCAAGCCATGAAATATCCTGTTTATATGGTCCTGCTTCTCAGAATTATCAGGAGCTATCAGCTGGAAACCTCTTAGTCTTCTTTAGAGGACTCTGTATGTGGAAATTCTATGAGAAATGTCTTCTTAAGGGAATACATGAAGTTTCACCATTGTATGACAACATCATGCTTTTACATTGTACCCTGATGCACCCTGATCCAATTGTCTTAGCTACTATGCCTTCTCCACAGGAGGCAAAAAGGGAGCAATATTTATGTCCCTCAGGTATATTTCCCACTATTACTCTCTTGGTACTGTGGATATTTTATGTAGATTTGCTTGACTGTTGGGGGATCTTCTCTGTCATTTGAGAACTCTTTAAACATGTGATGCTTGCTTTCTTGGTGCTTTCTAACTGTTTTTGAAAGCCACTTAGTAAACATGTGTTTAGTTTCCCACATTTTAATTTTTCTTATTAGCAGAAGAGCCTGTGTATTTCTAAGTTTTTTCAGCCTGATACTTAACAAATTCATTTATGTTCCAAGAACCACCTCTAGTTCCAGGTGTCATATGATAGGAACCAAGATGAATTTTGGTCGTGTGTCAGAATCACTGCTTTCTGTTGGGAGCTTCACACTCCTCTTTTCTAGCATCTTCTTGGGATTATCAGAGCCAGTACTTTGCTTTATTAAGAGAATCTGACAAGGAAGCTGATGTTGCCTATCAGAATTACAGGTGCTGGAGAGGATTAACAGCCATGTTTAGGTTGTATCTAATGAATTCCTGCATCCTGCTGAGGAAATCACTGCTCCCAAATTAAGGACCCATTTTATCAGCATAACTGCAGTGTCCAACAGTACAGTGTATTTTCCTAGTGGAATTACATAGAGTAGAAATTAGGACTTGTGTGCACATATTCGCAGACACCCTTTCTTAATTTAGCTTAATGGCACTGGTGCCAAGAGAAGTGCTCCAAGTTAAAAATTCCTTGACTTGATTCACCCTATGAAGCTTCCACAAATGAAAATATAACAAATGGTTGGGAGAAAAAGTGAGTTATTCCCAATACTGTTTCTCAGGAGTTTCTTTTGTTTATCATATCATCTCTCCATCCCTTCTACTTTTTTTGTTGTGTAACTTTGAATAACCATAGGCGGCTTTCAAATATTTCTGTTTGCTGACACACGGAGCCTCACTTTTCAGCTCAAATGACTTCCATTGCAAGCTGTTACTGATCCAGTAATGTTTTACATAAGCTTACATTCCAGTATATTATTCAGTTTCAGCAATCTCCTGAAGCCTCTATAGGACTTGTAAACTGTGGATTTAGACTTTGGTGTTTCTAAGGAATATTCTATCACCACTCAATTTCTAACCACCACTCATTTTTCAGTTTCAGAAATTGCTGAGATCTGTAATTTTTCTGTTTTGTTTTATTAGGGATCTTTAACAATCTCCCATCTTACATAGGGATATAGTTAAGTGCTTTAGGAAGAAGGTCCTTGGTGCAGTTTCAGAACAGGTCTATAATCTCAATTCTTCTACTAACTTGATTTGGGGACTTGAATTCTCAGGCTTGGCTTCCAGGAAAGAAAAGGTGGTGACAGGTAGAAAAGGCCGAGTCTTATGCCATGAAATTGAGCTTTCACTTGGAAGCAATTGTGCAGAGACATTTGCCTGCCTTTTCCTTGTGTCGCTGTTGTATATATTTAACTTGTGGGGGCATACTAATTCCTTGGAATTAATTGGACAGTTCATAACTCACAGAGTTGTAGCTCCCATAGGTCTGTGTATACATTAAATACTTTTATATGTTGTATTTAATGTACCTTTTGAGAGATATCCATGATGGTAGATATCTAAAATTTGAAATTTGAGAGAGATGCATCTACAATGAGCATTGTGAAATCTTATTTTTCAGATACTTTTTTCCTAGAATATAGTTTACAAATCAAGGTGCTAGCATTCCGTGTAGAGTTTATAAAACCAAGTATGTATTTTATTATATCATCCAGTAGAATTCTGTATCTCTATCTGTGGGTAAGGATGTGCTGTTTCCTCCCATACCTTTATCTCACCATTCCTATTTCTTAGCCAGACTGTCTTTTTAAATATAATTGCTGTTGGTGTGGAATTGTGTAGGGAATGTAACATGTTAACTGTACTAAGGGAACTGTCATAGAGGGGTTTTATTTGTGTGTTAAGGGCCCAGCTGATATGCCCTACCAAGTCTGAAGTGGCAGAGATGGCTACAAAAATGCAGGTGGTTATGAATATTAAAGCAAGAGAAACTCTTCACTTTATTCCCAAGTTAGAAAAACAGGTGAATAGAGCTCTTAGCTTCATCGTGTTTTATCTGCATACGTCAAATCTACTGATTTACTTAATATGTCAGAGTGCTTTTGTAGATCTCGTCATTATGACTTTTTTGTTGATAAATCCAAGGTTTCAGGAAGGGTTATGGAAACTGGAGAGAAGCATTTATTATTCCATTATATACTGGTTCTATTCTAGTTCTGTGGTAAAACAACTACTAGCTAATGGAATTGTGGCTTTAATTTCATCAAATTAGTAGATAAACAAATGAAGCATAGGAAAGATAGACCCATAATGAGGTACAAGAACAGTTTCTACTCACCTTGCACAGTGATGGACAGACACCAGCCCCAGCACCAGCCTGAGTCTATCAAGGCAGATGTATTGTGAAGCTTATAATATCCTGAATTGAACACTTTGCTCTGTGTAAAAAAAAGAAAAAAGCCCCCAGGTGTTATCCCACTGCATTCAGGAGTTTTACACCAATTAAACAAATAGTGCAGGAGTAAAATCTGAGTTATCTTTGTGTTTTGTATTAGTGGTAGCAAATGATACATTGATGAAACAGGACTCAATGGATGTCTTTGCATTTCCAACAGTTCAATGTAAAGCAGAAGGTCCTTTCTGATCAGAAAGTTGTCAGTCTGCCATGAATGTGGTGGTGAATTACAGTTAGAAATGCGAATCACATAACTGTATTAACAGCTTTCTCACCCCACTGACAAAGGTTACTGCTTCCACTGCTAAGACAGTTGAACAACTCCTGAAGAACAGCTTCATGAAACACAGGGATTTTCCCATTATTGCACCAGACTTACACTTCTGTGTCTCAGCAGTTGGTGTGCAACCTTTTTGGTAATATTGGCTGCACTGCAGCTCCTGTCAGAGGTGGCAAACACTTGAATCATCTGCTTTTAACCTTCTTCCAAGAGTCAGAATATGACAAAAATTAAGGCAAAATTGGGTGAGTGAGTGAGTCCGGGAGAAGCAATGGCACCTAGACATATAAGCCCCACATGTACACAGTATTCTTGGGATTTTTTTTTCTTGAGACTGACAGCTGACAAAGGAAAGGCAGGCTAAAAAGGAAGTGGCTAAAGTGATTTAAGAGTCATTACATAATACGTTGACCACCACTTAAACTCAAATATTAGTTCGTTTCAGTCATTCGAGTGTGAAGCACCATTTTATATATCCTCAATTCTGTAGATCCATATGCAACAGCATTTCAAAAATGTGGTAAAATGTGGTCTAAAGAGAAGACCAGCAATGAAAAAAGTAAATTGGTTAAATGTGACAGAACACTAATACTGATGAATGCCCGACTTTCTTTATTTTCCTTCAGTTTACAAGCTTTGAGGAAGGAAAAGTCCCGAGATGCTGCTCGCTCTCGCCGGGGAAAGGAGAATTTTGAATTCTATGAGTTGGCAAAGTTGTTGCCACTGCCTGCAGCCATTACCAGCCAGCTTGACAAGGCATCCATCATCCGACTTACAATTAGCTATCTGAAAATGAGGGACTTCGCTAATCAAGGTGATCCTCCATGGAACTTGAGGATGGAAGGACCTCCACCTAATACATCAGTTAAAGGTATGGAGTAAATATTGTTGTGTGCTATAGAATATGGCAGCCTTTAGTAGCCTCTAAATTGAAATTTTTACCTTCATCCTTTCTTCTTTCCCTGCATATCAAATCCTTTAAAGGGATTCAAATGTGGAAATCTGAGGTCTGCATGAGAAAGACACCATGTGAAGGTGAAATAAACCTCTTATTTTAATTATTTTTATTTAACAACAAACCTATGATGTAGCTATTACAGCTGTAAGTCTTCTGGGTGATGTAGACTAAATTCTTTCAAATTATTTACCTGTTACTGTGTTGCTTTGTTTCAGTATTTTATATAAGTATATGTTTGAGAGGAAAATGCCATTATTCCTTGATTTGAGAACTCAATCTCTTCATTTTCTGGCTATGCCTTAAAGGTAGACTCACATATTTCTGAAGTTTGAAAGCATCACATCCAAATACTTAAATCTTCAGCTGAGAGACTAGGATATTATTTATCCTCTTGTAATGTCTATAGAAATTTTTTTGACTTCTGTGCCAGTAGGCATTTATGAACAAAATAGACTGTTTTCAGTATTAAAAGTTCTCTTTTAATGCTCAAACAAGCAGTTGAGGAGCAAAAGCAGTGTTTTACATGTGATTTGCCACAAAATAGAGGCTGTGTGTGTGTTGCTCCTAAATAGTCTTTCCAATGACCTGGTAATCTATTATTTTTTCAACTAATGCTACCCATCTGGATGAGTGTGATCTCTGTCTTACAGGTTTTTTATATTAGGGACTAGGTTGCAGTGACAGAAATCAAGGTTACCAAACCTGAGATTTCTGTGTGTCCTGGCTTTAGCAGTACAGAATACTCCTTTATTTTAGCTACTGCTCTCACAGTTTGAAGGAAACATATATTTGGAGGAGGCATATGAGATTTGAGCACTTCAAGTTTTTTCCATGAATCATGAACTATAAACCCTTAATCTGCACTAAACCAGATAGAATGCATACAGCATATGGCAGACAAAGAAGCCACCTTTAAGGGTTGAGGGAGGAAGTAGAAACAGAATCTTATTTATCAGCCCACAGCTGTCCATGAAGGGTTACTTGTATTGATGGTGCAAAGGAATTTACCTGCTCTGCCATTTAAAGGAAGTGATATTATTTAAGGAAAGTTAAAATTTTCAGTGGATGGAGGGAGGTATGGAGGGCATAAACCAATGCAGATTCAGATTGACGATTTAGTAGTTGGACGTAATTCCATCATTTCATATATTTAATTTATATTATCTGCCACATCATATATAATTCTCATGGAAGAAAAAAAAGCAATAATTACATCGTCCAGGGCATGAGTGTAACATGGTTCATTAGGCTTCTGATATAATATGCAAATGTTCCACATTTTTACAGGATGA
This sequence comes from Agelaius tricolor, assembly GCF_023055355.1. Lineage (NCBI taxonomy): Eukaryota > Metazoa > Chordata > Aves > Passeriformes > Icteridae > Agelaius > Agelaius tricolor. The sequence goes on along the minus strand of NW_027269265.1, from coordinate 26,458,777 downwards.
GAGTTTATTCTCAGGCAATTCAACATTTTTTCAAGGTAGATGTAAAGTGGACTCTGCTGTACAATCTATGATCTGTCTGTGCTTCTACAAGCTGTCCTGTGTTACTGAAACTCTGAGCTCTGCCAATCTCTGTATATTTTGAGAGTATCTGGGATCTATTTTTCATTATCCTCTTCTGGAATGTATACCTGAATGCCAAATCTTCCTTGTTCTGCAAAGATTCTAATGAAGAAAAGAATTTAAAGGAAGAACAAAATCTTATTCCTAGACAGCAACATCACTAGTCTGATCTAGATTAATGTTTCTCCCTAAAAAAGAGCTGGGTAAACATTTAATATCTGTTCACCCTATCTGATATAATAACCCTGCCCCTCCAACCATGTAGTGCTGTGGTTCTCATTCCTTATGTTCCAAGGGGTATGGGGGCTCAGGAAGGGGTTTTGACATTTTTTTCCTCCTGTTTTGGTGCTTATCTTAATTCTAAGTAGGATTGTATTATTTATGTGTCAGTATATTGAAACAATGCTTGATGAAAGCGTGTTTCATCGTATAAGAATTCCCCATAAGCAGGTTTAACTGTATAGTACAGGTATATTTTATGATTTCACCAGTTCTCCTTGCATAGAAACCTGTTAACACATTCTGATGAAACATTCATGAAATTACATCAAAAGAAATTCAGTTTCATTTATTAAGGCTGCTTTTTGCTGCCCTGGAAGAAGCTCATATGTATAATCAAGCTCACATAAATAGCTTGCAGGTTCATGTGAAGTATGGATGATAAACCTACAATAAAATACTTGACATACTTTGTATGTGCACAAGCAATCTTCTGAATAGACTTAAAGATATTTGGGAAATTATTTGAGAGGTACTTACATTGTATAGGTAACTGCTATTTTTTTCTTCCCCCAAATGTGTTGACCTGTTTCTGTTAATCATTCATTTTAAAAGCTTAGTTTTAAATTTTCCCCCCAATACTGTACAGCAATTAAATAATTTTAATTCGGTATTTCAGGAAGGTCCTTTACTCAGCCCTGTATTTATCACAGCTTTTCTTAGAAGTCTGTAAAGGCTGATGAGTTTGTTTTCTTATGCCTATTTTGTAGTGATCACTACAAGTTGTGCTTGCAAATGAGGGCTCAAGTAACTCCATATAATACTTTCAGAGTCAATTACTTCATGGAAATATCTTGAGCAATTGGAAAGTAACAGATAGTTTTCACCATTATTTTATAAATATCTGTATTGTAATAATACAGATCAAATCTGCAATGAACATTATGCATTATTCAAGAAATGACCAGTCATTCTCAGCAGTGTTTCATCTAAACAACTGATGATTGTAACCTTTAAGGAAATCTCATTGTGGTGACTATTGGTAAATCATTTCTCCATTCATAGTAATCTTTATTTAGGGGCGATCTAAAAACCATTATATCTTTTATTAATCTTAAAAGCAATAGTCAATGATTTGACATTTGCTAAAAATGGAAAAAAATTCCATCCTCTAATACAGCAGCATTCAGTCATTTTTCTTTTGCTACATTGTCTAAGGCTTTCTGTATATAGGAAATCTCAGTCCTTATAAACAAATACACACACAACTTATAATAGATAAGTTTAAAGATAGTTCTTAAAGACTGAGGTGTAAATATATGTGGACAAAAATAATCAAGATGTTACTTATAGTCAGTAGGAATAAAATTTTTAGTCTTTGAAAGTACATACAATGTGTTATCAATAACAGTACTATTCTCCCCTGTTTCCATCCTTCTAAAAGTCTTCCATTTCTGGAATATATTCTGAGGACAACAGTAAATGAGTTGCTTACCAATTTTTAGAACTAAAATCTGAGTTTTCTGAAAGTTATCTAGAAATGGAAGTATTTTAATTGTATTTTCTGTGTGTTCAGGCAGAAAGTGGTGCCTTATGTCACATGGAACTTGAAATCCCCTTGTGCATTCTGGTACTAGGCCCTGTAGTCCTGTTCCAACATCAAAATCTTGTGAGGACCTTTGTGTTTTGGAATATTGTCTTCAAATTATTGACTTTAAATTTCATTGCACTTGTGGCACAAACTGTTTCTAAAAGCATTCCAAAGATCATGCAAATTTTCATATTCTTTTCCACTCCATTGTGGATCCTTTTGCTAAGCCACATGTTTTTCCTTTTTTTTTTTTTAGTAGTGGAAAGAGGAAGGGAGAAGAGGAGTGTGAAGCATGGTGTTGTTCTTCAGTGTGTTGAATGTGTTTGGCTGATGAAAAGCCATGCTGTGTATTTTGGTTTTGGGCAATCTTTGGGACATTGGTTCTGACTCAGTACCACTGCCACTATAAAAATAAACTCATGACCCTTTGCCTTGAACAGAGTTCCTGACTTTTAAAATTTCTGGTAATCTGGTAATCTGTGCCTAAGTTTGCAATCCTTGTCCTCATAATTAGCCATGATGGCATTGAAATAGTTATCATTTTTTAATTCTTTTTTTTTCATTGAAGTGAGGTGTTAATTTCTGTGAGATTTTTGGAGATACAAATGTTTTTGCAAGGCCACAAGTCTTATTTCCTGTTGAATGATGCGACATGTGGAAACTAGAATATGTAAGACAACTTTGGATATGTCAAGTTAAAAGTGAGTTTATAGTTTTTATTTTTCTATGCCAAACCTTTACATTTTATGCTACATAAGTAAAAAACCTTATTTCTGCTGTAAGCGAAGAGATGATGGAGAGATTGTAGCTGAGGAGCAAAAAAGGATTTCAGTAAATAGAACTGACTGACTGGTAGGTTGTGTAAAAATGTCACTGCTAGTTTAGCCATCTCTACTTTTGGTGTTCCATATTCTGCAATTAGGTAGCTTTACACATTTGTATTCTGAAATTAATATATATCGGTTGCAGGAGAAATCAGATTTTCTCAGAAGTATTTGTGGTGTATTGAAATATTTATTGTCCAAATTGTTCCTGTTCAATGTAAGTAAATACAACTCTGAAAAGTTCCTTGCCATAAAGCGCTTAATTTAACTTCAAGTCTGTATTGGTAGAGAGATTAAAAAAAATTTATAACCATAAGAAGAAAAACTACACTTTAAAACAAAATGGCACATTTTTCCTTTAAACTAGCATGTTTTTCAAAGGTTCCATTCTCAAGATAAACAAAGTATGTAAGTCGAAGCTGAAAATGAACTTGATGTCATATCATACTGCAGGGCTTGGGATTGAGGAAATAAGTCCAGCACTTTGAATTCTCTGGGAAAGAAAACAAGCAATAATGATAATTGGAAAGTATGGTAATTGTTATCCCAAATGTCAAGTGGAATTACTTTCATTAATTTAAATATCTTTTTCTAATATATTTTGTGCTAGATATGTATGCATTTATAAGAGATGAATAAGTTGTTCTCTTCTGCATGACCTCATTGTGGAAACACTTTAAATAACATTACCTGTTGTTAGCCTTTAATATTTTAAAAGGAAAGTTCCTGAGCAGGAAGTTCAAGATAGTGCAAGCCTTTCCCTGCTAAAACCCACAAGCCTTCCAGAAAGACCAGCCTTCTGTTCTGAGCCCCTCCACAATTCTGTCTCAGGGAAACCATCTATAAGGGCAACGAATTATTTTCTTCCATAGTGTTTTTGGCCTAAGGTGATGCTTTTCAAAGTTTGATATGAAAAACTCAATCAGATGAAAACACGATAATGCAGATGAATTGGTGGTGTTCCTTGATATGAAAAGGGTCTCCAAATCCACATCTCTTGTGCAGAATTTCTGCTCTCATGCTGGAAAATTCAGATGGCCCTGTAATTTATTTCTCCCTGCCTTGCAGGCATTGTTCTTATGAGAATCTGATCCCAGTTTATATATAGGCTACTGTTGTGCTCTATGTATCAGTACCAACCACTGATTGTAAATGTAATGTTTATCCATTGTAAACCAGTTTATGTGGCAGTGCGGCCATAGGCACAGGTACCTTAGTCTTCAACTTAGTGCATGAGTTAAAGACAACCAGGTTTTTTTGGAATGTAACAGAAACCAAGTGCTGAAAATTTCCAGAAGTCAGTGGTAAAACATGAATGTTCCCTGTGAGAATTATTGATGCTTTTCTGGTATGAGAGGTATGGGACCCAGAATTAGGTAGCTCACTTTGAATCTCATTGTTGTAGACAAGATGAATTGAATATGGGGCTGAGTTGGTGGTTGTCTGGTGACAGGTGATCATGACCTGATTGACTTCAAATTTGGCAAATGAGGGAGGGTGTCAACAAGTGTGCTTTGTGCCTTTCAGGGACTGTTTGCCTAGTGGGGAAACTGATGGGGGAAACTGATCATGAGGAAAAATGTTGGTGGAAAAAACAATAGAATAAATAAAATAATAGAGTAAAAGTTAGAACTACTAAGACTAGAACCCCTAAAGAAAAAAAAAGTTATAATTTCCTATGCACCTGAAAATTCTAAAACTATGTCCTTTTCCAGAATGACAGCAACTAATTAACTTGAAAAAATATGCATGTGTATTTATAGAAAACTTATGGCATTAAAGAGAAATATGTATATATAGCAAGATAAATTGGACTGTCTGAGGTGCAGAATATTGGCAAAGAGAAGTAGAGACATTAAGAAAAAAAATTGAATGTGATTGGAAGAATTCAAGAAAGAATGACTTTATGTGTTTTAAAAATGTTAAATATTTCTGCCAACAGTATAGACTCTTTAGCAGTAAGGTATAATAAAACTTTTAATGATGCAGAAAAGGCAGAAGAGTTTGATAAGGTTTATTTGAGTGCTTGCTTCTACAGAATCAATTCTACAAGTCTTTCTAGTTCAGGTTACAATACAATACAATTTTCAGGACAATACTTTGCAGATACTGGTGTTGTGAAGTTTATACTACTGAGCTGTTTCAGCCTCAAAGCATTATAGGCAGAATACTGGGAAAATTCCTGCACTAAGGGGATAAAAGTATTATATTTTTCAACAAACATGGATAAATGGAAATTAATTCTTATCAAACAAAACTAGCTTAAATGTCTGAAATTGCAAGTCCAGTTAACTAGGATTTGCATTGTATATGGAAGTATTTGTAAGGCATTTGGAGTCCTAGTTCATAACAATTATGGTTTTGAAATATTGTAAGAATGTTACATTGGCAGAATCAAGTTAAAGACATTAACTGTATAATTAATTGCTCTTGGAAAGCAGATTAAAGTGAAAGTTACTATTAAGAAAGGAATTTCTTTTTTTCCTACAGAATCTGCTCAGGGTATGACCATCAGGAAACTGGGTTTAAACATGGCTTGATTGCTGATTTAAAATTCCTAAGTTACAATGATGTTTGGATCATAGACAATGATCTATTCAGCTTAGTAAATTAAACCTAATTTTTTTTTTCAGTATAAGAATATTGTTTTTTTGGTGCTGTTCTAGTTATTATTATTACTATGACTATTACTATTACTACTATTATCATTTTATTGTAGTCACTGCTGTCCTATATGCTAGGCTACTGGAGTTAAAGGACTTTGAAAGGTTCTGGGTTTTTGTGAAGCAGAACAGAAATAATGGGAAAAGCATTTCACGTTCAGTTTTTTGGGGGTTTTTTTGGTTTTGTTTTTTTTTTTTTTAATGAAGAAAGGCATAAAAAGAATCACCAGATCCTTCCACTTCTGTTAGCAGAAATGGGTGAATGATTTACTTTCTCATGGTGCTTTATTTGTATCATAAAAAGTTCTATCCATCACTTCTGTGGAGACACAAAGCATTTACTGCTGATAACAAATTAATACTTGTTCTAAAATGTTGTCAATCAAATTTCAGTCCCTACAAGTGTTGTTTATTGCTAGAACTTTATCTTGAAACTTAACAATTAAATAGGAAAACAACTAAACAGTGTTTTAAGAGCAAGGAAATAGAAAAGATGACATTAGTGTCTTTTCTCCCACTCACAGCAACTACTGCATTTCCATTCTATTACACTGCAATTCATCTTCCTTTCTCATGCAGTTACAATAATTTGGTCAATATTGCATATTTTTATCTTTTTTTAATATAGTTTATTTTTCTTAGCTATTGGGGGGGGGGGATGGGAGTTTGAGTCCAGAGCTAAACCCCAAATATCAAAATATCATCTTCTTGTATTCAGTCTCCAGGGCTGACTCTCTCCTTTTTGTAGTCCTGAATCTTTCTCTACATGTGTGCATCCTTAGTGCAGCCTTTGTAATGAAAACAATCTGGTGAAGAATATTAATATTTAAAAGAAAGTCCAAAGTTTTTAACTTTTGACTTTATTCTTTCTTCCTTTAATGTGGATGACTTTCTGGGTACAGTAGTCCTTAGCATGTCAATAAAAATTCACTCCTAAGTTGGGAACATACTTTTCTCATTCCTGCTAAAAGGTGGTGGGTGTTAGCATTACAATTCATGCTTGAGAATATTGATGGTGTTGGCTGAGTGGGTTTTGGTAAAAGCATGGGCTTCTGACTTGCAGAGGTAAATATATCAGGAGGAGAAGAGTATTGATGGTAGCTTTAGCTCCAGCCTTAGTAGTGATACTGAAATAAAACAGGGAAAACTTTTAAATTAAAACGAAATTAATTTCTCTTCACTATAATGATATGGATTTTCATCCAGTGGAAATTTCTGTGTAAAAGTCAATGCCACAACATCCGCTTTTCCAAAGTTCTTAATAAAATGCTTCCATATGATTTTTACATTCATGTTTTATGTTGCATGGGTTAGCTCCAGGTGGTCTTTTTTAGAAGCATGAATATCTTAAATTATATGTGCAGTCTACAAAACTTTTTGAAATAACGCACATGATGGGGTTAGCCAATTACAGATGTGCAATGAATCCGGTGTGCCAAAAGCGCTTGTTCTGCTTTTTGCTTGTAGTAATCAGGAACAGTAATCACTGCTGTAGTTTTTGATATGTAAAATGAAAAAAGGCTGTTGCTATCTGCAGATTGCAATATCTGATGGAACTTCTATTTGTCTTTTTATTCACCCTTTTCTGAGCAGAAGGAAAGTGTCTTTGCTATGAAGAGTGCTTTAGACAAAGCCTCAGTCAAGCTTAATATCATATCACACATTTTGCAAATGAAAGTAGTTGAGGGATAGGATCTTGTGGTTGCATTTAATAGTTTCAGTATAGCATTCATACCTTAGTCTCCTCATCTGGGCAGAGAATGTAAAGACATACATAAAGCCCTGCTGCATTCAATAGAGCTTAGTCTTCTATGATTGTAGCTTATTGGTTTTCTGGGTCATCTGAACTTCTGCCATATATCTCCTGTTGAATAAATCCTGCTTTTAGATCTTGTTGAGGGGTCTCTATTGCAGGGCTAATAAATACATCTGTATGAAGAAATGGGTTAACCAGCTGATAATTAATGCAGCAGAAATCTAGGAAAAAACCCCAAATAAACAAATTAAAAAAAAAAACAAACAAAAAAACCACCAAAAAACCCAACAACAACAACAAAACAACCCAAATAAACAAAAACAAAAAAACCCCAAACCAACAAAAAAAAAACCCCAAAAAACCAAAAACAAAACCAAAACCAACCAAACAAAAAAAAATCCCCAAGAGACTGGGGTGCTTAGTGGAAATAAAGCATTGCAAATAAATGGGCTTTTACAATACTTGTCTTACCAAGAGTTAAATCACTCTATATTGAAAGTAAAAGATTATGACTCAAAATATTTTGTCTGGAATGAAAGAAAACACAAAATATTTTTTTGAAATAGAAAACCTATGTTTCCCATATCATATGCTTGCAGTTGTACATTTACAAGCATTTTCCAAAGTGACTGTCTCAATATTTGGAACAAATAATAGAGCCCTGGAAGTGAAGCATATGGATTTAATAATGATATTTATTTTCATGTAATAGTTATATTAGATCCCTCTGATCAACTGAGCAAGATTTAGATACTGACGGTAGATCCAGCAGTTTGAAAAACCAAAGTTCACTGATTTTATATCTATATAAATGCAAGTATAACCACAGTCTGACCAAAGTTTGACCACAATATCAACGCAGCTTAATTTCTGCAACTGTTCTCTTTGAGGCCAGAGGAATGAAATCGAGTTTCCACCAAATCCCTATGCTCTTGTGGTCTCCCATTTCAATCAGGGATATAAAGTAGAATACAATGAATCCATAGTAAAGACTTTCCCAGGACATTAGAGAGATCAGTAAAAACTGTTTTCATTAGCTGTCAGTAATTAAAGAACACCCTTCATATAGAGCTTACAATTTAGAGAACATGTAAGCCTCTATATCTACCCGACATCACAAGCCAAATAAGAATCACTACACAGCTGGGGAACTTGTGTTGTTTTAAAATATCAAACTCCCTTAAGGAAGATAATTTTCTGTTTATTTGCTATCTTTTAAGCCAAAGTGAATATTTTTATTTTAAATTTCAAAGGTTTTAGTGACTGCACTTTCTGTTACTATGGAAGGAAAGAAAGGTAAGCACCTCACAAAATACTTAAACACCAGTTGTGCCAGAGTTGTCCCCCTGAATGGAGTTGTTAGAAAATTCTTACCTTCATATCAGTACTTGAGCTCATCATTCCCTATAATTCTTACACACAGAATTAAGTGAGTGCATCTGCACAAGCATGCGTGTGATGTCACTTTGCATTCTACTTGTATCCTATAAAAATTCTTTTTACTTTGCTTTGCATGGGATGATACCACATGCAAGTACAAAATTCTGTGTCTTATTTCATCATCTGTGAAACAGTTAAACACATATTTATAACCATAAAAGGAAGACAGAGAAAGAGCTCTGCTTACATTTTAATAGATATAGATAATTCCCAAACTTTACCTATAGCAAGAATAATATTGTCAAGACCATGTAACTGTAGATCTTACAGAAAACCATTTGTACAAAAGTTAGGAAAAATCAGGAACTGCTTTTTTATTTTCTTTTATAGGTACATATAGTATTTCTACAATTATAAGAGCAATTGTACATCTATATACCCCTTTCAAATTTGAATTGCTGTGTATGTGAGCTGTTTCTCAACCTCTTGATGCAGAACAGTGCTGATAATGCTAATAGAGAAATTGAGGCATATACAGATTTAGGGCTAGCTTTTCAAAAGAGCACAGCACTCCAACTGGAGCCAGATTTCAAAAGATCTCTGATCCTATTCAGCAACAAAATAAATAGCCAGATTTTCAAAAGATTTCAGCACTTTGGTAATCTGATCATAAGAAGCAGCTGCTGAGCACATTTGCAAAGCCAAGAGTGACTTTTCAATATCCCATGAGAAGTGTGTGTTAGAGCAGGAAATAGAGCTCTCTTCCCATGTCACAAGTCCAAGAGTCCAGTTCTCAACCAATAACACTATATTCATGTCCTTTGTAAAAATGCTATATTTAATGAAAGGAATTTTAACCCATTTAGAAATTTAACCCACATCTATGAGGAGATGTTTTCCAGAATAACATGAAGATTTGCACTCAGGTTAGGTAATGAAGAAATTGAATAGAAGGACTATTGCTAATCCATTTTATATAGAATCTCTGTGTTATATTGTCTTAATTAGGTGTATCTCATAATAAAGAAATCCTCCCTTTAGTAATTTTTAAAGATTTTGTCATCCATTGCCAGTCTTTTAAGTGCCAAAAAAAGCCCAAAAACCTAGGTATTCTAAAAAAAAACTACAAAATACTATAGTGTGTATACTGTATGGCAAGTCCAAGTGTGATTGATTTTCTGTGCACTTCCACTGTCCTAAAACAGTCTGAGTGCATAGTTTTTATTTTTATTTATATTTTAAATGGTTCTTTCTATCCCTTCCTAGAGGTGACTCAATGGGGTGTTTAATTTTGTTCTTCTGAAGATAATTTTTTTGTTATCATCTATTTAATACTTTTTTTTCTCTGCTATTCTTTTGCTCTAACATCCTATCCTGAAGATTTAAAGGACACTTTTTCTTTTACAAATGTTACTAAGGAGCTGAGAGGAAAATTAGTAGCTTACCTAACCTCATCATCTATTTGGCTTAGTTAGTTTCTCTATCCTCATGGAACTTCCTGATTCTCCAACAAACTCATTAGACATAAAGGAATTGTATTTTGGAGACAGGCAGCTATATTGAGAGGCCATTTGCTATGTATTGATTCATTCATCACTAGCTTGGAGTTAGCCCAAGAGATGTTCCTTGGGTGGAAGCATCTGGCAAAGTCAGTGCTCAGACAGCTTTACACCATGTGCTTATTGGCAGTTTTGGTGTATTTTGGTCTCCAGCAGTGATTATGCCAGATAGTGAATGTGGCATGGGATATCTGTGAAGGTGTCCATGTCTGCCTTGGGAAGGTTTTCATTTACCTGTGAAGGAGGAAGATGAATTTGGAGACAGCATTTGTTCAGTCTGAATGGAACTGCATACAGAGGGTGGATGTGATGGCCATGAGGTGATTGGTCCTGGAGGCACAGAGCACTCTGGTGGATGTGATGGCCATGAGGTGATTGGTCCTGGAGGCACAGAGCACTCTGGTGGATGTGATGGCCATGAGGTGATTGGTCCTGGAGGCACAGAGCACTCTGGTGGATGTGATGGCCATGAGGTGATTGGTCCTGGAGGTGCAGAGCACTCGTGGTGCTGTGGTGTCGAGGTACAATGCTGAGCAGCTCTGATAAGCCTCCAGGCTGACTTCTTGCACACCCAAGACAGAACCTCATCCAGTATTTTCTGCATCTGTTTGAGACATAGGCTTATCTCTTTGGAAAATATCTAATGTTGATGTAAAGCATTTAAATGATAAAGAATCAACTACATCCCTGGGCAGATTGTTCCAACGGTTAATTACTGTCACTGTGAAAAAAGTGTGCCTCATTTGGAGTCTTATTTCAGCTTCAGCATCCAAACACTGGATCTTGTTATGCCTTTTTTGCTAGATTAATGAGCTGCCTACTGTCAGAAATCTCTTCCACATGTAGGTATTGTGATCCTCTTAACCTTCTTTTCAGTAACTAAATAAATTGAGCTTTCTTAGTCTTTTACTATAGGGACTGACTTTTAGAAGTCTAATCATTCTTGTAGCTCTTACTTGAGTCGTATCCAATTTTCTAACATATTTTGAGAATGGAGGAAACCAGAGCTGAAGAGAATATTTCAGTAACAGTGTCATAAAAACCTAAAGTAAAATTTGCAGTAGCTATTCCAGTGTGATATTCTTTGGTTTAACCCAGTGGACATGTATTTGTTATACATTTTCATGTAATATGGACATGCCATTTTGGTGGGTTTTTTACTTTGGAAATTAACCTGAATGTCTGTCTCATTGTGAGGTGGTTCTGGATTCCTTCTGCTGATAAGGATTGAACAACGTCAAGAGGTGAATCCTCATGAATAATTGTGAATACTGAAGGTTACCCTTGATTTTATATTTTGTTTCAATGGCATAATTCTTGCAGTGGGAATAGTTTGTGATAGAACTGAACATAGAGAACACGTACCACAAGGTGAGACTGGGCAAGTGGATTTCACAGTTAGGATATTGAGGATAGCACAAGTGCAATATTATCTTACCCACAGACTTTGGAAGATTTCTCAGAAAAAAAATCTGTTCAGAGTTGTCTGAAAAGTTCCTTATGACACCTTTCAGTCTGATACATGTCTTATCCATACAACTTGCATTATCATGTTGGGTATCAATATCATATCTGGGCAAGGGAAACTCCGTCAAGCTGAGTGAGCTGAGAAGATCCTTCCTAAGCATACGCAAATGGTTCCCTTCACCCTAAACCTGCCTCAGAGTCACCTCTACAATCCTAGTGTGGTGCACAGAAATGAGGGATCTCTGAGAAAGCATATTAGCTGAAGCCAGAATTGGTATGGAAATAGGAGGAAAAGAATTCCTCCTGAATTCAGACTCCCCTGGTTCAAAATTAGAGTTAAGTGAACTCAGACTATCTGCATGATTTGAGCTCAGCTGTCTCTAGTATTTCCAAGTAGTGAAAAGAGGTGAGACATGTCTTCATCCAAAAAATGGCTGCTTCAGAGTTAAGTAGTTTCTTCAGAAGTGGAAAAAAAGTCACTGATTTTGCCAGTGACTTCCTTCAGTTGTATTCTCAACAGTAAATTCTGTAAGTAACAAAGGTTTCAAGCTCTTGACCATTTACCACTGTGAATCGCTCTGGGAGAAAGATATTTTACTTTCTTTTAAATCCCATATAAAAGCAGTTCCCTGAGACTTCTGGGTCAATTCCTTTAACTTTCAAAAATGCAGTTGCACTCAGTTAACTTTCCTAGCCCAGCCAGCAATTTTTGGTGAGCTCAGGGGAAACTGCCTCAGTCCTCACTTCAGAGTCCTGGGATTTCATTTGTCCTCAAAAATTTGGAGTGATTTCAGAACTTAGGTCTTGCTTCTCTTGCATGTAAAATGAGTAAGAAGTAAATCTTTGCATCTGTAGTGGGCTAACTCATAATTTCTCTGCTGGGAGGATGCTGAGTGTACACTTATGGGCAGACAAGAGACCACTGACTCTCTAGCTCACTTTCTTCCCTCTTCTCACATTACCCAAATGACAATTTTTCAATTGACTGTGCCCATGTTTTCCCTTATATCTTCCCCAAAGCTAAATACTAGGGTTGTGTTATTCAGAACACTAGTCAGCATTTAAGAATGCTTTGGCATCTTTGCACAAACTGTTTGCTATGAGTTATCCAATGATAAATTTTATATTTATCCAAGGATAAATAGGATAACTGCATTTGTTGACCAATCACCAATCACAATTTCTCTACAAAATTATTGAAAGACTCTTTTTTAAAAGGGAAGCCTGAATATTAATATGTAATATTTGAGAGGGAAGTAAGTCAGGTTACTGTTTATTTCTGCTATCAGTGGAGTTCTTTGTGTATATATAAATGCATTTTACTAAGTCACACTAGAGTAACAAGAAAGTTGAAATAATCTGGATCCATCTGCCTTATATTTTGTGCTTCTAACAATTTCAGTTTGATGTCTCCATTTAGTTTCATACTGATCATTTATAATGACAAAATGAAGGAAAAGAAAACAAGGAACCAGTCATCAATCATTCATTTAATCAACTAGCAAAAAATAGATAAATAAACATACTGAGTTAATTATTTTTCTGTATGTAATGATTGACAATAATCTTAATTTATTTCCTTTTTAACCTTTTACTGCCAGAATAGTTGGGATTAATAGGTAATGACAAAATGAGAAGAAATAAATTTCTGATAGCTACTGAATGTTGCTGACATTGGAGTGTTTTCCCCTGAAACTTCTCTCTGAAGATGTATCAGATCTCTGTCATGTGTTATTTTTCACACTTTTTTGTGCCATGTTTCATGCCATTTTGGTGATAGCTATTAGTTTACAGACATATGGTCAGGAATATTTTATGAATGAAGAGGTTTCTGGAATGTACAATATTACTTCTTCACATTTATATGAGAATTGTAATTTGAAGCTCTCAAAATACTTTGCACATGTTATTGCAGAGTGTATTCAAAAGCTAGCAAAAAAGGGTGCTACAGCTAATAACTTATGTTATCTGCTCCATCCATCAGACAGTTTTTCTTTCTTATTGGATCTTCTATTCCTCCTTTCCACTGTTTTACTGGATCCATCTGAAGCGAAGCAGGGATTTTCAGGCAGAATTCCCAAAGCAGCTCTCCATATTTGTAGTGCAGGAGGGTTAGCTCAACTTCCTCTCTCAGCTTTTTGCCACAAAATTGTCTCCCCACTTGTAAACAGGCATCTAAATAGACTCTAGTCAATCAGTAACTCCAGCTTCTAAAATATGTTTCTGTAATGATATTCCCATACATTAGTAATAGTTGTCATTGTTCTGAACAGCACCTGAAGAGAATATTTTGTAGCTTTTTTTTTAAATACTATGTAGAATGTCATTAAAATAAGTGGAAGACATAGTGTAGGACATGCTTTTCATCCAGCTTGAATGGTGTATCAATGCACACAATACTTCAGTTCTATGAGAAATAACTGGGTTTTATTCAGGTGTGTTTCCTTCAGTTTCAATAAAAGCATTGTTGCATATTTCAGAGATGAAAAAGCTTTGTATGTGGATCTATGTGTTTTGGTAATGAAGGCCAAAACCTCTGAGGCACAAGTACATGAATTTTGAATTCACAGATTTTGTATTTGGATTCCTGGGTTGGGGTTTTTTGTTCTCTTTTGTTTTTCCCTGAAAGAATGATCTAGTTACATATAGCCAGATAGTCCCTCAACTGGCTTTTTGCAGAGGTTCAAAAGCAGAAATTATTTCTTCCACTCAAAAATTATGTGCATTCTGGGTTTTTTTAAGGAACAAAGGGAAACATAGATAGTAATGATATTTTCCCAAACACAAAGAAAAAAAAAAAAGGCAAAAAATCCCAAAGACCCAAAGTGAACAGAAAAAATTCTGAAAATATGAAAGCCAGTTATTGATATGGTGTGCAGGCATCAGTCTTTCAAAGGCACAGTTCATGATTGTTTCAGAAATTTCCTGACTGACCTGTATCTATGGGGACAAACACCCTTGCTACTGCATGGCCTTCAGGGACTCTTTGGTTCTGCAGCTGGTGAGGCAGAGGCTGGAGCTGGGCTGTGCTGGGTGTGCAGCCCCCAGAGAGCACAGCAGGGCTGTGCTGGGTGTGCAGCCCCCAGAGAACAGAGCTGGGCTGTGCTGGGTGTGCAGCCCCCAGAGAACAGAGTGGGCTGTGCTGGGTGTGCAGCCCCCAGAGAGCAGAGCTGGGCTGTGCTGGGTGTGCAGCCCCCAGAGAACAGAGCTGGGCTGTGCTGGGTGTGCAGCCCCCAGAGAGCACAGCAGGGCTGTGCTGGTGGAACAGCTGAGCTGGTGACCCTGCACAGGGGCATTCCACCCCTGCCTGCAGCAGGAGCAAGGTTGGGAGGCCCCTGATGGCAATTTGTGGGCTCTGAATGATCTGAGGGATGGGGCAAAGTGGGCTGTGACTGTTAATGTGTAGGGTAAGAGCAGTTGGTGTGCTCTGCAGAAGCATTGAGTATCCACTGTGGTGGTTGCCTGAGTCTTGACTCTGAGGATCTCATCTCATACTTTGTAGGTGACGGGAAGCAAAGCGTTTGGTTGGGTTTTTCCAGGGTTTGTTACTGGTCTAAAAATTTTGCTCTTTGGGAAAACAATGAATTTTTCTGACTTGGGTCATACTGACCGCTTTATATTCACTGAGAAGTATTCTAAATCGAGATTTTTTTTTTTTTTTTTGGTAGCAAAAAATGTTTAGAATTATTTTCTCACTTGAAAAAATGTAAGACTTTAGCTGTGCCACAAAACATAAAATAGCAGACACTTCTGCAAAAATCCTTGAAAGCAATCTGGCTAAATTTTTTCTCTGCAGCAGCATATCTGCTCTATCCCTTCACTGGGCTGAGCACAGTCTAGCCCTTTGTGTGTAACAGCTTTATGTTTATTAGCAGCTGTTTTCTCCTAGCTAAGCTTGACAAAGGATAGGGGGAAAGATTAAAAAGACTTTATTACTGTGCTTTCTGGTAGGAAGGAAGGAGTGACAAATATGAGTGGTCCCTTTGCTGATGTCCTGTTTGTGCTGGTGCTCCCTGGTGTCACCCTGCCAAGAGAAGATTCTTCCTCCCAGAGCACAGCTCTGCAAGTTGGCATCCATGGTAGCTGACTGACACTGGCAGAACCTTTTGTGGGACTTTCTTCTCTCCAAAAACATTTTTTGTGAAGCATACATGTTCTAGAGAATATGGTACTTCTTGCTCATTGAAGAAATTATGGGTTTTTTTTAAGGAGAAAAGATAGATTTTTCATTCTTGTTGACTATTATGTTTCTTGTCTTTAAAAATCATAATTGATACAATATTTCAGATTAGAAATTTTAAAAAGTATAAAATTTGGAACATAATATTTAACATAAGAATTCTAGTCAATGTCTAATTTTTCTGTGATATAACCTTTTTAAGAAAAAGTGCTGGATTTAAGCAGATACTGAATACCATTTGTATTTTTAGGTTTCTTAAAATTAAGTGGTCGATGACATTAAATATTTTGGAGTATCATATCTAAATGTATTGACACTGTATTGATAGGTACTTCTTGGTTAGTTGACTTTGCATTTAGTTACCAGTCTACCAATTCTTCTATCAATAATGATCAAACTACACTATTAGGAACTCTGAATTCAACTGTTTTTCAACTCAGTATATGTCTTTTAATAAAAAATAGATTTTTCCCCCTTGTTTAGAACAGATATTGATATTGGTAATAATCTGAAATATAATTTAATGGAAATTCTTTTGTTTCCCCTTTAGATTTTCCAGACTTTCCTGTCTTATATAGCATTTATTAAGTATTTAAAATATATTTTTCTTTGTATTTTACTCTGCAGCTTATGTACTCAAAGCATCACCTAAGTACCAATAACACATTCTTGACTGAATAATGATGTATGTTGAATGTTACTTTTTTTGTCTTATAAATGGATGGCAATTTACACAGCTGTGGATGTGGGATGTTTCAATCCCAGACCATGTTGTAAGAAAAATTGAATGACAGTGAGCAAAACAGCAGTAATTATAAAACTAATTACTAAATGCTGATGATGCCCATAGGCTTTGCATAACTAAAATTAGAAAAGGAAATTGCTTTCGGCTTCAGAGAGGCAACATGCTAGTTATTTCACTGTTTCAGTCAAAATGGAACATGGTGTATAAAGTTCAATCACAAAAAAACCCCCCACACTAGTTTATGCACATATTTTTTCATACTAAAATGTTAAAGAATTCAGCCTTTTTGTCTTTTAATACAAACACATCTATAACATAAATCAAGAAAAAATGACATGAAACTACTTGTTGGACATCTTTCTATATAGTTTTACAAGGCCAGATTTACCAGTGAATTATTTTAGCTTTATGTTTATCAAAAACATGCACGAATATGAAAAAAGAAGGGTTTCCTATCACGTAGGCCCAAATGAAATAAATGTTTGGGATGAAAAACAGGAGACTGGATTTCCAAATTCCCTGAGATGAATTCCAGCTCCTATTATATGAATCCTGGGGGCACATACAAATATATATGTATGTATGGCGACCATATTAATTTCTTACACTTATATGTGCTTTCCCAGGGATAGAATTGCTAGAATGACTCATTTGAATATAGTATATTTTTATACTTTTTGTTCATGCCTATATTACATGTGGATTAATGCATACACACAGGCATAAAGTACCTAAATGAAACACACATGTATTTTGTAGACAAATTTAATTTTCCTTATATAGCAATGCAAAATATATTTCAGTGTGTGGAGTTTTTTAATGATGCATTTATGCTTAATCCTGCAGAATATGAGAATATTATGCATTCTAAGCACATTTCTTTAAAAATTTATTTTTATAAAAATGGATTAAAATGTTGATCAGGCTTGCAGCTTGTAAGACTCAGTTTAACAATTAGGACTTGTACGCTTGTTTCATAGAAAATTATATAGACATTGTGGAATTTGTAGTTTGAATTTAGGGTTGGGATTTGGTTTGGTTTTTTTAAAATTCTCAGTTTTTCTTTCACTTTTTTTTGTCCTATCTGGGAAATATTTATACTTGTCCTGTGTGAGCAACTAAATAGATAGCAACTTCTCAAAGGCTTGAAAGAAAAGCTCATTGGATTCTCTTGCATCAGTATACATCGAATAAAAACCACCGAGTCTGTGTTTTTAACTTTCAAGTTATTGAAATACATCTAGATTTAACACTTTTGATAATGGATCTAAACATAATAAATATAAATTCTGTAAAATTTTCTGTAATCCGTAGAATTTTCAAGATTATATATTCTATTACATTTTCTGGGGTCTGATAAATCAACTGGAAGCCTTAGGACGCTCTTTATTTAAGCACTTATAGGAAACCATATCTTGAGTGTAATAGAGTCATAAAGTGCATTTCAATGTATAAACATTACAATAAGAGTTTTCTGGGTTTTTTAAGTGGACCACCGAGTAATTTTTGACTTTCTATATCCCAGTACGTTTGTACTACAGCAGATGAAGTAGATGTGTTGCATGTTTACCATAGAGAATAAAAAGAAAGTGTTTGGTATATCCAATTTTGTGAAATCGAACTTCACAATTCTCACTTTGATAAAGTCACCCCATTTAAAGACAAGTTTTTGCTCAGTTGTTCAGAACATATTTTAACTATTCTCATGCAGTGTTTATATGTATAACATACACAGTTCCAGTATAGGTTTGTAAAAAAGATTCAAGATGGGTCTTAAAGATATAAAGAATTAAAATTTCTCTCAATTCTTATGGATTTGGGCACTAACAGCACCAGCATTATTTGTAGTAACATTTCTCAGTTTTGTTTCCAATTCTGTTAAAATTGTTGTGATACTGGTGAATGTGATTGCCTTGAAGAGGTGCTTGAAAGAGCAAGAAATCCTTCCTATAAGGACAACACCAGTTTCTCAAAGGTTTCTGTCATGTTACACTTCAGCAATCTTTCTGTTGTATGGAAAGAAACAATTTATTGTCAGTACTTGAAGGATACAGAATGTCTGATTGACTGCCACCCTAGCCTGTTGTTTTTAACATAAACATTACAGCTGTGTTTGCTTTGAAATATTTGGCCATTATCCAGTAAATCTGTGCTGGAACACTAAATTATCACCTTATGCCCTCCTCCATCATAAGAAAGTGCTTTCGTCAATAAAGCATAATTGTTGTCTTTTCCTACTTTTTATTTCTGCATATTCAGGAACTTTGTTTTGTTTTGTTCTGTAAAAAGCAGGCATTATGTAAAAGCTTCTAACTAATGAATTTCCTGAGTGGGTAACCTAGCAAGCATGCGGAAATAATGATGAAAGTACGTTCTTAGTAGATTAAATAAAAAAATTTATACTTGTTCCAAATTTTTGTCAATGTTTCCAAGATCTTTCAGATTTTTAAGAATTTGATTTATCTGGCTATTCCATAATTTTTTTGACAAATGTGAAGAGAGTTGTATCTTTGTGATCATCTTGTTCTTTCACAGATTTCACATTGTGTCATGTGAGCTTTTCATAAAAGCAGAAGGCAATTGAAATGGACAAAAATAGCAAACCCAACATAATCCTAGTTTTCACAGTGCTAGTAAGTAGGCACAACTTACAGTACTGATCCTAAGCTATTTTCCTATTTCTTTCTTCACAAGTATTTCAAATTTATTTCCTTAGCTCAGGATAGTCAGTCTTTTATGCACAGGAAATGGGGCTAGTAATGTCTCTTCTTCATTAATGCTGGTATCTGAAATTCAGCAGGCAGTGCATTGCAAAAGGTGGGGTGGGTTTTTTGTGTATATGTGCGAGGATAGAGGAATTATCTTATATTCTACCTTTCTTTCTGTGTTGAAGGACTTTTTTTCCCCACATATGATAACTAGTTTTTCTAAAGTTGAAGACTTTTTGTAGGTAGTTTTTAAAAACCTTTCTGCTTTTCATTACTCCTTTTTGGTTTTTGAAAGACTTTCCGGTATCACAAGTAACAAATCTCAAATCTGAGTTAAGAAAATGATTTAAATGTGTGTAGTCATGTAAGCAGTTCCATGGATTTAAACAAATAATTCATTTGCTTTGAGTTATAATCTATTTCAGAGACTTACTGAACTTGAGTCATAACAAAAAGGCAGTGGATCTAACATTAGGACAAGAATTACCTTCCCCAGCTTATTCTATTTTCTGTCTTTCTTTGTGTTTGTAATCTTTTATCAATTTATCAGTCTATATGACAGGCTTATATCTTAAAGAATTTTTAATCTATTTTTCAAGTCTCTTTTTGTGAAATGCTAGATCTGTTGGTTTCTTGAAGCCCGTTCTGCATTACCTTTATTGCATTCTCTACATAGTGTTTTAAAGAACTTACACTATTGATTTTAACCACATGCATTAGATTGCAGAATTTGGTTTGAAATCATTGCACAGACAACCAAAAGCCCTTGTGAGTTAAATCTCTGAGATGTTATCATTGTGTGATAAATTTAGCTGATTTCTGTCTGGTCTGTGTTATTGGCACAAGGGAGCGTATCAAAGGTGTTTAACACAAATAAACTCTGTAGTTATCTTAGAAAAGAAGCTTCTGTTTTTACCCAACAAGATCCAGGTTCACTTTCTCTATGATCAGAGCATTACAAAGCTAGTAAAGAATAATTTATATCAGAAGTTCTGTGATGGAATGAAATGGAGCTCTTTTGAAGTATGATCTCTGAAAGCACAGCATGAAGCTCAAATAAAGTGAAGGACATTCGCTATAACAAGTAATGTCCTTAATAATCTTGTTAGTCTAGTCTCCCTCTGTAAGAGACAAATGGAACATTATTGGCTTATGGGCTGTAGTAAATAATTTAGTTTCCAATATTCAGGCTGCTTTGACAGTAAATTAAAATGACATGAAAGGGGCTTGTTGAATAAAGAAAGTATCCAATCAAATTTAATTGGCATGACTAAGGCAGTAGAAATATGTTTTATAATTAAACCATGTTGTCTTGGAGCTTTATAAGCATGTATGAATCAAAATGTCAAAAATTATTCTTTGATATTGTGCATTTAAAACTTTGCATGGTGAATAGTTTTCTTAAACAAGGTTCTAGACATGCATATTGATTCAACATGAAAATAGTCTTAGAGCTTTAAATAAGTCCGTTCTTAGCATTTGTCTGCTGATCTCACAATTTTCTGTAGAAGACTAAAATAATTGTGCAGTCCTCTTGATTTTAAAAAATCTGTCTTCTGTACCATTTTTGTATGATCCAGCCTATTACTGCTGCCATTTTTCACCTGATGTTACAACACCAGATGGCTGAAATCAGTGCAAATAGGTGCAAGCGTAAAAGAATGAAGGCAACAGAAAGATGCAAAAAAAGGAAAAATAAAACATGTGACAAACTAATAAATAGTTTTCTATTAATAAACTGATTCTTTTAATGTTTTTTATTTTACTCGAGCAATTTTAGAGTTTATGTATATTAACACAATCCTACTAAATATTTTTTGGGGGTTTTTATCTACTTACCTCTTTGTCAAAGGAATTTCAGAAAATGTGTATATTCTTTAATGGCATAAAGAGAAAACATCTCCATGGCTCTAAAAAGAACAGTACCTCTAGGTATTTGCACATTTCTAAACATTCTTTTGTTCTTATATACAAATCCCTCTAGTATATAATAGTCTGTTATTTGCACATCCCTATGATACTACTTTCTCTAGAAAGAGAACATATAGCTAGTCTGGCCATTAAATGAAAAAATTCAGTAGAAAAGTTTATCTATGAAAAAGTTTTCTAAATTAACCTCCTCTTTTGGCAATTTTGGACAGGTGATTTTTATGTTATTCAAGTTAATATGATCTACAGATGTACTTCCTATGTCAATGCTAGGATTCTAAAATTGATTAAACTCTGAAGCACAAGAGGAAAATACATAGATACAGAAGTGGAAATGAATGGTAGAATTCAACTTTTGTAATACCCTTGGTCAGGTGAGAAGGCTGTGCTGTCTAAGTGTGACATCTTGCAGTGCCAGATGCTCTGGTTTCCAACAAAACTCTTCAAGATCATAAAACTGATATTACATATTCTATAGAAAAAAAAGGTGAATCTCTTGTCAGCCTCAGCTAATCTTGCCTTTTGCAGAAAAAAGTTTTTCTGTATCTTTGATAGGTGTAATAACTAGATGTCCAATTGCCTGTCTGGATCCCATTCTGTTCATAGATAAGTGGGTGAAAATTTCCAGCTTTCAAATGAACAAACTCCAGGTGAACCAGAGGTAAACAAAGGCTCGTTCTGGTCTCCTTCTACTGCCAAAAGCCTCACTGCCCCCGAAAGAAGAACTGAGAATGGAATGTGGGGGAAAATCTGCCTTAAATTTCTATTCACGACAGATCATTTATCATCTCAGCATATTGTTCCTTTACACTTTTATTCTCTCATGTTAGAGAGGGCCTTGTAGAAAGACTTTGAGACTTAAGTGCAAAAATCTTAAATATCTTTTAGCTTCCTCACCTTAAACTACTTTATGACTCACTCTGCTGATTAAACTGAATTTCACCAGCCGTGACGGTTTAGTCACTGATGTTTTATATCACACCAACCAGATTCCAGTGGATAAGCCTTCCATTGTAGTTGATGAATCCTAGTAAAACTCCAGCTGGGGAGCTCACATTCCTCTAGCTATGTCATATTTACATCAGTATAAATATGAAATACCTTCACCGAAAATTATTATTCAATTGAACTGCTGGTAGACATAACTTGTATTGTTATTTTGCATCTCATATCAATGTGGAGTGTTCTGATAGCCAAAATTTTTCTGTTTAGCTCAAAACAGCCTAAAGAATGGCCTCTCAAAGATAAATTCCCATTGTAAATGATCAGTCAGCAAGTTAAGTCCAGGTGCAGTGATACTGGTGACAAAAGTCAATGTCAAAATAGTGCCACCCCTTCCATTGCCAAAGAAAATAGCAAGTTATTTTCAACAGGTCAAGATTCCACTGCAGAATTAATTTGTTTTGATGCTGATACCCAAGGTGGTCTGGCAAGACAAACTCTGATGCATTTTCCAGAATACTTTTTAGTGTGGTGAGTGGGGGCTTCTGAATGATTCTTCAAAGTGAAAGATATATTTTTGTATTGTGTAGCATCTACTTGATGCCAACATGTTTCTTCAATCAGCCTTGAAGAAAATATGGTGGAAAAGTAGACAAAAACTAATTTTTTAGGTTTTTTTATTACTCTTTTTTCTATTTACATGATTCTGTTTTAAACTTTTCCTAAATTATTTCAGATTCAGAGTTGCTAATTTTTTCTTTACTGTCCCTTGTTTTCTAGGCACTACCTTCTTACTTCTAGTAGAGTTTAAAGGGTTTATTTCCCAATGTATTTTTTTGTCAAGGAAATAGTTTGTTGGAATAAAGATCAGTTCAGACAAACTCATGATTTAGTCTATATTACTTTAATTTTGCAACTGCTTTACAAATTTCACAACTCAGAAGAAAAAAATTTAAAAAAAGAAAAAAGGCAAATTCTGTTTTGGTTCTTCACTTCCTTTCTTCAAGGGTACTGTTTTGATATGTCACAAACTGTGCTTCTACTACTTTGACACTGAAGAAATGTACTTTTATTTCATGAGAATTCAAACAGGCAGTTTCTAAAAAGATATAATATGTACTTGAATAATTCTGTGAAAAGCAGTGATGTTTTTAGATTTGCTGATGTGTTAGTGAAATCTAGTGTAGGGAGGTCAGAGGTTTCCTTGCTGTGAGAGTGCTGTGTTGTTTTAATTTTTTTAAAAAAAATATTTATTGCATGGTCCATTTGTGTTGAAGTGGAGATTGTAATGAATACCCAAATAAGATAAAATTCAGAGTAAAATAGATCTCCTTGTGTATAGAACTTTCCAGAATTAGTATTTCAGGGCCTACTTTACCAATTTAGCAACAAATGAATACAAAAATGTGCTTTTATGCCATGATATAGTTAACTAGACAATCCCCATTATGACAAGAGTGTAAATTTTTTGTTATGAAGTCTAGATTATACTCAGTACAGAATAAGGCATGCAACATATATTATGTGAAAAAATGACCATATTTGATAGATTTTTATGGAATAAAATCCACAGTGATACAATAGCTTACCTTTTCACTGAGACACTGACTAGAACTTATGACAATCACAGAAGGTAATCTCCTCCTAGAGGCAATATGACTTTGTATTTATTTGTTAGAGCACTGTGCATTATTGGGGAGATATGTAGTCCATTTTGTTTAGCTAAAACAATGCTATGCTGTGTGCCATAGTATCATACCCAAGTTCTTATAAACATCTTACTTAGATATATTTTATTATTTTATGGCTTCAGGAACAAAATATTAGATATTTTTAGAACTTTAACAAAATATTATGACTATTTTCCCCCCTCTGTATTCTTTACCAACCTTGTACAGAATATGTGTATTTTTCTTCACTGAAATTCATCATCCACTGTTTCTTATAGGTGAAATATGAGAGTAAAAAATACTAGAATTTTTAAGGCTATTGTGTAGACTCAAGAGAGTCTTTCTTGCAATATCTAACTGAAAAGGTAATGAAGTGTAAAATATGTTGAAATGATTGGGGATTAAAAATCTCTGGTGTGTAGTGACAGTACAATTATATTCCACAGTAAAGGTTTCTTATATTAAGTGTAATAAATAAAACTTTTTTTCACTGTGATTGGTTGTCACCACTGTAATGATAGCTTTGACCTTCTTCCTCTTCAAATGTCATTAGCCTGTGACCAACTAGTCAGGATGCTATAGAATGAATTGGGATGGCTGTTGCAGCAAAGAAAAAAAAAGGAATATTTGAGCACAAAAGACTATTTTGTAACTTCTGAATCTTTCTGCCACTTTGTTTTGCATTCACAAATACTTACATTTCCTCTCTTGCTACATGTTAATTTATCTTAAAGTGTCTTTAGCCTCTCTAGCTATCCCTTTAGCTCTAACACATCTAGGTAGCATTTTTAATGTTAAGATGTTCATACTCATGGCATGTTGCTCTTTCTATTCAAAAAAAATGTAGCCCTGTTCATTTTTGAGGACCAACTAGATGACTGCAACATAATTTCCAGTTTATTTTGAAATGTGGGACACTCGGATGGAGAACCACACAATTCCTTTATTAATAAATCTGGATCATGCGTCACCAGGTGCAAAACATGAGTCTCATTTAACGTAGTCTGAAAAGTGAACACTGTAGAAATATTGAAGTAAAGTCACTAGACATAGATCTTCATCAAAATTATGTCTCTTTTCTTTTCCTTCCCCCTGCTTTTTCTCAGGTACTCAGTCTCTGGCTGGGACATCTGACAAGTAGCTGTCTTGATAGCAGACCTGCTTATTTCTTCATTGCACTGTTAGTCTATGAAATACCTGGCCCTTTACTCTTTCTGGAGACTTGAAAGCATCAGTCCTACAAAGAGTTTAATTTCTCTTAACTCAGGGAGCAAGGAGTGCAGCCCATTTCAATGCTGCAGCTCTGGGATCTGAACAAGAACTTTCCTTATCAACTATCATTTTTAGAGGTAGCTGTTTCTCTAAAAGGAAACCCTACCAGGCAACAAGGGCCATAAAATTCCAATGCATTTGTACTAATATTTGGTAGAATTAATAAATATTATTGCTTTAACTATTTTGTGCAATGACACAGTAGTGTGTCCTTCTGCCTTAATGATCTTGTATCTTGTATCCAAGACCGTGGTTTTAGACACCAATTGTATTGGTGTCTAAAAACATCTAAATAATGATATTTCTTCTCATTTAAATGGGTATTACTGATATGACCAGCTGCAAGAAATGAGAGTTCTAAATTTATCTGAACCTTGAGATGGGAGAACTGAAAACTCCTTCACTTTATGGGAACTTTTGATTAGGGTTTGGGTAGGTGGATAATGAAAGAGTGTAACATTGAAATGTGCCTAAATAACATGCTGTTACAAGCCTTATGATAGATTTGTGTTTGACTTAACAGCTTTTGGAACCTAATAAAAAGAACTTAATTGACAATTTCTTGAAATTGCTAAGAAAACCTAGTGATGTTGGTAGGGTATAATAAGGAGTTTTCTCATCACTGTCTTCAAGATTGAGCCTATACAAAAAAAAAGGATTTATCTCTGTGGTAACTCTAAGTAATTGATATACAGACAAGGTTTGGTTCCAATTTGCCAGCAATAAAGTTGTAATAGGGTTTTCTCTGCAATTTTAGCCTTAATGTGCTCATTCCAAAGAGCGGTATTTTTCCAAGCGAACAAATAACATCAGTAAAGCTTACGATCAGTAATAGCCCCACACTGATGCTCACATTAAACTTGTTAAATCAATTCACTAGACACTTTCTAAAGTGGACTGTCTGTTTACTTTGACTTGCACCCTGTAAGGATTATCCATCAGTTACATTTATTTGAATGATCTTTACATTTGAAATATGTAATTGTTCATGCATGATTGTGATTACAAATCTGTCTTCTCGTATTTTGCAGCTTTATTTTTATGACTTATGATTTTTCCACAGTTGTACGAAGTATAGGGATATCTAGTGGCACACAGCAGAATGCATTGTATGTTTAGCCTTCTCCAAATCCTAAATGATCACTTTGCTGCATAATTATGGTGGCTTCTCTTAGTAGATATATATTTCATACTGCTGTTTTGTTTACTGAAGGTACCACTATGTGCAGTATTGTTCTTCTAGGATAAAAAATTAACATATAAATAATGTAGGATTACAGTATTTTGAAATAATTAGCAAAACGTGCTAAGTACTAAATGATTTATTAAAGATGTAATTTAGTCAGATTTGCTGCATAAGATATTAGAGTGCAAAGAGCCATACTGTACTCTGCAAGGAATCATTTTGTAGATGGTTAATCTACCAACTAGGCTTCATTTTTCACTCAGAACAAACCTGGTATGCTACTGCACACTGCCTTTTGTCAGTAAACACAAAGAGAAATCTGAAGTAATCAATCTTTCTTATCAGTAGCATTCAGTATGTTTACCTTTATTTTATTCTTTGGCTCAAAAAAACTAGGCTAATATTAAACAAAATGTAAGCGTTTAAAAGTTTGGAGTTGTTTATCTGCTAGCTAAGTACACATTTTAAAAGATAGCACGAAAACAAAATAATGGCATTGCTAGATGCATTGAGGAAACTGAAAATGTTTTAGAAAGAACTGAGGCCGTGGGAAAATAATGGGTTGTGGGTAATGGGAAGTTCCGGGATAAGGAAGCTCAATCACATGTTTGTAGCTGGAATCCTCATGGATTATTATTACTGTCTACCATTTTGTCACACTCTAAAGGCTTAATCCACGTATGTAGGATGCTATAAAGAAAAACGTTCTGTCTGTGAAATGTCACAGCTATTCCTTACATGCATTGATTCCTTTCCTGGTAAATATAATTCTCTACTTTCCCCTGAAGTTTAAGTTTTTATAAGGTACATTCAATATGGTATTTTTTGTTTGAAATGGTAGCTAGCTTGAGTTTCAAAATATTCAGACAAGATGCCTGGCAAGAATACGTGTCATCAAATTCCCTCCCAACCTCACCCCAATATTTTTTTTTTAACTTTACTTCACACGTGTCCTTATTTTAGCTGTCTGTCAAATCTAACTCTATCTATTTTTATGTATTTTCAAGGAAGTAATTAGTTATAACTGGAGTAGTGATATGGAGGGAAATGTCTGCTCTTCTCCAGAATATACCAATATTCTATAAATAAATAGTATGGCAGGATCAGAAGAAACAGGAAAAAGGAGAATTATCATTTGCTGTGCATACAAATATTTCCTGACCATTTTCTTCTGTTTCATTTGTTATCATTTTCACATTGGAAGAATGGACTCTTCCCTTAAGCAACTTTGCTTTTTTTTTCCTTTTTTCTTCTATATGGGAAAAAACAGGCACCTCTTACCTATTCTAGCCCCTGCTCCCTCCTCTGAAATAGAAATAATCTCATATTCCCATTTTCTGCAGAACTCCAGAAATATACTCTTCTGAAAATCAGTGCGAACCTTATGTCATAGTTTAACCCCAGTGTGCAACTGAACACTGCGCAGCCTCTTGCTCACTACTTCCCAGTGGGACAGGGAGAGAATCAAAGGACTAAAAGTGAGAATACTCATGGGTTGAGATAAAGACAGTTTATTGGGGAAGCAAATCCACACATGCAAGCAAAGCCAAACAAGGAATTCATTCACCACTTCCCATGGGCAGGCAGGTGTTCAGCTGTCTCCAGGAGAGCAGGGCCCCATCAAGCATGACACTGACTTGGGAAGACAAACACCCTCACTCCAAATGTTCCTACCTTTTTGCTTCTTTATTTGCTGTGCATGATTCCATATGCTCTGGAATATCCCTTTAGTCAGTCAGAGTCAGCTGTCCTAGCTGTGTCCCCTCCCAGATTCTTGCACATCCCCAACCACCTTTCTGTTGGGGTAGTGTGAAAAACAGAAAAGGTCTTGACTCTGTGTGGGCACTGATAAGCAATAATGAACACGCCCCTGAATTGTCCACACTGTTTTCAGCACAAATGCAGAGCACAGCCCCATACAAGCTACTGTGAGGAAAGTTAACTCTCCCAGCCAAACCCAGGAAATACAAAAGTTTCTTATGACTTAGTTTGATATATTCAGTAGAAATTGAGAGTTGCATAATCTTTACCTCTTAAGACTTAATGAATGTTGTTTCAAGTGTAGATTTGCAGGTTTTAAATATGGAAGACAGAGAAAAATAAGGTGATATCCTGTCATTGTTTCCTCTGACCCTTTCTACTGCACAGCTGCAACTGAAGTAAATTGCAGGTGATTAGAGAAGATGTTGAAAATTAAAGAAGCTTAGTGATAAAAGATTTATATCTGACTCACAGTTTAATTGGGGTAGAAAAACAACATAATTTACATAGATTCTATCTTCTTAGGCCACAATTGATTGACATTTGCAGTAGGTTTATACATCTTACAGCCAGCTAAATGTTGAAACATTTCTACATACTTGAGCTGTCTCTTTCCTTTTTGGGGCTCATTTGATGTCGTGACAGCATCATCAGTTTGGGAAATGAACTCCAGAAGGATGGGGTTATATAGTGTCTGTGCTATGCTTTAACTAATACATGCACTCAGTCTTGGACATGGGAATCAGTATGGATTCATCAGAAATGGAAACATGGATGACTCCATCTCTCAGAGGGAATTGTAGGCAAATCCATGGTACTAGATGGCAAGCAGCAGGTGGGAGAGATCCATTCTTTCTCGTACTGTGTCTGGAAATGTCCAGGATTGTGGTACAAAGTAGCTTACCACTACATTGGTGGTACAAATTACTGCATGACCAACAACTTCATAAGCAATAGAAATGACATGGCTGATAATATTTTATGCAACTAATAATCTTCCTAATAATTGTGCTACTGTAGCTTCTGCCTTCCTAGCTTATGGTTCCTCATTCTAATACTTCCTGGGTATTTCATATGATATAATTATATTTTGAATGGGTTGGTAGTAGAATGGTTAAAGGGGAGACAATCAAAAAGAATATTTACTGATAAGCAACTTTTATTGCATGAGAAAAATGAGGAATGTTAGAATTGTAGGCACTTCGGCAAAGAACGTTGGCCTTAATCTGGAAAATGCTTCTCATATGAAGAGATGTTTACTGACTCATTTGATTACTCCTTGTTTAGTTTCATATTCTGCAGTTATTTGTGGCAGCTCGCTGTTCAAATTTGAAATCCATTTGATTCTTGCATATATCTTGATATATGTACAGTACTCACACCCTATCAAAACTTTCAAGTGGGTTTTTTATATCTCTAGTGAGGAGACTTCACAACCTCTCTGGTCAATCTGTCTCACTGTATGATCATTTGCACAGTAAAATTTTTCCTCATGTTCTGGTGGAACTTCCAGTGCTTCAGTTTCTGCCTGTTGCCTCTCTTATCCTATTGCTTGGCACCATCAGGAAGAGCCTGGATCCATCCTCTTGACACCTTCCCTTCAGATACTCACAGACATTGATGAGGTCCCATCTCAGTTGTCTCTTGTTGAGAGTGAACAGGCCCAACTCTCTCAGCCTTTCCTTGTAAGAGAAATCCTCCACTGTCTTTATGACCTTTGTAGTCTCCAGTGGACCTGCTCCAGGAGCTCCATGTCTCTCTTGTCCTGAGGAGCCCAGAACTGGACACAGCACTATAGATGTGGCCTCCTGAGGGCTGAACTGGCTCATGGTAATTCCCTGGCTCCTCTGTCTTGCCCTTTTTGAAGACTGGTGTGACATTTGCTTTCTTCCAGTCCTCAGGTGCCTCTCCTGATCACCACAAACTTTCAAAACTAATTGTGAGCAGCCTTACCATGGTGTCCTCCAGCTCTTTCAATAGCTGTGGATGCTTCCTGTCAGGGCCCATGGAATGTGGATGTCAAGTTGTCCTAGGTGTTCTCTAACAAAGGGAAACCAAGGGAAAGCCATCCCCAGTCATTACCCTGGTCTCCTGGGCCAGAGGTTCCTGGGGGCTGGTCTTGTCAGCGAGGAGTGATGTAAAGGGAATGTTCAGTAACTCTGCCTTCTCTGTACCCTCTGCTACCAGGGTGCCCCTCCATTTAGTAATGGGTTCACACTATCCTATTTTTTTTCTTTTGTACTCTAAATAATAATTCTTTTCTATGTGTCTCTTAAGAGAGAGAAGTTTTATTTGGTAATATTTGATCAAAAATCACGGGCAAGTTATGTGTTCAGTTACCAGCAGATAATTTTTGTTTTCTCTTTCAATAAAAATCTCTCTACAAAGTCAAAGGTTCTTCCTAAGCAAAAGTGGTCAACAAGCTGACAAACTGATCAAAACACACCAATTCCATTTGTCACTGGCATATGATGTAGTGATTGTCAAAGCCAATAATCTATGACTATTACAGGTACACTTGGATTAAATGGAAGCAACTTGTTGCATGAATTTGGAACATGGTTCAAACTGGCATATCTGAGTCTTTTGTGAGGTGCCTTGATTGTACTATCACCTTTTCCACTCAGTTCAGCAAGGATTAAAAACTTAAAAGGCTTCTCCAACATTTCTTATCACTCTCATCTTGGGTTTAGAGTAGAGAATTTCTGTTTATTGATAGTTTTTCCTCATTTCTGATTTTGTTCAGCTCTCCTGTAGGGACGGGAAAGAAAATAAGCTTAATCAAATATTTTTCCAACTCATTAAATGCATCTACCTAATCGACAAGTGGAAAAGTAGAAGTATTCCTTGCACAAAATGATTCAAGATTGAAAAATCATTATTTTTACAAAAGAAACCCTTTGATTTCCTAATAAAAGCAGGCCCTGTGAATAATTGCTTCCCACTAATTTCTGATAAAACTTACTGCAAAAAAAATCCCATTTTCTTTTTAAGAAGTTTATGAAAAGAACAAATGTTTTGATGGTATTTATCAAATTTTAAGTAAAAGGTATTGTAAGTGAAGATTTACATAATTATTGATTCTATAGTTAATATCTCCTGTACACCTGCCTGATTTACCAGCAATTTGCTCATAAAAATCTCTGTTTTTTCTCTTTTGAATGTTGCTTAGCTTTAGTTTGAATTGAAAGTTATATGGAAAATTCTTTTTAGATGACATTATTTACCTAATATATAGAATCATTTTGTGGATTAATATTCAAAATATAGTGTGAAAATAAAGTGTAATGCTTGGTGAGAACAGCAGTTAATTAAAAAAATGCATTTGCTCTTCTCAGGTTTATATTTTTTTAGGAGGCAAAAGGTTAATGACAAAGATTCTTAAGTTTAATATTGTTATGATATATTGGTTTATTTGCTGCTGAAAGATCGTAAATGCAAGCAATTCTTGATTTACATCAGGAAAAAATTCACTACCTTACTACAGCCTTACCTGAATTCTTACATTTAAATATTTTTGATTATTTCCAGTCCATTCTCCAACATTTCAGTGCTATGGAGCTGTTCTTCTACAAGTGTCTGTACTGCACACTTCTGGCATTTGCATATTTGAAGATTATTCTCAGAGTCCTAATTGCTGTCTGTAACCCTTGATTGGCTTGGAAACTGATTAATTTTGCCCCTTGGTCACAATTAAAAAAAATATATCTGAAGACAAATTAATAACAGCAGCTGAATCATCCCTTCTGTCTTGTGTGTGTTCTGTCCTCATTAATCTGATCCTTTTTTCTTTATCTTTCTTTAAATCAAATTCTGTTAGAGCTTGTGCTGCTAATTTCTAAGGACACCGGTTCAGTGGCCATTTTCTAGATGGATAATATCTTCAAAGACAGCAAGGATTGCTCAGCCACTGCATGCAATGATATCCATTAGCCATTGATAACATGCTCTTGACTGTAGCCGTGCTAAAGCAGCCACATATCAGTGTAAGAAGGCACTGTCACATCCTATTTTATGTTCTCCATGGTTGTGGAGGCCCATGACAGTAGAGATGCACTCGGATGTTGTGAGGAGGTCAGTGGTGAGCACAGAGAGAGATGTTTGGGGAAATTGGGATTTAAGACTCAAAGAGTGGAAACTTCAGTATAATATTGTAGCACCTTGTGGGATTGTGAGAGCCCAGTGGGATTGAAGTATGCTACTCTGGATCTAGAATGGGAAGATCAAAAACTGTAAAATAGTGGGAAAGCACAGGATTGAGTATGGGAAGCAAGCAGAGCGAGAACTGAGTAAGGAAAGTAATACATAAGTACACAAGAAGAGATAGGGTCAGTTTGGCAAGCAGAGAGTTTGGAAGAGGAAAGTAGAAAAATATGGCCAAGAAGTGTTAGCAATAAGGAGAGACTGATGAAGAGTTGCAAAAGAGTATGGGGAGGGAGGGAGGTCACATTGGTTTGGGTCAATCTTCAGATGTAAGTCAATATTTACTTGTAAAGTATAAAAGTTAGTTGGGAAAACAGGCCAAGCAAATATTGATTTAAACCAATATTGTTGTTCCCTTTATCACTCTGGCATTAGAAGCTGAACTCTTCTTTATTTACTTAC
The DNA here is from genome assembly GCF_023055355.1 of Agelaius tricolor. Taxonomy (NCBI): domain Eukaryota; kingdom Metazoa; phylum Chordata; class Aves; order Passeriformes; family Icteridae; genus Agelaius; species Agelaius tricolor. The sequence continues at coordinate 26,426,200 of NW_027269265.1, read as the reverse complement.
AGGTAGGTATAGTGCACATAACTTTGATGTAGGCTTTTAGGCTTGCCACCAGTGATCTGAAGCTTGACCTATGAAAACTGTCCTTTCTCGGTGTCAAAAGTAATACAGTTTTAAAAAGCAGTACAGAGCCTTGCCTAAGTGACCTACCAATCACGCTAAACTGAAATGTTATTTGCAGTGGGTTTGTAAGGTTGTTTAATAATTCCCAGAGAACAGAAATGAGACAGTGAAATGCATTTCACTTTAGACCTGAGGACAAACCTGTGGTGTGTGGTTCTGAAGGTGAAAGCTGGTGTCTATACCCAGTAAGACTCATGGGCTAAAGCAATTAATGAACTTGCTGGAAAATCTTACTAAGGATGTGCATGCTGCTTTGGAAGTTTCTTGTTTCTTTTTCTTGCCTGTGTAGATTGTTGCACAGCTGCTGAATAATGTACATGGTAGAAATACTTCAATTTCAGAAATATTTAAAGAATGATGGAATAGATAATCACCTGCTAACAAACTTACAGTGAGGAGTATTTAGTATTTCACTATTCCAGTTTTCTCACCAGACAGGTAGTTCTTATGTATGTGCTATACAAAACCACAGTGGCTTAGTTTTTAAATTTTGTTTTTTGCTTAATGCAGTGATTCTTCGGTAGAGAGGTGCCTGACTATAAGAATAAGTTTTAATAGTTAAATTTGGTAGTGATTCATAACTCCACTTCAGAATGTCTGACACTAAAAATAATTGCTAAGTTTCCTGTAGGGTTCAAATTAATAGCTATGTGTTGCTAGAGAAGATTCTGTTGATATACCCTCCCTACTTGCTTCAAACTTTCTTTTATGTTGAGATAAGTTAAAGATAAGAGCTAGATATATTTTACTTGTCAAGAAGTTCCATGGCTTTCATTTAAAAAATAACTTTCACGCAGATGAAATTTCTCAGCTTCACTTCTAGATCCTGTATTTCTGTACAGGTCTGAACTAGAGTTCAATAGAAGTAAAAGGTATAACTAAGAGATCAATTAGTTGCACTCATTTTCTTATTTTCTTCTGATTCATTACACATGCAGATGGGTTGAAGTGCAGTAAATGATAAAGCTGATTGATGGAGTTGCATGCTATTATCTGAAAGGTCATATTTTCACCTGATTCCCTTGGAATTTTCTGGATACACAACTTAAGTGATTTCAGTCAAAACCCAAGATTATGTATTTAATGAATATTATTACCATGTTATTTAATTAATCAAATTATTAAATATACATATATGTGATACAAGTAACAGAAATAAAACATTTTTATCACATTGCCTTAAACTTTAATAGGAAGACAAGATTTTAAAAAAATTCTAGTTCTAGTACACTTGCAGCTCTCATGCAGTTTGACTGCAGACCATCTTTTGAAACTATCTGAAAGCTCTGGATGCCAGGTGATCAGAGATGGTCTGTGTTGGGCCAGCTGGGTATGTTCCAGCCTTTCAATGATGTGAAGATATTTCTGACTGTTAGGTGTTCCTATATTGTCCTAGTCTCCTTCCATCATCATACTGAGATGGCTTTTAGACATATAAAGATTAGGAAACAGAGCTGAAAACTTGAGAGAACTGTGCCACTTAGTTGTTAATGAAATATTCTCATAGACTTGTCATCATTAATCTATATTAATTTATTTTTATATTACAGAATACACAGTTAAATATTAACTTCAAAGCCTTTAACAAATTTTTCAGCTTACAAATGGTGCTTTTTCTGTCACTTCATTTTCTGCCACATAAACAGAGTAAAGAGCTCATAATCCAGAATTGCCATAAGCTCTCCCCAAGTCGCTAGGGTATATCATACATTTATTTTGTAAGTATTAAAGATTAAATACTTTGAAGATTAATTTAAAGACAAAAATGATAGCTGTATTTCATTACAATTATTTCTTTCAAGATTCGTATCAGTCAATCTTTCAGTAATTATCTACAAATATCATGGCATTCAAAAAGAGCATTTTGCTGAAATTCATGTTAATTTTCTTTACCAACAACATGTGTGATATCCGTTCTAATTTCCTTTCTAAGAGGGTAAACATTCTAGGTGATGGCCTCTTGGCCTTTGTTGTGGTTTGAACTTACAGTTGTAAAATGAACTGTACTTGTAAAATGTGTGCCCGTAGAAGACCAGTTGGCAGCTTGGACAGTGCACGTCAAAATAAAACAACACTGTCCAGTAATACAGGAGTGTGGATGACATTTGAATGCTTCATTTTCCTTCTTTTACAGCAATATCTGCATAAATTTAAACAAAGCAAGATTTGCAATGAATATCCTGTATTAGACTTAGCTGATATGGTGGGAAAATTAGATGGGTATAAAGCCCTTTTTTGAATCTCTGAATGTATGCACTTTGGGGGAGTTTTTTTAAAGAAAACAATATCTTAATTTGCATTTGTTGCATGTATATGAATGGAAAACACTACTATATATGAATAGTTTATGTATGCAGGTGACATTCATAATTTTGCGTACATATAAAATGGCAAAATTTACTTAAATGCAATGTTTGACATGTAGTACCTGGAGAGATGCTGATGAAATACAATTGTTTCTCTTTGTATTTCTGTCAAAATAAAAGGTTAAGAGCTACAACATAAGGGACTTGCTTTTTGACCTCGAAGGTTTCTGAAAAAAAGGTTGTGCACTTTTAACTTATTTAAATGTCCTTAGTTTATGGCCTGCAAAATCCAACAGTTTAAAGTTGTTAATTAAGACTAATCATTACAAAAAAGTTTATGAGAGAATGAAAGTTTTTATTATTTTTTTATAAAGTGGCAGCAGGTCAAAACAGAGATCATCTACCACAATTCTAAAGTTCAATTTGGTCATTTAATTAATTTTGCGGAATGCTGGCTTAAATATTAGCCCTATGCAATCAAAGAACTCTTTGTCTCCTGCATAAACTTTTGGGTATTTTACATTCTCAGTTGTTTATACCCATTATATAGATTCTAAAAGTAACATGTGAAGTCTGTCATGAATGCCAACCATCACACGTTTTTTGCTTAAGAGCAGCATTGGGATCAGCCTACTTTTCAGTAACCAGGAAATTAGTTCTGTTTTGGGAATATCCACTAGGAAGATCAGAAGTGAGGTTGCTGATAAGACCATAGGTATTGGTTTTTTACCACTTCCTAGCAATGCTATAGTTGCTTACTGCTTTTGAACAAAGATATTTATTTGAAATTGCTTGATTAAAAAAATAATCCATTGTTGTTCATTCTGCCATCTGTTTTTGCATTTACAAGAGTACCATTAGCATAATTAACACTCTTTTTCTCCCAGTCTCTCTTACATTTCCATGTACTCCAGCTTATTTATACAATTTTAACTGAGAATACATTTTATTGTTAAATCATGGAATTGAGCTCATGTCTCTTGTTAAAATTCTATCTCAAAGTATTGTCTTCAATTCAAAATCGGTAATATGGTAGTGTTTCACTTATAATTATATATACCTATTCTTTTACAAGCTTTAAAGTATTGATGATATTGAGAAGGCAGGCAACTAGAACAGAATGCAAATGATTTTAAAGAAGTATGCATTCACTTCTGGTACCTGTCTCTTCTTGAATTTTGCCTGATATGTTTATGCAGTGGCAGCACTAAGTCCTGTAGCTCTTGTCCCTATGTAGTTTAAATAATAATAATAATAATAATAATAATAATAATAATAATAATAATAATAATAAAATAATTCTGAAACTGCAGTAAGGATGGCTAATGCGGGTATGAAGGGTAATAGAATGGACATTTCTCCCATTACTCTGACACAATATGACTGATTTACTTTTTCACACATTTTAGATCCAGGATTTGCAACAATCACCTCTTCTCCTACAGAATGCCTCTTAAAGGAAACAATTCTTACCCCACACATATGTAATTTTTAGCAAGAATTGAAGAAGATTATGCATTTAATTAATCAAATACTACATTTTTAGGAATCGTTGGGTATCCAATGTCTGTATTTTCAATGACTTTAACTCACAAAGGCAAGGAGCAGTTTTCATGTTTTGAAGCTCATTAAGGCTATTTAGGTATACAAAGTTTTGTATGTGTGGTCAGTGCATACATGTTTGAATGGTGTGTGGCCCAGGCTACCCCATTTACAATCAGGTACTTAATTTTTGTGCCACTGTATATCATTGGAAGCCAGCTGTCAAATTTCACATAAGTCCATGTGGTATTTTCAAAAAATGAGGTAATACATTTGTTCAAATCATTAAAATAATTTCTTTCTGGCTTTCCTGTTTCTTCTGATTCCATTCTTCTCCAGTTTCGTTTCATTCTCCTCAGCTTCCTGTTCAACACCTTCGCCTGGGAGCATGTCTGCACCAGACAAATGCTGAGTCAGCATAAGTGCTGATTCTCCAGAGCAGGATGAAACTCTGAGACATGGGAATTAGACCACATGCATTCTTGGCTATACTATGCACTGTGGCTCCATCCTTAATCCCCCTTCTTCAGTCTCCTGCTCCATCCATCTGCAATGCCTGCCCTCAGCTGCCCGAGCTCTTGGGTAAAGGAGTCTGTTCACCAAAATGCCAGGGACTATTTCTTACAGCATGGAGAATGGAAGCCAGAAGAGGAAACCCAGGTGCTACCAGTGATTATCTGGGGTTTATGAAAGCTGGCAGAAAATCAGATCTGCATAGCAGCTTGCCAAACACTTGATGTATTCATATTTTTCCTTTACTGGGATCATCTTATTGCATGCTCTTTTATATAGCTTGCTGTTCTTTCTGCAGTTTTTGTTCCATTTATTTTTGCTTAAATGAGGAACAGATTTTCTGGAAGGAGGTTCTATCTTCTGGTTATGGGGTTTAATAGAGTTGGGGTTTCTCTAGAACATACATTACTTACCTCTTAGCAGCTGCTGGAATACGTTTTCATAGCCATGTATGAGAGTGAATGAAAATGAATGAAATATTCTGATAGACTGTTCCAGAAAGTTCCTGTTAAATAAGAATTTGTCACGATTGCATCCCTTCAGATTTATCATAAAAATCTGTGGTATTGTTTATGTAAAGTTAAATTTTTCACAGTAGGACGTTACCTAGTGTTTAAGACATTGACAGCACATGAAACAATAATCTGTCGTCTTTGTTGGCCAAAATATGGATAGTAACATAGGCAGTGAGCAAGCAGCGGTGAAGGAGTAACGTCAGTATACCTGTTAAAAGAGTGGAATTGTAGCTCTGTCTGGCAATACCTTCTTTCTTCTTCAGCACTCAATTTTGCATTACCTTTTTCCTCTCCCTTAACTTTTCTAGGGAAATGTGGAGGAATAGAATGTAAGAAAATATAGATAGTGCAGAAGGTAATCTCACCTCTGAGGAGTTGCAGCTGTACTAATCACCAAAGGTTAGGAACAGGCCTGCCTTTAACAGGCCACAGCTGTGTCCAGTGAGGATGAGTGATATAAAAGAGTGGGTTAGCTGGGTGAGGAGAGTTGGAGTTTGTTGGCTGTACTGTGAAGAAGAAGAAGGAGTCAGTGCTGTGAGGAGATGCCCATGAGAAATCACCCAGAAGGTATGGGACTTTTGCAATAAGATGACAACAGGGAAAAACATATTTTTTCAATTTGTGTAGACATCAAGGTGCAATATAGCTCCTCACCCAAACACCAAATATGTCAGTATTTCACACAAAATTGTTCACTTAAGAGAAATTTTGCATCAAGATTGAAAGTCAAGACAAAGATAATGAATCTTGATGCCAAACTCAATCTAAAATTTCTTATTATTGGTCCAAAAATACTACTTCTTTTAGAATTTTAATCTCTGTTCTGGTCAGCACATCAAGGGAGGTGATTCTCCCCCACTACTCTGCCCTCATGAGACCCTAGCTCAAGTACTGCAGCTAGGTCTGGGGGCCCCAGCACAAGAAAGATGTGAACCTATTAGAGCAGATCCAGAGGAGGAACACAGAGATGATCAGAGGGCTTGAGCACCTCTCCTGCAAAGACGGGCTGAGAGAACTGGGGTTGTTTAGCCTGGAGAAGAGAAGGCTCTGGGGAGATCCCATTGCAGCCTTTCAGAGCTTAGAGGGAACATAAAAAAAGAGGGGGAGGGACTTTTTGTATGGGTGGATAGTGATAGAACAAGGGTTTTAAACTTAAAGAGGAGAGATTTAGATCAGATGTTTGGAAGAAATCCTTTACTGTGAGGGTGGTAAGGCACTGGTTGTCAAAACAAGATGTGGACGCTCTGCAGCTGGAAATGTTCAGGTTGGATAAGATCCAGGACAATCTGGTGTAGTGGGTGGCATCCATGCCTATGGGGGTGTATTTGGAACTAGATGATCTCCAGGGTCCCTTCCCACTCAAGGTATTTTATGATTGGCTTCCATTCTCCTCACACTAGAGAGTTACTATTGAGACTATTTATGGTGAGAGATTCTCTTTATTCAAGCATTCAATGTCTTTAAGTTCAGAAATACTTGGCTGTTTGCCTAATACTGGGGTGTTTTGAAAATCTCGTTTTTAAACACTTCTTCTTGCAGTATGATGGCTATTTCTTCAAAGTTTGCCCTTTGAATAGTTATCAAGCTCTTCAGTTATCTAGACTTTTGCATTCTCATGAAATCAGTGCCAAAGGTAGTGTTGGTGTCTGACACCGTATTGCACTCCTGGGTGGGAATTGGTGATATGTGGAAATAATAATGCTGTAAGTCTATGGAGAAATGTTAGTGTCTAACCTGATAGAATTGCAACAAACCATAACAAGCAAACAACCAAACCCATTCTAGGTTCAGGTAATAAACATTGCAGCTGAAGGAGGAAGAAAAAAGTGGGATTAGATGGGAAAGACCATTATTGTATCAAAATGATGCATCTGCGAGCTCCTTTCATGAGTGTTTTATGACTAGGCAAACACATTTTCATGTTGGCTTCTGCAGTAAATGTTTCTCCTTTATTACTTGATAGCCACTTAGAATTTAGCCTGATTTTTAGCAGTGCTAATATACAGTACTAGGAAAATTTATTTGAATAAAATAAAGCTACATTCTTCTAAACTGGAGTTATAATATTAATACTTAAAATACACAGCAACATGCTGGGAAAATGGGATAGTTATTTAGATATATTATAAAATGTACCCCACTACTTTGATGTGATTCACTACTATTTCACCAAACCAATTTAACAGTCTCCTGTGGAGAGGGAATAGTGCAATTAAAATTAGTAACAGAGATTTTCACATTCATATATCTAATTCAGGGATGGGTGATAATGAATTAAATACTTTTTCCTTCTTCTGAAGTCAAATCAGTATTAAATGAACCTGAGCTAGAATTCATATTTAAAGAGTGTGCATGCATGCAGTCACAGCATCTGGGGACAGATTTTCACATGAGAATTAGGTGTTCCAGTTCAGGGTTACATGTTAGGCGTCTTTTTTGTTTGGTTGCATTTTCTTCCATTTGATTTCTGAAAATCGAGTGAATGTATTACCTAAATTGCTAAAAAAGTTAAATAATTTTGCAGTATGTTGTCTCCCAAAAAAGAAGAACTTCCTGGGAAGAGAACTGCTGTCATTAAATTTGCCTTGGTCAAAAATTAAGGAAGGTAGAGCAAAAGATTGATAGCCCTGGGAAAAATGGTCTCTAGACACTTGTTAATCAGACACTGGAAAATCCAATGGATAATTCTCCAGGGTGAAGTGGCTAAATTTGTTTGTAGACATTATGAATAAGAAGCAGTTCTCAACTCATTACAAAGCAACATAAAAAAATAACAAGGATATGCTGTTTATGTATCACTCTGAAACACCCAACCTCAAGCCTTCTTTGGTGCTTCCCATAATAGACAAGGAAATTAGATACCACTTTTTAAGCAGATAAGTCAGTGTAGCAAGTCACATTAACCCTTCACCTAACCACAGATTAAATAATAGTTGTATATTAGTAGGGGTTTATTGGTAAGATAATATCTTTGATAACTCCTACTGCATCACTGAGTTTGAAATAAATGTGATCACTTTTGTTTCTCAATAAAAGCTTTTAAACAAGTGAATGAACAAACCAAACCATGCCCCTGTGCTGATGCCCTTTGCAGATGGTATGTAAATATCAAAAATGTAGATTATCCATTTGTTAGAGACCTGACCAGTAATGTGCTGATGAAGAACAGGAGTCAAAGTAATTGTGAATTTAAGACAATTTTCTTTTTTTTTTTTTTTGAGCAGTGTGTGATGGTTTGATCTTGGCTGGATGCCAGGTGCCCACCAAAGCCACTCTGCCAACTCTCCACTTCAGCTGGACATGGGGAGAGAAAACATAAGGAAAGGGTCATGGATCAAGTTAAGAACAGGGAGAGATCACTCACCAATTACTGTCACAGGCAAAACAGGCTCAGCTTGGGGAAATAATTAATGAATAACCTATTAAATCAGATTAGGAAAATGAGAAATAAACCCAAATTTTAAAGCACCTTCCAATCCCTTTCCTCCTTGAAGGACTTTACTTCCTGGTTCCTTACATTCTCACCCACTGTGATGCAAGGGGATGGGGATTGGAGAGCTTCATTCAGTTTATTACATGTTGTCCCTGCCACTCCTTCCTCCTCAAGGGGAGGATTTCTCACATTCTTTCCTTGCTCCGTGGTCAGGTCCCTCCCATGGGAGACAGTTTTCCATTAATTTCTCCTGAGGGAGGTCCCTCCCATCTGCTGCAGTTCTTTGCAAACTGCCCCAGTGTGGGTTCTTTCAGGTGGAACAGGCTGCTAGAGCATGGGCCCCAGGAAACCTCTGTCAGCATTAGCTCCTCTCTCCATGGGGCTGCTGGTCCTACCCAGAGCCTGCTCCAGCATGGGCTCTCCCTGGGGTCACAGCCTCCTTTGGGTACGTCCCCCTGGTCTGATGTGCATTCCTCCAGGGGAATATCTGTTCCATCATGAACCCCCAGTGGCTGCAGGGAGGGGCACACCCTGTCTCACCATGGTCTGCACCAGAGGCTGCAGGGAATCTCAGCACCAGGGCTGGAGCACCTCCTGCCTCTCCTTCTTCACTCCCCTTGGTGTCTGCAGAGTTGCTTCTCTCACGTATTCTCACTCCTTTTCTCTGGCTGCAATTTGCTTCTGTTTTCCCCTTGTTAGCTCTGTAATCCCCGAGGTGCTAACACTGTCACTGAAGGGCTTGGGCTTGGCCTTGGCGAGCTGCAGGTCTGCCCTGGAGCTGCTTGGCATTGGCTTCATCAGACACAGGGAAAGTTCCCAGAGGCTTCTCACAGAAGTCACTCCTGTAGTTCCCCCCCTGCTGCAAAAACCTGGCCACACAAGCCCAATACATTATGGGGTTCTTTTGAGGTATTTTACACTAGCTCTTGCATGTTTCTCATCCTTTTCTGACTGAACTGCAATATCTTCTGTGCACCCTAGCTTTATTGACTGCATTATGAAGAAAGCAACACTTCATAGGAGAAATAATTTATTGGGCTTTACTTTTAAAATGTAGATTGTAAACAGATTGCAGACATGACAATTTAAATTTCTTTAAATGCCTTTAAAGATGGAAGGTAGTATTGTACTCTGTGTACTGATTGCTAACTTTTTAAACATAAAAAAATTTGAAACATTCTAAATGTGAGGAAAGGCTTATGTCTTGTCCAGATTAGAAGAAAGTCCTAAAGATGGCTAATATGTTAAATCTAAACTGCTTAAACTCATAACTAAACTGATTATACTCATATGAATTTGAAAACTATCTTTTAACTTACAACAATTTACTTTATAACTCTGCCTTGTGCTGTGCTGATTACTGATTGAATGATTTAGTTGAAGCACTGAACAGGCTTGCATACTCATATTTGCAGAAGAGATGTGAAAACTGAGGTGTCTGTGGATTTCACTTCAGCACAGAATGTTACAGGCTGTACTAGAAGGCTAAGTGATAGAAGAGGGATTTCTGCAGTTCTGCAGGAACTTGCTGTGAGACAGAATGTTGCAAAGCGAGTATGGAAGTTAGACAGTGGAAGGGTTTAATAGATTTTTTGGCCTTTAAAATGGAGGACTCCCAGGTTTTATATATTCCTGTGGCTCAGATTTGTTTTAGAACACCAAGAAAAATCAGAGGTTCCACTAAGAATGCTAATAAAATGAAACAGCATGTTTTAAATTCTGCAAATGAGCCAGCTAAGAAATGTGATCTCACGTTTCCATGTACTGCATTGGCCTTGTGCAAGGACCAAATGCTTTGTAATGTTATTATTTCCCATATACCTGCAGTGCTGCCCTGAGGTTTTGAGAACTTTTAAGTGCAGTAAGTTTTCTTTTCCTCATCTCTTTCTTTTCTTCCCCTCACAAAGGTGATAAATCATAGTGACCTTCCTTGTAGTAAAGAAGAATGGGCAAGTCTTTATGCAGCTTCTGTCAATGCCATTCTTTCAGACTGCTGGAAGAGGTCACCAAGATCAAATATAGACATCTCCCACTAGAGTGGAGCATGTGACCTTGAACTTTTTCCCAGCACCTTCCAACCCATCAGTAGCCAGTTTTAGGATACAGCCAGGCTGAGGTTACTGTAAGCCTTATGTTGAAGCACAGCTTTGAGCAAATGAGTGACCATTTATGTCAGCTGGAAAAGGCTTTAAATACAGTTATACTGTTACAGTTTGCAGTCAAACTTTGAGTCTTGGGAAGCCTGTGTGTTTTGTGAGAGAGGTGCTGGGTCTGACTGTTGGGGACAATTGTATAGTTTGGGGACTGTTGTATAATTTGGCTTTTTTGTCTCTGCTTGTGCAGCAGATACAGGGTTTTCCTAAGTCCTTTCTGAGCATCCTTTAGTCTTGCACAGAGAGGGAGGAAAGGATTAGACCTTAATTCCTGTGGTCATTTGTCTTGTTGACTGACCTGCAATGTCACTTTTGATTCTGTTAGAACTGATGCTATTTAAATGTCTGGTTTTCCCTATGCATGTGTTCACTTCAGCCAGAGAGTCACAAGACCTTTCAGTTGCATTGATGCGATCAGCAATGCACAGAAGTGGTTCAAGGAATGAAGCAAAGTTTACAGTCTGGTTCAGTAATTCATTAATTTAAGGCAGTCTATTTATTGTCTAATTTGCTTACTTCAACTATTTTCTAATTGAAGATATCTTTCTTGCATTGTAATTTACTGACAGCAACGTCAATTTTTACATATCTGTATTGCAGCAAAAAAATTATCATAAAGCACAATTGCATTGTGTAAACAGTAACACTTAAGGTAGTCCATTTGCCTGAATACATTAGAGTCTATTAAAATGGTCTATTTAAAATGTGACTTTCTCCTTATTTTCTACCTTTTGATTGTCATTGTTCACTCAGTTTTAAAGTGGTTTGTTGACACCAAATATTTTAATAATTCTTTTGCAAGTCCTTATGCCTATGCCTTTGAGATGCTGCTATAGTAATTAAACTGTCTTTTCGTTGAAATGCTTGCAAAGCGTCCAGTTCTGTGCCTGGCAGCTGGTGATGCATTATAGAGACATTGAGCTAATCGATTAAAACCGCAGAGACATGGGAGTTGTCTGACAGCACTGTACTAGGATGAAATTAGTTGGAATTGCATGGTGAAATTAAGGGGAATGCAGGTGATTGCAGCCCTTCTGGGAGAATCCTGGGTGAGAGGGACACTGTGCACTGATCCCTGTGTAATTAGGACAGCCATGTTTCAACAGTATTTCTAAAGTATTAAAATGGACTGGGTAAATCAGCAGGGTTGTTTCCAGTGAACTTGGCATCCATCCACTGTGACTAAAATAACATGAAATTTTTCGGCTGCTAGGAAATGTGAAATTGGCCTAATTGTCTTCTAACTACTCTGGTAGTGTGTTAGTCTGTTGCAGGTCAGGAGTATGAATACTGTATACTTTCAGGTCTATCATTGGAGCTCAAGATGTGCTGCTATACAGAGTTTGTGGTACAATGTTTTTTGGAATAAAGACAATGCAAGTATGAACACAAGCTGAATCACAGTCCATAAGGGCAACTTGGATATACTAGTTTGTAAAACTTCCTAAAGGGTCTACTTTGAAATATTCCAAATGATACTCAAAGAGGTAGTCCTAACCTAGATGATCTATAGAGATACTCCTTTTCAATAGGAACTTGCTTGGAACAGAGATGCTAAGGAACTTAAAAAATTATTTTCCAAACAAATCATAGTTAGCTTATCTAGCACAATGAATCAAAGTTCCACTCTGCCTCATATTACACTTATAATCATCCTAAGTAGTGCTGGCTGCCTCATATTACACTCATAAACATTCTAAGCACTGCTGGCTTTAAAGTGAAAGTGCTTTTCACTTTAACGCAAGAGGACAAAGGGCCTGTTAGATAGTACAAGAGGCCTTCTCTTGTCTTCTGGAGGTGCACAGGACAATGAGGACTCTCCTCTGAGGCCTCGTGGAGACCAGGCTGCACTCCCAGCTGTAGCACAAGGGTCCTTCCAAGGCTCATCTGTTGGAGCAATGCCAACTTCTCTCTCCCCCCTACTATCCCACACCCACCCTTCCCCAGAGACAGGGAGGTAGCAGAGGGTGATGCCCTCCTAGGAATTTGGGAGCCAGGTCTGGTGGATTCCAGGTGCTGCATTTAATGAGGGTTAATGCAAGGGGGAGCTGATTACTCTGGAGCTTGTCATCTTGCTTTAAAGTGAAATGCACAGCAGTAGTGTTGGATTTGGTATTGAAAACAGGCATTTCACATCTACCCACTCTGCTGGACAATTTAGTCAGACAGCATTGCCAGACTCAAATGAAGAGATGTAGAACGGCAGTAGAAAGTGGACTCCTTTATAGCCAGCACTGCTTAGAATGGCCTCTGAGTCACTCTGGATTTGGGTGTTAGTGGACATAGTTTTTACTCTGTGCTTGTCTTGTACTCAGTCAAAATAGTCAGATCAAGTTACTACTGAACTCATAATTTTCTCTTGTAATAAATTGTATATGAACTGGTACCAGAGACTGACAAAACACAGTGACTTTTTAGAAACTATCTTCTTAGTTTAGTTTTGAATGCACCTTGTTTATGAGGTTTTTTTCATAGTGTCTTACTTTTAAGACCCCATATTAAAACAATCTTATTTTGTTTTCTATTTCAATTCTGTGTTTATTTTGGGATGAGATGCAGGTATGTAATAACATGTTTCACTCTTAACTAGCCAACATGTCCTACTGCATTGAGTGTTTATTTTGTAGCTGTTTCGATCTGGTGGGTGTGTGTGGGGGGGGGGGGTGGCTGTGTGTGTGTTTATTTTTGTAGTTCCTACCTTGAAGAAAAAAGAGCATTATTAAAATAATATACCTTACGTTGCTTCTGGTAAAAACATATGTTTCTTTTTACAGCTAAAGTGACCAAATCTGTTTTAAAAGAAGAATCTACAGTACATTTAGGAAAATACTTATGTCAGCAAAAGGACCATGCAGACTGCATATCTCAAATGTTTTCCTGTTTGATCTCCACAGTCTGCTGTACACATATGCATAGAGCACACCTCTCTGTTCTGTCACAATGAAGTAACAATTTCATTCAGCCTGAGTTTATCATTGTCTTGCATGATGAGAAGTACCAGTAACTGGAATAGTAATTTGGCACTGGAAGGGAGGGGATTTCAGTATTACCAAAGAGTACGTCGTGCGTTTTTAACTGGTTACTCCTTAATAACAAGTTTCGAATGCAAAAATTTTTGAATGCTTAGAAACATAGCAGTTTAACAGAAGCCAGTAGAGAACTAATCAAAATTAAACTGTAAACAAGGAAACATGAACAATAGTTCTTGAACTAGGACAGTCTGAGCTGTACTCAAAAATTTCATGGAAAGTTTAATGGTAAATGAGCCCAAATACATGTGATAAGTTAACAAAATGCTAAAATGGAGATATATAACACCTTTTCTTCCTGCGCCCTTGATAGTGCACAAATCAAGCATCTGTGAAAATAATAAGAACAAACACCCCCTCCCCCCCTAAAACTGGTAATGAAAAAACCTTTTCTAGAACTTTTTAAAAGATATTACATAAAACCACTGAACTACTGTATGGAAGCCATGATTAACACGTCATCTGTAACACGTCATTGTTGCAACACATATCTAAGCCAACATTCAAAAGGAGAATGTAATGTACTTTCTCTGTTAAACAGCTGTTTTTTGCATTTAAGGTCTGTTGCAAGTACTTTGATATAATTGAAATATTTCTTTTTTTTTTAATAAAGCTGGGAAATATTATTGGTCTTTGACTGAGCAACGTCCTTGCTTTATTTCCCTTTGTTACCTACTTTTTAATGTGATATTTAAATGTTTTGTTTATGCCAGTATGTTCTGTCATGTAGGTTTCCATTCATATTGTTTATGATACTAAAACTCTTGTATGTGGCACATGTCCTTTGGAGTCTTCACATCTCCATTTCCATATACTTCCCAACGCTGTCAGCAAATGATCAGGGCCTCTACAGCCAGCACCAAGCAACCTCTTGTTGATATTTGAATTAATCAGCTTCTGAGCGAAATCATGTTATGTAGCCTTCTCTGGAGCAGTGCTGTAAGTGGTTCTCCTCCCCACAGGCAGTCTAGTTCTTCTAGGGTTGGATTCTGTTATCTGTTGAACATTCTGAGCTGCTTCTAGGTCATGAACTTAAGCATGTGGTTCCAGATAGCTGGGGTTGAATGGCAGAGCATTTAGAGGCTTTTGTGAGTTTTGTGCCAAGTTGCGTCTCACAGCTGCCAAGCACAATACCTGGAGAATGTGCCAGGATGGGATGCTTTGCTTTTGCCTTTGTTTCATTTTCTTCTGCCTTTCTGCTAACATACTTTGGTTTGGATCTGTGATGCAATTTTGTATAATTAAGCTGCAGTGCATGCTTTGAAAATAAGAGAAATGTTCACTTTGTTCTCCACACAATGGAACAACAATTATCACAGTTTTTTAGCATGTTTATTTTTTTTTTCAAAATAGGCCAACTTTCGTTTTATTGGCCATTTCCTGAATTTAATTCCAGACATGTTCAGTTGTTGTTATTTTTAGTTACCTTCTCTCTGGAAGTGACAGTTGATAGATGCTACGTTTCCAAACACATAGAGGTTGGTGAGGTTTTTTTGAGGCAGGATGCATTTCTGGTTGTGCTTTCTCATTGCTGCTGTCCTTTTCTCTGTTATCTTCCATCCTAATAGTACCAAAGTTAGAGCTGTCTGTACTGTTTTTCTAGGCAGAGTTTGCAGTGCAAAAGGAAATCCATATTCTATGTATGTCTCACCAGGGAAGAAAGCTTTTAAGGATTTCATTGTGAGATAAGGACATGCATCCAAAAGGGCTTTATAGCTGAAGGAATATGAGCTCCCAGTGGTCTACAGGCTTATTCAACCAGGGCAGTTGTCTCCTCATGAGTGGAGAAACTGATTGACTGTACCAGACCTCCCTCTGGAATCAATTCATGTTCCTATGTACCATTATAGCATGAATGTGAGGTACTCCAGCAGAAGCTAATTAGGACACTTAACTGTGTCTTAGAATCATAATTTTCTTCCATCTTAATTTTCTGTTCAGTGACTTTTAAGATCAGCTTTTTACTACCTTCTGACTGTCATTGTAGGACTAAGGCAGAAAATTAAAGAGACTATCAGCTAAGATATCAGCTATTGTCACCTTAGAATGTTTGAACATCCATTGAGAAATGAAGTAAATGCAAAAGGAAGTTTGCAGTGAAAACCCTTTCTATTTCTGCCAGTACGTCAGTAATGTTTCCTTTGATGGAAATGCATGAATTGCATTCTGAGCTAATAAATGGAGGTAAATCTGAATTTTGTTTGGTAATTGTGCAAAAATAACAATTCAGCAATAGCATGTTTCTCAAAGAAACTCCAAGCAAATATGCATCCTTTTATTTCAAGAGTAGCTATACTAATACATGGAATTATTGTGCTAGTGACATAAGTAATGCAGATAAAAAGACAATAATGGTGCAACACAAGGTCTGTTTTGAAAAGTTTCCCACTTCAAGTTTTCGTTGTAAAAACATGATAGATGTTTAAAAATAACAACACTGGTAAGTGAATTCATTAATAATTTTTCTAGCAGTATCTTTTGAAGAAACATATTTAGTAAAATAAAATTTTCCACTCCAAATCCCAGGCATTACTTTTACTTGGTTTAAAATCATTACCAAACATTTCCATGGGACAGTAAGCCTTTGTATTCTTTCTTTATTTTATCACCATTTTTTCCCCTTGAAGCAATTCCTATAGGCCTATGGATAGAGAGGCATTTATTTTGAAACATTACATGAAATGATTTGCCCTTCCAACATGCCTGAACTCAAGATGTTATTACAAAGGCCAAAAGGGTTTGTCTATATGGACCTAATTAATTAAAAATGGAAGTTAGAAAGGTTACATAGTCATTTATGAGAAGATATAGAAATATAAGAACAGAGTCTATTACATGACATTTCACTTTGTTCTTGTGGCTGAAGAATTATGAAATTAAACTTGCATTAAAAATAAAAATAGAAAAGGCAGATCACGCAAGATTAACCTGATTTCTTTCTAACCAGATAGCTGACTTCCTTTTGGGGAAAGAAATGCTAACTACTAATAGTCTTTCTGGAGCCTAATTTGCTATACTGCTGTTTCAAAAATTATTTATTCAACCAAAAAGTATATGTGTCAGCATAAGAATTGCTGGATTGTGGAGTAGGTAAGAAACTAAACTCAGGACAATGAAAGGGAGATTCCTAACAGGAGAGAAAATTTTAAGGAACTTCTCAAGATCTGAAAAAAGTTGACCAGTGAGACAAAACTAAGAGAAAGAAGCAGTCAGGGCTGAATAATTTTGAGAACTACAGTAGCAGAAATGGAATGAAATTGCATAGCAGAAAGTGCAAAATGCTGCACCTGGGGACTAATAGTACTAAATTCCCTTAGAGTTAGGACTTCTACCAGAGAGGAATGACTGAAATAGAGAAATTGATCCTAAAGAGCCTAAGAGGCACCACTGTGATGCAGTGTCATACAGTTAAATGTAATCCTAAATCTGGGGAAGACTAGATGGCACTGGTAGTGGTAGGGCTGCAGAGGGAATGATTTATACAAGTTATATGAAATACTGGGTACCAGTGGCCAGTACAGTGCCCCCAGCAAAGGACTATTGTGCATATTGCTCCAGGTTTCCTTCTGCCTCAAAAGTGTGTATTTGTGCTCAGCACAGGAGGGAAATGGGACATGGAAAGGTTTTATTGGGGGTTATGGCATTCTTATGTGGAGGTATCCAACTGTTCCCAAGGAGAGCTCTCACTGTTGGGCTGGGCATGGACTCTCCTGTGCTAAGGAAAGGGGAATTCAAAGTGTGAAAGATAATGGTAAAGACTTTGAGGATTATCAGGAGAATGACTTGTTTCTCTCGGGATGGAGAGAATGAAAAATGCAGAAATTTTTATAAATGTGGATGGAAATTGGACGTAACTAGAAAAAGAAGGCTAGGAGATTATATGATTGCTCTCCCTGGGATATTTAAATACCAGGAGCCCTGGAAAACACCTTAAGTTGGAGGATCATGTAGTTTCAGGAAGAGTTTGCTATTAGCTGGCTGCAAATAAATTTAAGATGGAAATTTAATTGAAAACATCCAGCCACTAAAGAAAACAGAACCTAAAAGACCTACAGCAAAATATGCAAAACCTTAAGTCCTTTTCAGAAGGTAATCCCTATGCTTTTCAAAAGATGGATGATGATTTGTGCAAATAGAGTACCAAACTCAGTGAATAAGGAGATCCTTCCCACTCTTCATCTCTGGATTTCAAAGATGTTGAACTATTAAAGTGAAAAACCCTCAAACTGGTTTCGGTGAGAGCAAATAGAAATGAGTATTATAATTAATAGTAATGAGTATTATTATTTCACTGATATGACAATCAGTATTTTAAATGTTAATGAATAAATTTATTTAGAATTGAAATTAATATTACTACTACTACTGTTGCTATATATTTCTTGTTACTTGTTACCAATGAGAGAGGCAACATACTTTTCACTGCTCTTTCCTTCCTGAGATATTTAACTTTCTGTGCAGGTACTAGCTGTCAATCAAGACTAATCAAACTGGCACAGTTAACATAATACATCATAAAATTTCACAGTAATGTCAACCTGTAATTCTGTCAATCTGGTAAAAGGAAATAGCCTAAAAACAATATTGTCATTTTGTAATAACACAGGGAAACAGAATTTTGGAATAATATTTTTACTGTCTGCTATAAATATATTGTATACAGTTTTCAAGAGCAGATGTGGTTTCCATTAGGATTAAATTGGTCAAACACCCAAAGTTTTGAATCCTTATTTTCACTTCTCTCACTCTCATACTTTCAATATATCCTGAAAAGGAAATGGGGTTTTGCAATTCCCCCTGTATTGTGACACTGGAGATGTCCTGGAAAAGCAGAAAAGGAGGGTCATGAGTTTCTTCTCTACCTGTGTCACTGCAGGGAAATGTTATATGACGGACCTGGCCAGGGTTGGTTGGATGGTAACATCTAGCAGAGATGATTCCCAGCTCTGCTATCAGCTACGTTTATATCCTTGCATGCTAGAAGTAGAGGAAGCTCATAGCAAAACTTCAAACCAAGACAGATATAGTTTTACTCCAGTTTATACACATGGGAACAGAAAAGTGCAGTCTGGCTATTTGCATGACACATCACAGAAATGTAGGCAGAAAATGTAAGGCTTCAAAACCTGATGTCTTCTCCTTAAGAGATTATGATTTGCAGACCTTTACAAGTTTTTTGGTGACCATTCAAACTCTTATCAGACAAGGTTAAGTCTGTTGAAAATAACTTGCTTTTCAAGTTTGCCTTTGGCAAATCTTGTAAAAAATTGAATGCTACCAAGTTCACTGCAAGATATATCCCTTTACTGCTATTACAGTGTATTCAAATGCACAAGAAATCCACTTAAAATTAATGAGGCCTCTCATGAACTAAAATATTAATTAGGCCAAACAGGCATTACAGTAGCCTATATGGACTAATCTTGTTCAAGAATGTTGGTAGCATACTCTTCTGTGTTGATCTCTACTTCCTTGAAGCAATTGCTCATAAGATATGCTTTCATATGCTGGGGGAGGAACGTCTTTGGAAGCAGTCAGCAAATGTCTCTCTCCTCCTTGAAATGGGTTTTTTTTTAAAATACAGAACATTGTATAATGAATTACCTAGGTTAGCTGTTCTTTGTCAGGTGATAACATGTATGTTTGTAAACCAGGCCAAGCTTAAAGGGAAGGCTGTGTCAGAGGGATGTTTAATTATCAGAAGTCTTAGCTTTTAGATGCAGAAGTGTATGGGGAAAGGACAATAAATTATCTGAAATCTATAAATGAAACATAGGTCTTGATGTAGAAAGGCTGGGAAAATAAGGTGAGAATATTATCTTTGGGAAAGGCAGTAGATCTATAAATGAAACATAGGTCTTGATGTAGAAAGGCTGGGAAAATAAGGTGAGAATATGATCTTTGGGAAAGGCAGTATTAACAATAAAATGCCAAAAAAAAAAGGATAAAAGCACATGCAAGCAATCATCATGCCTGAGTACAGCATCTATCAGAATCATGAGGCTAAACAGTCATTGCAGTAGGAGAAAAGCAGCAGAATGGAAACTAAATTCACTTCAGTTTTGTATGTAAAAATCCATCATTCTTTAGCGAAATAGAACAGAGAATCTGAGGCAATGACTTCTCATGGTAGATGGACGAGACTAATTAAAAAAATAACAGACAAAGGACTTAAGATGATGCAATACTTTGAAGGAGAAGTTTACAAATTATATCTGGAGGGAAAAGGGAAAGGCATTTCAAGCTTACTTAAGTTGCAAGCACAATCAGATCTTTGGATACCATTAGGTGGGGATCATACTGCTTTGGAAAGTGATAGCTAAATTCAGGAGCTGTTAACCCAGAAATTTAACAGAGTGGTCTTTCAACAAGGCCCTGCTTCTTACTACAGAATGAGAGCTTGGAAGTGAATATGTAGATGATACAGGCATGAAAACAGTGAGAGAGCTGTGGGAAACCTCCTGGATTTTCCTTGCTGTCATACTTAGTGGCAGTAGAAGATGAGTTTTTAGACCTAACAATTTGGCAGCTGTGTACAGCAGTCTTGCCCATGCCTCATAAACTCATCAGCCAAAAGGAGAAATAACCATTTTTTCTTCCCAATATATGCATGTGTAATGAATCAATGAGAGGACTGTTGTTGTTGCAAAAATGCCCAAGCTGTTCCCAAATTTAGGTCTCCCTGTTTTATTTCTCCCATAGGAGAAAGACCCTCTGTCATTGCTCTAGACTCATTGCCTTCACCCTCAACCTTGCCTTCAAGAGAAGTAAGAACTGCTTTAAATGCAAGAGCCTCTTGTGAGCAAGAGGCTCACAAGAAGGGTTGTGTGTTAGTACAAAGAGAGAATACCTTAAGGATAATTCTGGTTTGCTTTTTGCAATAAGATGCCTTCCTCAGAGTCAGGAAGGGAGCCTAAGGGAGCCCTTTTTGGTTAGTCTTTGCTACTATCACACAACAGCACCAGGAGTTGACTTCTTTTAAAAGAGCAAAAGAAAGTTGGAAAGAAATGTCATAGTTAACCCAGCTCAAGACTTTCCATATTGATAAACCCAAAGAATGACCTGAGGGAAGGGAGCCCTTTGCCCGATCACAAACCACAGCAAGGTTGAGCAGACAAAGCTCTGAAGTTCAGGTTAGTCCAGTGATTTATGCAATGTGTAGTGAAGTGGAAAATATTTATAAATCACTTGCCTTCTCTCAGAAAGGATGTAGGAAAACCAATTATATCACTCTTAAAATGTGGGAGGAGCATTTCAGTGCAAACATAAATGTTTTGCAAAGAAGCACATTTTTAAATCAAAGCATTCAGAAACAGAAAAAACAGAGTTGTTATTTAAAGAGCCTTTCTATAAAGTAGTGAACTGCAACACAGTGAACTGCAACACTCTATACGATTAAACAAGAAAAGTGCAACTTTTTGCAACTGCAAAAAATGGATTGAAGCAAAGTATATATTCTAAGTTACTGTGGGTGTGGTAATGCTAACTGGTATAGGGTTGTGTGTGCTTCATTCAAAGTGGGAAAAGATGAGCACAAGAAGCAGGAATCCCTCCCCCAGCTTCCAATCTGTTCCTGCATGAGAAATGACAATCACCAAGCCTCAGACTTTCTGAGGCAGAAATGTGTCAGGAGTGTAGACAAGAACACAGAGCAACTGGAATTTCTCTAAGTGCTTTGGGTTTTCAAACATGAAAGCAAAAATAGCACTATGAAGTAAGTTGGTTGAAGCTGGGAGGTGGAGGAGGTAGCCTGAATATGCATGGGGGATGTAGATTTCCTTGGGATCTCTATCCCACTGCAATATTCCAGAAAAGGTTCAGACTGTTAAGCTAGAAATCTACAGTGTTGTTACCCGTGGGAGTTGTTGATTCTCAGGATTATATTTTGTAAAGAAACTTTGAATGAGTTGGATTTTGTGAACTAAAGCTCCTAGTAGAAATCACTTTCAACAGTTTGGTACCAGTGTTAGTTATAGTACTGGAGACACATTTTGAGCTTTGTCACCACATGTAACCTCCTGCTGCTGAGTCACACCTCTTCAAGTGGCACCCTGAGAAGACATAATTATAGGACAGGATTCCACTGAAAGTGTCATTGAGAAGGTAGTAGTTCTACTATCCCCAGCCTCAAAAAGGAGACAGTTTACATGAGCAGCAAATCAAGACATGTTGCTGGTTCATTTAAATAATATGCTGGTAATGACCTCTAACAAATTACTAAAGAAGGAATGTTAGTTTCCCTTGGGCAGAAGAGATTGGCTACATGGCAGCTACTAGCACCAAAGTATTTTTCTTGCTAAAAGCAGTATCGACAATTCTTGCTGGCAAATAGTGAGCCAACCAGGCAATCATTACTGTCCCATTTTTGGTTTTATTCCTGTTTTCTCTTGGGAAGGACATGTAAAATTTTACAAGGGAAAGTGTGTTGGTAACTTATATTGTAAAAAGATTGAGAAAGAATGTGAAAACTAAACTTATAAAAGTATATTCTGTGAGAAAGCTAACTGTAACTCTTCAGGAAAGTTTTGGATAAAGTTATGTAAGGATAACATAGAAACAGACATTGTGAAACACCTTATGCGGTTCTTCACATATGTAACAGATTGATGCCTAACCAATCCTCAAACATCACAATTATTTTAACTGCATTTTCTGTCATCTAAGGTTACTTTTTTTTTTTTCAAAAACTTGCTTATGTCTTCTCCAACCCTTGAAAATGGATATAAAACCTTTCCAGTGTCTTCATAAGAGATTTATCAGTAATTTGACCAAGCCAGGTAAAAAAATTAAATGGAAGAGGTAAGTTTACTAAGAGGCAAATAGATTATCTATCCTCTCAATGCTACTGGAAAATAAAGTAATCATTAGTGTCATCTGAGCCCTCCCCACTCTGATCCCACTGCTGGGAGGCCAACTTTTTTTTTTTTTTAATTTCCTCTTATTAAGAAAAGGAAGTGATACCTTCAGACAGGTAGGCAAAGCCCTTTGCTGTTTCTATCATACATGTTGTTCTCAGCAGTCACTCCCTGTTAGGTCCCAGGAGACTGGATGCCTTTAAGCTTTGGTTCAGCAGTTTTTAACAGGGATTCAAAAAGAGAGAGAGAGAAGAAAGATAAATTATACTTTTAAAAATTACAATGACAAATATATTTTAACTCTTGAAAAGTTGCTTGTGAATGTTTGAATAATATGACGTGTAGTCTGGCAAGTAATCTGGCATTCTGTTCCCTCTTTGTCATGATCAGTACAGTTACAAAAGTAGACAGTTTTTAAGCTTTGGTGGGAACCATATGTTAGGAGTTTTTGAATTAAAGAAAGAGAGAAGTCATGCACACCTCTAGGGAAGATTGAGAAGGCAGATCAGGAAGAATTTCACAGCCAAGAAATAACTGTAATAAGAATAGAGCATCAATCACAAATTACTTCAATTATTTTGTCATTGAGTGGAATAAAAAGATACAAAGGAATAGAAAGATGACACATTTCTTAAGCACGACTGGAATGTTTTTAGACACCAGATCAAGGTGAAATATTTGGTGTCTATTTTTCATCAGAACTAAATCTGTTTCAAGAAATTACATGCTAAAAATGTTTAATGTAAGTGATATGACCATAATGAATTTCAACTGTTATCTCTTTCATTAAGGGAGAATCAATATTTTAATTAATTAGTTGTTGTTATGGTTATGTAATTGATTGTAACAATTGTAACACTGATTCTGTGAACCACTGTGGACTCTTGGTCCTTGGTGATTGCAGAGGTCCCACTGTGCTTCAGCTGTCTTGTGTGTAGGTGCAGGAGCCATCCTGCAGTCATGTAGGAGCACAGAGAGTGGAATCAATGCAACACAGCGCTGAAAAAGCCATGTAGCACTGTGGTAAGTTACTCAAGCAAGCTCCAAAATACAGCAGAAGCAAAGACATCCTTCCTTGTCCCTTCACATATTGAACTCTTCTCCTCACAAACACCTAAATAGATATACATGTTTTCTGGGCCCAGAGGCAAGAGTAGCACAGCATGTTTGGATATTGATGGTAGTTCCTGTATGAAATTTTTTAGTGTTTGTTGTATTTACTCATATGAGTGGCTGGACACACTTGACTGATGTGGAGAACAATTGACTGGTTGTTAAAGGATCGGTGAAAATATTTTGGTTTTTTCATGGGAAAAATTAGGAGTAGGGAAAATATAATGATTTTGTGTTTTGAATTTGGGAAAAATTAAGAGTAGGGAAAATATAGTGATTTTATGAATACAATATCAGACCTTGGCTTGCAGATGGGAACATATATCTAATAAATTATGATGCTTTTAAATTAGCAGATTCTATATTGTAAAATTCTGCCCCCCTCCCCCCGATAAACATCATAGACATGCAGAAATAAGAAGAGGCAGTTTAAGTACTAGCAGCTTTAAATCATGATAAACCATCTAATGTTGGCAATTCATCAAATATAACATCAAAGCCTGGAATAGTTTTTTTAAGATTAACAGATCCTGTTTTCTCTTGAGAATACTCAAGTAGTACCTTCAGCACACCATCTTGCAATATATCAAACTTCAGTATTGTTAGTCTATTTAGTGTTGGGGATAAAATTCTTTATTGCTATTATGAGGAACCTGTGAATTACGTTTATATACTGCTCATTAACAGACATCCAGATTTTATTCTATTTTTCAGACATTCTAAGATCTATGTAGCACAGAGTCTAGCAGGCATCATAATTACAGAGTTTTAACTTACCATTGTCCTTAACGTGCCTGATAATGGGTAGATTAACCTCTCTTGGTTTGCTATAGAATTTTGTTAATATAATTTTATATTCTACAATAAAAGTATTGAAAGATAATGTGAAAAGTCATGGGAGCATGGGCAGAGTTTTTAGATTGTAAGGTGGTGAGATGTCTTGCTGTCTGATCCTACACTCAGTGTGAAGGGATAAGCCTCCAACTTTATAGACTTACCCCTGAATGCCATAGTTCAGGAGAAAGTGATAACCACGTGTGTGGAGCTACCTATCTTAGCAACTGAACATACTCAACATCTGCTGTTAAACTTAAAAAAACCCAAACCCCCAAATAATGTATCTTCAGATTTCTATCAAAACATTGAGGGTTTTCTATGATCACAGCCACATGCTCTAGAGTGTGTTCATACTCACGTTATGAACTGGAGTTAGACAAGGTCTATAAGTGTGAGTTGCCTTGAAAGGAAGCCACAGCAATGTAAGACAAAAAAATTCTGGTAATTCAATTGGTGTCTGTGCATCATAAAGAGGAATTTTATCAAATGTAGTAGTAATTCCAAATTTAATGGAAGAAACTCTGTTGAATACTCTGTATGATCAAGGTTTTTCTAAAAAACCTGAAAAAACAATCAAAAAATGGCAAAGGAAATAGAAGGACTTCAGTGCAGTCATAAGGAGAAAAGAACCTGCTTAGGATTTCACTGTAGTTGGCAAGAAGAACTCCTTTGATTTCATTGGGCTTTCCTGAAGTCTCTATCTACTGATGTTATTTGTGCTCTAAAATCTGAGAAGCAACGTCTAAGAAATGGTGTCTAAGGAGCAGAGATAGCAAAGTGTTTACACTTATTTAAGTGGTCTTTGTTTCTTTGCAAAGCTAGGACTGAAGCCTTAGAGTGTATCTGACTTTTATAAAGCCATGATGCAGATGTCACTCATGTATGCAAAAGACCATGTATTATATATATATATATATATATATATATATATATAAAATCTGCTTCTGGATTTTGTTTACCACTTATTAATTACTTTGAGCTTTTGTCTTAAGGTACCAGATACTATAAAAGTCCAGATTGTGTTCATAATGCTCTAAAAACAATAACTATCATGACAGCTGCATGAGTGTTCAGCGTGTCAGGATATCTTAAAGTAGGTGGTAATAAACATCTTTATGGACCTCATAACAGTATTATGAAGAATATTGTCATTGGCAAAGAAGGAACTAGTTATTATGAGGAAATATTATTATCACTAATATTACTACTACTATTACTACTATTATTATTATTAACCTAAATTTTAAAGAAGTTATAAGAATTCTATAAAAATTAAACATTAAAGGGAAGTATACAAACTGCCAGTTCTGAGTAGTTAGCCAATAAAATAGTATTATTCAAATTCTCACAGCATTTCTGTCCAAAAACCTCAAAAATTTATGGTAATAGTAGTAGAGGTTCAAGGCATTCTATTGCATCTCTTTGGAGGGGCTTTGCTGGTTGTTGCCCATGCTGTATACTATATTGCAGGTTTGTAGTATTGAGACAGATTTTCAAAAAGCAGTTTGGCCTGGGAAGCTGTCATAAGAGGTTTCTTTTTATTATTTAGACTAGAAATCTTCCATTACTTTTGTCTTACATATTGAAAGCATCTTCTAAACGAACTTGATACTGAGTTATACTGAAATGAGAGCTGAATTTGCTACTCAGCTCTTTGAATAGGGCTTCGAAAAAGTTTTTAGTCAAATTAAGTTCCAAATAAGAAATTAAGTTTTATGACGGATCCCTTTTATTTTTTAATCCAAGTCTTCCAAAATGAACACGCCTGATTAACTTTAAACATGTGATTAACATGTGATTAAACATGATTAACTTTAAACATTAACTTTAAACTCATTACAGGCACCAGGATATTTGCATATTTCAAGCTACGTGTCTCTGAAAGATTTTTAAAGGCTCTATGTTTCGATCTTTTCACAAGTGTGCTTGCTTTTTCCTGCTTCCTCTGCTATTTTATTAGCCCCCAAGTCATCCACTGTTGGTTTTAGCTTTCCCAGTGTGAGGACTTATATTGATTTTCAGCCATTGCAAATTTATATCTTTATATGTGCACTGGACTCTAACTATAAATATAACTTAATTATAAAAGTCTAAATAATTCCTTCTGTTTTAACAAACCAAGATTGATGCCCTTATGTATAAAAGAACAATTATTTGAGTACTTGTATTATTTTAGTTGTACTTGACTCTGCTTTAAGTAGAATGATTCAGAGTAAGCAATATTTTTATCACTTAAAATCAAATCCCATTGATTTCATTTGATTATGTGTAGTAAGAGTTTCAGGAACTAAAGAGAGGCTTGAAGGAAGAGTTGCACAGCTACAGAATCAGTACTTTTCCAGTTTTATTGATATTTTAACAGCTTGGATGTAGCAGAGAGTACTCTCTCAGATTGGGCAGTAGAGTGGGGAGTAGGAGTAATATCCTAGTAATTTTTTAAAAGTACAACAGAAAATGGTAAGTTTTTAATAAGAAATTCAAGTGAAGAGTTGTGATCAAGTAAAAAAATGAAAATGAGGCAGTTTAGCAATGTAATACACAAGAAATATTTCAATGGCCTTCTCCTGAATAATCTTCATTTGAAGGCCTTTTCCTGCAAATGTCCTAGCTGTTATTTACACTATAATCCCATCAGAAAATTTTGAGCTCACTGGGTGTTTACTGACAACCTACTTGAGAATGTATTTTACATGTATAGTAAAAAGCAGAGGAAATAATTCCAGTTGTCCAAGGGCAGGTGATGCCTAGAGAGGCTACCTGGAAAAGAGGCTGGGCAGGGTTAAAGGAATAAAGTAGATATTTATTAAAAGGCCTTCAAAGGATACACCTTGGGCAGTACAAGCACCTGGCCATGGCTTTACCCAAGATGGATGACTGGTCGTGAGTTTTCACATTTTTATAAGTTTTAGTCCATTTAAATACTGGGGTTAATTGTCCAATTACAGCTTCAGGCTATGAAGTCCCAACCTCACAGACTGCTCTCCTCAATTTCCTGTTATTTATACTTTTTGGGCCTGAAGCTGCAATGGTGTCCTTGGTTCTCAGACTGGAAAAGGATTGTTTTGTCCAACTAAACTGTGAAGAGAACTTGCTGACACTTTATATGAAGTTCAGAGTTACACACTAAGGCTGCACAGAATCTGAAAAATATGAAAGCTAAAACTTAAGGCATTACAGAAACATTTTCCTTAGGCCTCTGAATTTCATCTGAATCATCAACAGTCTTCATGTTCTTCATTTGCCTGAAAGTCTGACCAGATCCAGTTGTAAAAGCCACACCGGTTTATAACAAATCGTCACTGACCAAGAGCTAAAAAAACCACAGGTCTTCTGACTTTAGCAGAAGATGAATTCACTAAGACTGAGTATAGTCACTGACTAGAAAGAACACAGGAGTCATAGCTTTCTTGGGGAACTATAAGATGATGCTGTAGACTGCTGGTTGTGTAGGAATGGTTGGACAGATGTTTCTTAAGCATAATTTTTAATAGAAGTGGAAGATTTAAAGTATTGAATCAGCATACAGCATGTAAGTTATTTTGACAGTTGGCTTTTTGGTTAGGTTTGTAGTGATGCAGCAGGGGTCCAGAAGACTATCAAACATTTTAGCTAACATCAAAGGCTTCAGTGAAAGGAGATTTTTTTTTTTAATCCCATGAAGTGTTTTGCCTATCATCATATTTGTATTGTTTTGTCGTGTTTGCTTTAACCGGGACTCATTTCTTCTCTTCAAAGTGTTGTGTTTCTATCCAGAGGCTGAACTTTGTTATATAGTGGACAAACAAGACAGTAGGCCTTGTCCTGTCAGATCGTTAGGACATGCTATTTCTTTCTGACTGATCTTGCTGAAGGTTGCCAAGAGGTGTAAGAGTATGTGACACTCTTGTAGGAGTAGTAGTCCTTTAATGTAGCTGGAGTTATCCTAAAAGTCTTTGACACAGTGATCTGAAAATAAAGGAAATATCTATCTGCTCAAAGTCCACCTGAGCAGGTAGAAAACCAGGCACCTGGTGAACCAAGCTGCTAAAAGTATTGGCTCTCCTGGCTGTACCTGTTCAAATTTTGACAAATGTACCTAAGTTTACACAGCCAAGTGGATTGAGCCAGTTGTATTCATGGGGTTTATAAGGACAGACCTCGAGTGTATGCCCATTTACAATTTGGGCCAGGTTTACAGGCCTGAAGCAGGGTAACTTCTATGATTTCATTGCAGTATGGACGACTTTGGAATTTGATTACATACTACTGAATTACAAACTTATGTAATGGCATGATAATATATGATATAGCCTTTGAGAGCATCTCCCAGGCATGTTTAACTAGAATGTGATTCAGTGTGTTGTGTGAGACATGCACACAAATGTAACCTTATACACAAGGGAAATAATGTTAGAGAGATAGGGGAGAGTGGGTTCTTGGAAGCTGAAACATTGGCAAAGACAAGAAAGGATGACCTTGTTACAAAGGGTGAGGAAAGATGAGATGAAGCTCGGAAAGGACATATTGCACTCTTAAGACTGAAAGAAATATAAGCATGCCACTGAGACAAATATATAGAAAAAAAATACAACAGATACATTTTAGAAAGAAGAGTAGTAGCTCGAGGGTGTAAGCATTAGACTGGAATTGAAGAGATAGTACTTTGTTCCTAGTTCTTGAATGACCTTGGAAAAAATCTGTTAATCTGTCCTTGTCTTGCTCTCTGTCAGTAAATGTGGATAATAATATTTCAGTATCCCTCAATGAAATTATGAGAATACACTCATCTGTAGTTGAAGTACTTTGCTACTGTTACTACAGGGTCATGTAAGTGCTGACATGAACAGGTTAACCAATCACAGAGAGAGAAATTAAACCTGCAGACTAGGATAGAAGAAATAAAAGACTCATTGGAGAATTTATTGTGAGTGCTATAAAGGTTTGTTTTGAAACAATAGAATGACTTTTTTTACTCTTCCATTCAGCCCTTAAATTGCCTGGAATACATAAACCTTTTAACTATCTGGGCACATCAAGGATAATTTAAGAAGAATTTAGGTAATTTTTTCTATGACTTAAAAAGTTTTGTTTCTTTGCTTACCTCGAGGTATTGTGTCAAACTATTACTGTTAAATGTTTTGTATGGTTTAATGACAATTTTATGTCTAGTTGACTTGCTCTGAATTTAATGCTGACCCTGCTTGGAGCAGATTGGACTAGTTGACCTCCATAGTCCTGTCCAACCTGAATGATTGCTGCAATTCCATCACAGAATGGAGAATGTCTGTTCTCTAATTACAGCTGTCACGTGCAGCCATCCTGATTCACATCTCATTTGCTCTAATGTCGGTGTGTAACTTTAACTCTCTGCATTTCACGTGAATGCTCATCCTGAGATTTTAATGGCATTCCTAGTGCCAATGACGGCTCTAAGAGGAAACCAGCCTCTGACATACAGGCTGATGTCCTGGTTGCAGAGAGGGGGTGAAGCTGAGCACCACATGTGAGTGGCCAGGTTGCTATTCTACATCTTCAGGCATCACTGTGGCTGTGGTTCTGGGGGGCAGATAAGGTGAGTGCAGGCCCAGAATTCCAGCAGTTTGTTTCTCTCTCTTCCTCAGAGAGGTTGCTGGGAGCAACCCTTGTGTACCCTGCCCTCTCTTTCTACTGCCCATGCCTTCCTGGTCCTCAGAAAACATAGCTCTGAAAGTAGCAAACACTGTTGGGTCACAAATGCAGACCCAAGATGAGAAAAAAATGGTGAAGGGCCTGAGCCCATCAGAGTGCACACCCCACTCTGAGAAGAGCGGCAGTGGTGCCCCCCAAGCCCAGCAGAGCACATACCCTGCAGCATGGGCTGAGGGGAGGCAGCCACAGGGGGACAGGGAAGCAGCAGGCTGGAGCGCGAGGAAAAAAGGTGAGCCCAATCCTGCAGGCCACAGGCAAACACAGCCATCTGGAAAAAGGCAGTCATTGTGACACAGACAATCTAGCTTTCAGGAGTTTGTCCATAATTGTTTTCGGTTGTCTCAGGCTGGGGAACAGGCAATGCTAGCTGTGGGAGCACTGCCATCTTGCCTTTTTCCCAGTGGCCATGTGGTGCCGCCTCAGGGGAGAATCCGCCATCTTGTCTTTGTCCCAGAGGCCATGTGGCACTAAGTCAAGGTGCTGAACACCTTTTGTGTTTAAAGCACCTGCTCTTTTTGTGTACTTTTGTTATTAATGCCACTGTTGTCACTGTGCCTTTCTTATTCCACTGCTGTTTGCTTTCAGTAAATTGTCATCTCAATCTGCCTTTGTCCCAGTCTTGCTGGAAGGGGCAGGTGGAAGGGAGTGGCTTAGTTGGACTCTGATTTCTGACTGGTGTTAAACCACCACAACTGAATAGATCACTAGGCTCGTGGTAACCACTGGGTAAGTAAAGGTATCTTTGAAGTATAGTACTAGAAGTTATGTGATTTTGTAAATGTTGTTTTCCAATATTTTATTTCCTAAATGCTGTTCTCCATAGCTGTTTTCAGCATCAGCAATGCATTGTATTTTCTGTTCCAATATAGAATTGCCTCTCTTGAGTGATAATCTCTGCTGGACACTATCTCCTCATATATTTCCTTGGTAGTCCACTGAACAGTCCACGAGATACCTACAGTTTTGGGAGGGGAATCAGTGGTCTCTGCTAGTGTATCATTTTCACCTGGAGGAAATTCTTTTTCTCTTCACAGTACAGAAAACTTACTGAGTTACACTGTTCTTGAAATGGAATAGGATAACTCCACAGTACCAAGCTTTTTTTACCAAGGATTAGTAGACAAGTAAAATGCATACATTTTAAAAGCAGGAAGAACTTCTGTTTTAAGTGGAAAATGAGTAATTTCTGGTGTTGAGATAGATTTCAATCAAGTCCTATTATTTTACTTGTTTACTTTTATTTTAACATGTCCCATTATGAAATACTGGTTTTAAGCTCTTTTCTGAATAAGCCAATGTATGTATGTGTGTGGGAATGATACCGTCCCCTGCTGAAAGGGAAATAATCCTATGAAACTTCTCAAAAGACCCTGACACAACTGGGTGGTTTCAGGAAGGCATTGAGAAAAGTCTTAGTTTAAAAATTGCTTAGGCAGATGCATGAGCTAAGAAGTGGGTGCTTTTGTGGACTGCCACTTACAGAATAGTTAACAGAACATACTCCTTGCTGTTATATTTTATATCTTGAGACTTTTTTTATATTTACTTCAAACACCTTCATATACTTATTTTCCTAAATTTAGTTTTAGGAATCTACTGAAATGGTCTCATATGTATGTTCCCAAAATACAAGAAACAAATGTTCTACAGAAAATGAAAACCAGCCCAATGGAACCCCCCCATAAACTCAGGTGCATCAGCATACCTAAATATGAAAATCAATATTGCACATCTTTTAGCATTTTCAAAAACTGTGGTGTTTTTGATTTATGCTCTTGTACTGTGAGGAACTTGAGGAAACTATTGCAACTAGCTCTAGTCCTCAGTATACAGTAAAACAACAACTGTTTCAAATCCAATCACTGTTCTGGGAAAACTGTCTCTGAAATTATTTTGTATAAGCATTCGCTGTATGTCCATCTTGCTCAGATCTTAGGCGAAGGTTAAAATACGAATATTCTGGTGGTTTAGAGGGGAGCTCCTTTTCTTGTAGTAACAGAGTTAGGAAACTACAGTGCCATGTCTAATCTCAGAACTACAAAATTTCATGAGACATAGGGTGTTTTTCAAGAATATCTTTGTCTTTTAGGAAGCTATGCTGATTTTGAGTGTGTGTTCTTGTTGTATTTATGGATAAACAGAAATCTTTTAAGCTTAAGGTTTTTTGGGGAAAAACACTAAAGCTCATCAGAAGTACCTATCACCATGTTTTTTCAGCCTTTCAAAGAAAGGTAAGGAAGATAAGTTTAGGGGGAAAGAAGATAATTTTTTTTCTAAGAAAACTGCTGAAAAATAGGATGGATCTGAAGGCAGATTAGACTGCAGCATGGGGCTGGAATTTGACAGGAGGCTTGGCATAAACAGGATTGAGTTTTGCATTCAGAGTACAATGGAAGCAGGAATTGATTAATATACTGAAAACAGAAAACCAAAATGGAACATAGGAGTGGCTAGAGAATTGGCTTAGGACCACTTTCCTAAGAGCTGGTAAGAAGCAGTGACCAGAATGATGCAAATATAAAAGTCTTTTAAATTTGCAGTGAAAAAGATGTGGAAAATACCTTTATTAATGTTTGTGTGAAACCCTGAATAGCATTCTATGATAACAATGAACAATGCATTCATTAACATGCACATCGCTGAACAAACAGCTATTCAGAGTGAGCTCATGCTGTCACAAGGACCGTGTTCTGCATGGGAACCTCATGGTTTCAACAGCTTCCTGGGCAGCCAAGCTTGGCAGAGTTTGACTTTTTACACCTGTTTAGTTGCAGAGTTATTTGGAAATGAAAAATCTAATGGCAAACAGCCGAAAGCTTGAGAGGGAAGGGTGGTTGTGTTTGAAAATCTGGACAACAGCTCACTGTATCTCTATTTTATTCACGGTACTAGTTCTGGAATGTTCTCTTACATCCTCCATAGCCTTGTTATGCATTTGTCTTGCAGAGTTAGAGGCATCTCACTGGTGAATGCAGTAATCTCCTTTTCTTTCTTTTCCCCTTGGGCTTGCTATATAGGGTATTTTATCATCAGTGATAGATACTGTGCTTCTAGGCTTTGAGTTGCCAGTTGTGTTGCCAGTTGGGTGAAAAGGACAGCACTGTCCCAAACAGAGTGCCATTAGAGTTTGTTAACCCAGTCTGGTGGGGGCTGTTTGTGTTGTGCACAAAGGTAATTTGTTTGCCCCTGCTTTCAGCTTGTCTATCCCAACTATAAGTGCCTGTCCTATTGAGCTAAATGTTTTACTTCAGATTTCAACATATGCATTTTTATCTTGGTCTTTGCTAACTTGCAAGAATATACCAGAAAGGGTAAAGAGGAGTGCATGATTTGGATCTGTTCCATGTTTTAGATGGTATGTTCAGATTAATTGCTCTCAGTCTGGCTTTGCTAGTAAGTTGATGTCCAGTACACTGAAGTCAATGTAAAATCCCCAATGATGGTAGTGAACCCTGATCAGCCTTCTGAATCTCTTGTTCTTAAAGTTATGTGTGATAAAAGATTCAGAAATAAAACTCTGAACATTAGTTAGGGATTCAGGATAGTGTACATTAAAATATGAAAATTGCAAGATATCCCAACAGAAATAATATTCTGACAGTTTTCCCATTTTTTGAAGGACTGAGGTGCTAGGCTTACTTCAACTTTATCTTCACAAAGAAAGTTTGTGGCATTTTGTTTTTGTTTTGTTTTGTTTTTTTCCCTATCGAACAGTGCCGCAGCACAGAGGCTTGGATTAAGAGCTTTTATGCTCTTTCCTTTTCTAATGTCATTTTAAAGTCTCTCTCTGTTCTTATATTTTGCTACCAAAACTCCACATCATGAAAAGGATCCTGTTGTGTGTCTGTATCACACCTCATCAACTGTAGAAGAACTTTGCCAGTGAAAAGTAGAACTGTGCAACAAGCTCACTGGGGAAATAGTTCTCTTCTGTGTTCATTAGCCCTAATCATCACTCTGATTTTTGCAACTGTCAAGGCATAATAAATTTGATTTCATAGAAGTTTTGCTGTCTGCCAAAGTATAATTGTTTAAGGTTCCTTAAGCATATGAAGCATCTTAATAATACCTGCAGAATGTAACAACTTTCCACTTTCCCTGAAATTAGAGGATGTCATACAAATGCCCTTACATTATGAAGTTCAATTGCCAAAATAACATTCATCCAGCTTGATGGCCAGATATTTCATTAAACTCCCACTGCACAGAGGTTATCTACTAATATCCAGAAGTGAGTACATTAGTGTCTAGGGACAGATGTAGACAAGCAAAAGACAATAAATGGATTGGAGCAAACACATGCAGTCCCCTGGAGGGCTGGAGTAGTTAACAGCTGGAGGAGGCCCTGGGTATAGAGGTGAATATTGAAACATTTGATATTCAAGCAGGTAAAATTAAGTTGAATCAAGTGTGCAGATGATGAAGGTGTGAGTTTCAGTGTTCGTGCCTAAATTGAATAATGTCAGAAAAGAAAGCTGTGATTTAATAAAGATTTATTTTTTAAAGTTACCTTGACACCCTCAACTACATGAGATGCATTCAGCTTGTCAGTGTAGCATGAACATTTATAAGCAATTATTATGAGATTAATGGCTGAATTTCTCCAACCGTGTCGTTGCTTTTCTGTTTAATGATAGAACAGAAGTTAATGAAAAATGCAGAGTTTTGACATATTGTGTATAAAATATGTCAGTTTGGGAGATGGGAATTAAGCACAGTTTTCCTTTGAAGCTATTGTGGTTACTATTGGCAAGAAGAACTTAGTAGCTATAGGATGGTATTGTAGAACACAGCTAGCAGTTACATTTAGAAGTCATGAATTTGGAAAAACTGCCCTTAACTCTGAGAGATATGCTTATATCTTTGTCTCTAAAGTGCTGAATGCTTTCTGAA
This sequence comes from Agelaius tricolor, assembly GCF_023055355.1. Taxonomy (NCBI): domain Eukaryota; kingdom Metazoa; phylum Chordata; class Aves; order Passeriformes; family Icteridae; genus Agelaius; species Agelaius tricolor. The sequence continues at coordinate 26,391,224 of NW_027269265.1, read as the reverse complement.
ATATACTATATACCACATACAATTGCCTTTTCCTCTATTTTTGAAATACTTATGTGTTCTATATACCTCTTGGTATATAGGTAAGTAGAACTTTTTCTGTAAGTTTATAGAAAAAGTTAGAATGCATTACTCCTGCATCATCATTGCTAGGAGTTACAGGAACATTTGTAAATCTTCTTCAGAAGCATCTAAAAAGATGCCTTTGTGATTTCTACATATCTCAAATTCCAAAATATCTCCATTTTCCACAGCTACTGCTTGCATGCTGGGGTTGTAGTGAATCCTCAGGTTCCACCTCAGAGCAAATGACAGCACTTGTAGCTGATTTTCTTGGTTCTGTGTACCAGGTCTATGGTGTGTCTTGTGCAGATATCTCCAGTGAGGTTTGTGGAGTTACTGGTTAGACAAAACCACACACCATACGTAGATTTTTCATTTGAAGCATTTGTACACCAGCTGTAACTTCTGCAGAAATCTGTGCTATATTCAGAGCACAAGGAGAATGTGAAGAGTTTTCTTGTTATTTTAAGTTGACCAAAACTAGATCAGAAGCTAATTGTCACTAAGCATTAAGAGAGAATACATTTTTTTCAATTAATGTGGATTGATAAATCTTCAGTATCTCTGAGGATTATTTCAGAAACATTTTTCCTTTTATGATGACCTTCTGCTATTAACTTGGAGCAAAGCTTAAAATCAGTATTTAACATTTAATGGAAGGAACAAACTGATTCTGCAGTTTAACTCAACATTTGCAGTAAGATGACTTGTACCCTAATGGCTTGTAATTAATTTTTCTGAAAATCATATTTATGATAGTCTGCAGATTCAAGGCTTTATCTAATACATAATGTTCATTTTGAGCCTTTAATTGCATTTAAATTAAAATTGGCTTAGCAGGAAGATGAATTGTGGGAATGCATCAAACCACCCAGCATGTCCTGAAGATGTGAGCCTGAAAATGCAATTTGGTGGAGATGTGCAGAATCATTTGGAGTTCATTAATTTTTATTGCACAGGTAATTTTACTAAAGTAGGTTATTTTCTTTGAAATTTATATTTATGTTTATGTCAATAGCTGAATATTGTATTAAGCTATACATCTATTAGAGTTTATTAAGCCAGTCTAATGGGGGTTGTTCATATTGTGCAGAGAGGTAATTTGTGTTTGCCCTTCCTTTTAATTTTGGAGCTGCATTTAGTTCAACTGAACTACAAGTGTCCATGCAGCTGAAAGAAGTCAAACAGGTGTCACAGGAGGTTTCTGTGTATGCAGTCAAAGAATCCTGGGAATTTTGATCTTGTAAGCAGTTTTGCTTCTGACCTTCTAAACCTTTTTACTCTGAATAATCTTTTTTTTTTTCCTTCATGTTGCTGAGGTTCTGACCCAGCCACTGGAATGAAGGGTTATTGATGTGTAACTCAGTTTGTGGCTTAATGTGGTGCACTTTGTCCAGCCAGCTTGTAAGTGATCCTTTAAATTGCAGATGCTGCTGAGGTTATACAATTTAATTATAATGTCACTTTACAATTATAAAGAAAAAATGCCTTTTGCATTGCTTAATGAATACAAATTGTGCACAAGTTTTAAATACAAAAGAATAAAAATTAACGTTTGTCCTTCTTGCCAAAGTATTTACATTTTTACAACCGATAAGTAGTACAATAATTCCATTACCTGTATTCATTAAACATTTTTGCTTTTCGGTTTGTGATTTGTATACAGTAGTTATTAATAAAATGAAACTGTCAGCATTTGCTGCTTTTGCCCATCCTTTTCTTACCCTTTTTTATTCTACAGCAGACAGAGTAATTAGAGGTTGAAAATGCTATGTGCAAATGCCTGTTACAAGGATTAAATTATATAATCATGGTAATGATTTTCCTTAAAACCCTTACTGCCAACTGTAACATTTTTCACTTCACCAGGTTTTTTTGTGCCATCGTATTTTATGAGAAAGTAGAAATATTACTCCATTCTGACAATCTGCTGCAAGTTACTAGTTTGTGGTCAGATTTGATAGAAACCCATATTCATTTAATACTCGCCAATCAGAACTTGACAGAGGTATTGCTTATTTTCTCATTTCATCACTGAAGCATGCCAGTGTAGTTTAGTCCCTAATTACTCTCAGACTGAGACGTTCCAAATATTCCCATGGTGGTAATATTTTTCTGCCTGGATGAGTCATTACGTTGTTTGGCAGACTGAAACACCAGCCTTTCCTTGTTGGAACACTACCCCTCATGTAGCACCACATCTTTTCCTCACTGCTGTCTGTTCCACGACTTTCATCCTGCTGTGACATTTCAAGCTGTACCATACGAAAGCACATTTGCCTTCCTTCTATCTGACTGATTGGACTGGTGCCAGCTCTTTCTTCAGGGCCAAGGACAGGAGACTGGGATAGTCTGAATAGAACTGCTTAATGATCTAATGGAGCAGTGCTCTCTCCTGCTGAGAGATAGGGCTTATTTGTTTGCTGGTTAGAGAAAAGGTCAGGGAAATCCTTTACAGCAAAGGCTGTGACAGTGAGAATGTGCAATACCACACATTCCTGGGGCTTGAATAACTTCATACATCAGGTGTTCCCCTCATGTTAAAAATCCTGTTCTGTTTTCATTTCATTTTCAATATCCTGCAGATGGCAGAGAGATGAAAGTGATGAATTCTACAACTTGGTAATAGAAAGCCAAATGTTGTTCCTCCTGATAGAAAGAGACTTCATACTAAGAGTTTAACACCAGGGAAGGTAATGCGGACAGTTAGCAGTACCGCATAAAGGCAGCTGGTTTTCCTTGTCATTGTTGTGAAACCTACTGGGTATATGACTTTTAATGGCTTTATGCTTAACAAGCCTGTAAACATAGTTTGCATATTTTCCCACTGAGTCTGACAAGGACCGCAATTCCAATTTGGTCAGTCAAGTTAATTTAGTCTAGACTTTGCTCAACAGCTGAGTAACAGCACAGCTCTGACAGTTTTGGGGGTGGGAGATGTATGTGCATGGTGGTGCTTCCACGGCTCCTGAAATTGCCCAGTGTTGCATCAAGTGAGGGTTTGGGGCAGTCTGGGGTAGGCCTGCCAGGGTTTTCTCGAAGGAAGCTGAGCAAGGGGGGTGGTGCAGCAGAGGCTGGATTGGTGCCACCAGCAGATCCCTGTGCACGTGAGTGACCTTGCTTGGCCAGTGGTGCTGGCTGTCTGCCCAGAACGGTGCATGATGCAACTCAGAGCAGCCATCAAGTACCCCAAGACCTGGCCCACAGGGGTGTTTATTCCAGGCTTCAAAGTCCGTGTCTGTTTAAAGCAGCACCGCTAGACCTCTGAGCAGGATTTTTTTCACAAAAATGTTGGAGGTTTCTTTCAGTAGAGTTTTATGTAATTCCAGAGAGCACTCTAAGTGAAATAGATTAAAAAAATAAGACATTTTTCCTTTTTGATGTATTCTCCCTGGGTTTTTTTACTTTTCTCCTAGGCATTTTTGGAAGCTATTTCTGCTCAGGTAGCTCTCACTGTGCCTTATTTTTTGTTTGTTTCTGGGAGGCTTTTGCAGAAACAAGAAGGAGAAAAGCCACTCTTAAAATAAAAGCATATGGTTTTAGAATGACAAAAATTGGCAAGTGTGTCTCAAGGGTTGGTTTAGCACCTGATAGTGCTTCATTGTTTGTTTTTGTTTTGTTTTTAATTTACTGGATTTCAAGCTCACAGTAGCTATTTTAACAAAATAACTATAGATCGTTATTTCTAATGTTAGCTGAAGTTTAACAGGAAATATTGGATTTGGCAGCACCATAAAAAAACATTCAGAATGTTCTGATTATAAAAAAAAACATTTGTAACCCACACTAAAGTTTTCAAATACATGCTTCTGCTGCTACTGCTGTGCTCCCAGGAGATGGAAACCTGAACCCCTCAGGTTATTTTCTGAGTAAAGAGGATTTAAAGATAAACAAATTCATATAAAATGGATCTGATAATATCTTCATATATTAGGAATAAGATACTTGCTATATTCTTAGACTGTCAACTTGTCAGAATTTTTATTTTTAAATAGAAAGATTAGGTGAATTTAAGTTAAAACTATGTAGCAAAATATTAAAAGTACTAAAAAAAACCCCCACTTAGCAACAGCAGGAATTAGTTAATAAAATATTTACAAGACAGTAAATAAAAGTGAGTGTGAGGAGGAAAGTAAAAGAGAAGGCAGGTCCCTCCACGTCACGGTTGAACTGCACTGGAGGTGGAATGTGGGATGCTTGCAGTCTGCTCACTCAACTGTATTTGACTAGGGCCGTCATCCCCTCAGCTTTCACAAGCACTGAATGTGTCAAAAATCTTTCAGAGAAAGTGTAAATTTTAACCAGCCCGCTTCTGGTTCATATTTAATGTGGTTTTAAATGCTTAAATCACATTGATTCAAGGTATTTCTTCATCAGGTTTTGTGGAGGTTAGCATAAATCAACAAGATAGTTCAATGTGTGAGCACATGTTAATTACGATAGGGGTACAGTGCTGATTTGTTAGAATTTGTCTCATTTAGCCCTACTTGAGTTAAGAGTTTGTAGTCTGTGCATGCCATGCATTTTTATATGACAATGTCTCTGTTTAAGGACAGATTTTGATGTAACTTCCAGTGCTGCCAGATTAATCTAGAGCTATCTGTGCCTATCCCAAACTTGTTTGAAAGCAAAAAAAATTTTGGTAATTTAACTATTACCTACTGCTTAGTGACTGTTTGAAAAATTCAGTCACTAAACAGTAGGTAATAGTATTTGTGTCATTATGTTTTTTGTGCTACAAGTTCAGCATCAAAGTAATTAGTGCAGCTTTAATAATTTAACTTTTTTAATTCTTGTTGTGCTGATATGTAAGTTTGTGTGTGTATAATACCATCTTCAGAACCAAACTTTCATCCTGTGTACTACCATCAAATTCAGTGTAATCCCTTTCTGAAACAAGTTATTCCTTTTTTATCATTGTACTGTCATTACCTATTAGTGAAAATTAAGCAGGGAGATGGTTGGCTTTAAGTATCTGGATTAAAGTGTCACATGGAAGGAAACTGATTGAGAAAAGCTACATATCTCTTCTAAAATCACCTATGCAGTGCAGGTGCAGCAGTTGTCTGCAAACAGCCAGTTTTCTTGCAGACAATAGTCTCACTGTGTGACATGCCCTAAATTTTGAATCTTCTTATTTTCAGACTGCAATGTCAGACTTCCTAGGTGACTTCTTTAAAGTTCTTTAGTTCTTTTTTTTCCTTCCCCCTTCCCCCTCCTTTAATCTAGGAGAAGTGTTTCTGACTTCTAATTATTAAAGAGGGTGGTAAAACTGCACATATTGAAGAACAGATTCTGTAGTAGTAGTAGTAGCTGGCAGAAATGTTAAGTGCTTTTCACAGTCAACATTCAAACAGATTATCAGATGGCATATTTCACCCTGTTGTTACTTTAAATGAAGTGACCATGAAATCAACAAATCTGCTGTCAGGTGCCTGTCACGGAGATAGTTCTCCCTGTCACACAATGCCTCACATAACAGGTAATGTGTTTTTAAGAATCAGTCCTGTGTCACCTCATCAAGTCCTTGTTAAAAGATGAAATAAGACGGATGGTGTTGTCTCCCATGGAGCTGACTGAAATTCAGTAAAAACAATGCGTGTTATACAAAAAAAAGGAAAGTAAAATAGGTGCCTGAAGATGCCTCTGACTGTGCCATTACTCTTCTTTTTTTCTTTGTCTTGCGAATGATTACTGATTTTTTCCTGCTTATTCCCTTCTAGACTGAATATTAATTGGGTTGGGTTTAAATTTTGTGATAAGGACAGAAAGAGTTAATCCTCAGTCACCAAACAAACAGGAACCAAGAGTGGTGTTGTGCCAATAGCCATGCATTCACTTGGAATGGTTAATACCTGCTCCTGTGCCTAACAGAGATGACACTTGTAATTAATTAAGTTATGAGGTGTTCCTAACAATTATTTTGTTCAGGATTCTTAAGTTTAATAATTAAACTCAGGGCCAGTGATAAACTAATATTACCATATTCAGTTTTTCTCTATATACTTTCATAACAGTTCTCCCAAGTAAAATAGATTTTTATTTTGTTCATGAAATTTTAATTATAGCATCATTCTCAGCTTCTCAGTGTAAGGAACTGTCAGCCAGCTTGAACTCTGCTGAGACAGATGCTGCAGGGTTTTTGGTTGGTTTTGTTTTTGTTTTTTTTTAAATTTTGTTTTGACTTTTCAGACTCACCATTTTTGAAAAAAAAATAAAAATAGGGAGGGAAGTCACCTTAGTGATATATGGACATCTGTTACTGTAATTTGTTCTTTCATGTCTAGGTTGTGACTAGCATTAGTATATTCAGGCCAGTAGGAAGAAATACCCTTTCCTTTCCTTGCCATGGCTAAATGTAGTTCAGTTTTTTGTTTTTTTTTGATAAGTAAAGGACTGGTTTAGAGATGTTGCTTACAGAAGCAAGGATTGGGCAGGAGGTACAAAGGTTGCCTGCTTACTCTGTGCTGGCCAGCCAAGCTAGCTGAGTGTCCAGGGCTTGCAGCACCCACACTCCCAGCAGTGTGAAAGGAGAGGGGAGGGTAAGGCACCATCCTTCTGAAATGTGAGTGAAGCACCAGAGGCTGTATTTTAGGTAGGGCATAGATCACAATTTCAGGATGAATTGGAATTGGATCCATAAGAGCACAGAACCACAGCTCTAAGAAAATTGATACTGAAGCCAGTGAAAGAAATGGTTCAGTGAGATCCACAGACAGGCAAATGGCTCTGCTTGAAAATTGTGTCTTGTGAGGCAAGACTTTATCTGATTTGCACTAACCATTTCTTTCAGGCTGACCATGCTGTTTGTCTTACTCACAACTCCACTGCAAAGTATGTATTTGATCAGATGTTTGAACTAATTGTGTGGTTGCCATTTTTACTTTCCTAGAAATTACCTGGATACATTTCAGTGGATTTTGAGAGTTATTTTGTTCTTACAAATTTCTCACAAATGCATTTGTGTTTGAGACACTGGAGATAGCGAGGTGCCATTTCAGAGCAACTTCAAAGAATCATGGGCTGTGATCACAGGGAGAAACTGCAGATGGGTTGCAGGAGAGCAAAGACTAGGAGAAACACCTTAAACCTTTAGGTAGATTGATACTTAGCAACACTTTTTAGTGCATTTTCTCTTCTCTGCCCACTTAGGCTTTTGCCATGAGGTAGGAATGGAGAAATTATGTCTTTTGGATTAGAAGCAGAAATGGTGCAGAAAGAGCAAAAAGTGTTAATGATGTTCTAAGTATTGACTTCTCTTAAACTCCATATGGGCAAATGCTGTCACTTAGCTGTATTAAATTGGAGGCATGACCCAGGAAAATCTTTCATCATGATTATTAATTTTGCTTCTTGTCAAAACCAAAAGGAGGTTAGAACTGTTAAGATACCTTTACAGTAGTGATACAAATTATTTTACCCAAATAGTTTAACATTGTCGTTCTTGTTTTGTCAATGAACTAGGCTTAATTAGCTGCATGTGAAAATCAGCATACATTTGAACAAGAATGCTAAGTCTGTGACCAGGCTGATCCTAGCCCTTGGTCAAACTCCTGTTTTTCAAATGCATGAGAAGAAATAACAAAAGGACAATTTCATGGACACTAAGAGAGTGAATCCTACAGGCTCTGAGCACAAACCTCTGCAGAAATGGAGTGAAATCCACCTGAGAATAAATTAGAATCCTTTAGACATCATGGGGATATCAAAGACTTCAGTGTATTTTAGAAATCATGATAGAATTTTACAGCTCTGCCCAATATAACTGTCACTGGATACCAAATATAACAGAGAAGATAGTGGTGAGGCTGGAAAAGTCTTCCACTCATCTAGCTATGTCAAATCAAGGAATCTGGTTCTAAAGTTCAAGCAGCAGGAATATGGACTCTAATTCTAAAGTAAATTAATCCTGTAACTTGTAGGGAGATTATTTCTGGATGTGATTCAGTAACCTTTACATAGGTTTCAAAAATGTGGCACTAAACATAAAAAAAGCCATTCCAAGTTCCTATGATTTTGCCTGTCACTGAAGAATACTGGAATATTTAATACTTTCTTGTTTCTAATGGGAGGACTCCTGAGATGTCTCCAAAGTTCCTGGACAGTAACATTGGGATCTCTTAGCTAAAGACCTAAATCCCACTGACTCCACTTGCAGTTACAGAGGGTGAGCGATCACGCTCTCCACTTTGTTCCTGTTTCTGGCTTCTTTGCTGTGCCAGTGTGAGTGTGTGATGGCATGGTTAGCAGATCAGCCAACCAGTCCAGCTGAAAAGTAACTCAGAGAATGAATTCCAGCCCCCTTACTTCCCCAGCATGGCTCACTTTGCACGTACTGTTGCTGACACAGGTCGGAGGTAGAAGCAGAGCCCAAATATGGACAGGATGGTGAGGCTTCCTTTTTTAGTGGTTTTAAAGTGCTAGCAGCTGTATTTCTGTAAGGGAAAAGACAGTGCTAAGGAACATTGGATCTTATTGTGCCTTTGTTTTCCCCATAATTTTTCCAAACATATTGTGTGCTTAGCCCTCTGAATGATTGCTCCACAGGAAAATCTGAGGAACACATTCAGTACGATTTTCATTTAGTTCAAACATTCAAGAAGCATGTTAAGAACCACAGCCACAGATGATTTTTTTTTTTTGCACTTGTCCCACAAAATGTGTTAAAATTTTCCCATACTGAAAGCCTGTTACTAAGAACCAATACATAAGTATCACTAATTATTTCCAAAACTGCAGGGCAGAATTTTAATGTAGGTGATTTAAAGTCTAAAACAATTTCTAACCCTTAGAATCTAGGCTAATGTAGAGTGTAATGTCTGCAGGATTACTCACCATTTCCTGCTCTGGAAATTTTATATATGACTCATCTTGTGTTGCCTAAGGACAGGATCCAGGATACTAAAATGGATATTCTGTTTTACCACACCAATCCCAAAGTTGCCCCAAATACAAGGCATATGTTCAGAGAACCTGCACACATCAAGTTCTGTTTCTAAGGCACTGTTAGGCAGGTTATTCATGTTAATTTAGTCACAGTACTTCATAAGGGTCTGCTAGAAGGACCAGCAGTCTTGAAGAAAAATGTGCTTTAAGGAAACGTCTAGTTAAATTTATTGCTCTCACACAAGGGGTTGTGAGCAACTCTTACCTTAGCATACTTTGTGGCAGCTACCATTCTGAAGCTATTACTAGGCCAAAGTTTTATTGTTTGAACAATTATTTGGTTTGAATGTCCATAGGTTTATCAAGAAATTTCCCATCATGTATGTTTCAGCTTCTTTTTCTTTGTGTACCCACACAGATTGCAGGGAACGAGACAGAGTATGTCTACACTGAGTGTACAGTGAGCTCCTCAGCTGGCCTTAGACCTCTCTCAAAGCTCTGAAACTCGCTTGGGTAAATCATCAGTGTAGAACTGATGGGTATAGAACATATACCTCAGCACAGAACTCTGGTACCTCATGCAATCTGGATTAAGATTATTTGGCACCAGATGCTAATATAAATAGTGTGGTCCTTGGTTAGCAGTTGGTGTGAAACTTCTCTCTCCAAAGTGATATCTGGAGTCTCAGTGCCTATAGTTTCCACACCCTTAACTGGCATTTCTGTTTGTGGAAGCTGATAATCATTCCCCAGTGGCTGAGATGCTTCTCAGTCCAGTGAATTGCTTTCTTACAAAAGACTGTTCTTGATGCAGTAGTAAAGTCTTATAATGCATGGAGATCAGATTAAATACATATATAATCTCTATTGGATTTATCTCTCGAAGTATTCATTCTCCTCTTCTGCAGAATATTCTTGAGTGAAGAAACTCAGACCCAGAAACAATCTATCATTTGAAGCGTGATTATGATACAGACTAAATCAACTTCTTGCACAGCTCAAGCCACAGGACTCAGGTGTATTGAATCAGCACTGCCTATATTGATGTTCTGAAAGCAAAATTCAGTTGGAATAATCTCATAGATACAAAACCATTTATTACAGTATTTCACCTAGTTTTATTTTAATGAACTGCTTGGAATTACTTAAATTTCTTAGGCTGATTTGTCCTACAGAGTTAGGATTTACATAGGACCCTAAGAATGGTTCATTTGTTTTCAAATGGTTAGATCTTTTTTCTCTTGTATTAAGAAGATATTCTGCATTCAACAACTTTCAGTTCTAGAAAACCAAAATGGCTATCAGAGATTTGAGTCTGGAACTGATTTATTAATATTATATTTACTTTAGTATTTCTTTAGGTCACACTTGATGCTTCTTGTGCAATATGCATCCTTTCACTCTCAACTTTCACATGTAGTTTCCTGAACTCTTATGCAAAATCTATAGAGATGATAAAGTTTCCAATGTATAGCCCTAGGAGCATCTGGTTTATTTTACTGATTTAAGATTTTTTTTTTTTTGTTCTGCCTCTTCTTTCTCACACTTTCAAATTCAAAAGAAGTATGTGCATGCTTTCAGACTGTATGATGTTATTCCAAATGAGTTAGATTTACAAAACACCACTGGGAGAAAAGTAAGTAGTGTAGCAATAGTAATATTAGCAAGAAACAACTTGGTATGGAGGAAAGTCAGTTATGTGCAGATATGTTTCACATATGAAAGTGTCAAAAGTTAGTTCCTGTCAGGATTTTCAAAGCATACATTTGTTTTTGAAACTTTGTTGGAATCGTGTTCTCTATTTTTAGTCTCCTCATTTCCTCTAAAAATTTAGTTTAATTGTGTGCTCTTGTGAAATTATGCAAAGTGATTTAAGTGACAGAAATAATCTACCTCATCACTCTCAAATGCTTGCTGTTTTCCCTTCATGTGTTTGAACTAGTTAGAGATCCATCTTTTCATATAGATATGGCTGCAATAGGGCAAGTAAAGGATTTAGGATGGTCCCAATTCTTTTAGGGGGCATTGGATGAAGTCCATAGTTTTAAATATTTAGCAGAGCTTTATAAACAGTTTTGGCTTGATTTAGGGCCAATCCTTAAAAGCTTTAGAAGTCAAATTCAGTTCAAATAGTTGCTTTCTACCAAAGCATGAAATTCCTTCTTCTTCTTCTTTCAACATAGCAGTTTTTCACTCCTGGTCATCTTATGCTCCAGAGTGCTTTCTTCATTCACACTTATGGTCATATGGACAAAAAAATAATGTTGTGAATACTAAAGACAGTTGTTTTTACTCTGTCTGTTGAAGATGTTGTAAGAATTAGTTTTTAATTCGGGAGAGAATTAAGCAGCATTCTAAAATGTCATCACATGATTGAGTTCTGTTACCATTTGGATACATTCTTTCACAGAATGCATGGATAGGACCTTGTGGTGGCATCATAGAATTGAGTCAAAGGCTACAGCTGTCTTATATAACAAGAGAAAATATTCAGATTCCTAATGCTGTGATAGTAATACCTATATATCAGGTTAGCTACCATAAAAAAAAACCAAAACACTTTGGAAGATATACATAAATACAGGTTTTAATTAAACCTAATTATTCTAAACCAACTACTATAGCTGATATTATTTACCACATAATTACTTCTCTTGGATTTCTTCTATTTCTCTGGAGCATCTCGGGTTGGCCCATGATGTCCAGAGATGGATTACAAAACACATTCATCTAATCCAACATGAGCTTTATTTGCTGTTACTGTGCCATGAATTTGTTCATTTTAAGTAACATTTTTACTAACAATACACTGCAAAGACAATTTTCTTCTTTTTTTTTTCTACTTCCATTTTCTTTTCCTTTAAAATAGTCATATCTGTTTAAACTTGATTTAAGTGAAACATTCCACAGCTCTCCCTCGGCAAGTATTCAACCCAAAAGCAAACATTTACAGATGCTCTGATGTAATATCCCTCCCAAAGTACATAAGGGGGGTACTGTTCAAGCGCTATCCTGCAGGCACCAGTGAACTGCACAGTGCATGTATTCACTGCAGGGGCTCTGATCTGCATATGCAATCGTTTCTGTATGCTGTTTCTATTGACACAGGGAGAAAAAAAATCAAGGGAAAAAAATGAGGGAAGGCAGGCCTTCAAGTGTGAGGTTATTTAGCCTTTCTCTTTTAGAGATCACCCTCCTAACCTGTTTATTTTTTTGGCTTTTTAAAAAGAATTTTAAAAAATTCCTAAATCAAGTGACTGGTCCTGACTGCTGGAGGAAGAAGAGTAAGGCCGTGAAAATGAAAGCAATGTTTTGGGGTGTTTTCCCCTGAAAAAGCATTAATAGACATAGTGGTTTGGTAAGAACCAAGTGCAGCATCAGATTAAAGGTCTTAAAGGACAATAGCTGAGGGACAGAGGCAATCACCAACTCTACTAAGGAAAACTGAATATCTATCTCTGAAAAGAGGCTAGGCATTGAGCTTTGATCTGCCCTCCTCCTTGTATATAAATGTAATCTTGGATCTTGATTGAATATTCCCACTCTGATTTTGTAATTAAAACATCATTTATACTGAGAATAATTAAGACAACTGTACATTTGATTTTAAAATCAGTTTTGAGTATTGTGCCTTGTCAAGCTACAAGACTGGTTCCTGCAGCTTTACAACTTAGCATTGAGAGGCAGACAGTGACCGCAGGCACCTGAGTGGAAGGTTTGACAGTTTGATAAATTAGGAATGACACTTGCCAAAATGGCTGTCCTTCCCTCAGCCTGCCAGTGGAGCATTTACACACTGTTAATTGAATTGGCAATTTGTGTAACAGTACCTGCCCCTGAGCTTTTGTAATGCTGGAGCTGCCATTTAGCTCTGATAATCCAGGACTTGGGAATAAGGACGAAAAGCTTCACATGATATTATTGCAGATTTAAAATGACAGTTGGGGACCTTGTTGCCAATTTCCCATTAAATGAGAAATAATTAACAATAGCAATAACAAAGTCTTATAAAGCTGGAAAGTTAAATTGACTTTTCAGCAGTAGTATGGTTTGAAATTGCTTCTAGTGTGATTATCAGATTGCCCTTTCAGTATTATATACCCTAAATAGTATCATCTCATGGTCTGAATAGGCAATAGTGTCAAAGCTACCCTGTTTTATTAGTGTGAGACTCTTCTGATTTATCTGTGGGGTTTTTTTAATTTCTTCATGCCATATAAAAATTGAGTTATGTTATAATATTTCATACAGATAAAAAACTTAATGAAATATTAGAGATTCTGATTTCCATGGTTATCTGTAATTGCGTGACAGTAGAAACAAAATTTTCAGTCATAGATGAATATTGTTAATTATGAGGTTCTTTTTCATAGTTGAACTTCCAATTGATAATTTCATCCCTAAATTTCTCCTGTGTACCTAATGCCACTGTCTGAAATGACAATTTATCAGCAAACTATTGTTTTTCTCTTAAGCTTCTTATGTTTTCATAATCCTTGTGAATGCTTCTAATGATTTAATGTCCAAATACCATAGTAACCAAAACCCATATAAGAATTAGCCACCAAAGACTAGAGTCTTTGCAATTTTTAGGACTTGTGAACAAAATCAGATGCTTCAAAGCTAGCACATTTTCTGCATGTCAGAAGGTTAACTTCTCCATGCAGAAGTGTAGTTCATATTCTTGCTCCAAGATTTAGACTTGGAAACTTCAAGGGATGTATGGAAGAGCAGGTGGAGGTCCCAAGAGCTGATAGATCTTTCCCATCATGACAATATGTACGGATCCATAAGATGCCACAGTGACTAGATGAAGCACACAAGTCTGATCCATTTCCTACCTAGTTAATAGTCTAAGACAGTATAGGTTTAATAACTTATGTGCTGGAAAATATCTTTTCATGTCATTGCTGTAGTCTTAGAGTGGGATGCTGTACAGAATGATCCCAGTCAACAGGCCTGTACTATCATCAAGTCATATTTTCATTTTAATATAAACGACAGTATTGTAGTGGTTGTAGTATTACATAAGTGATGAAAAGCAAAAGAGGGCAAATAAAAGGAGAGGTGAGCTGAGATAAGCTGGGGTAGAGCAACTGAGCAGAGAGATCTGTGCTGAAGCTTACAGTTCAAATATTTGTGCAGGACATTTCATAGAATCATAGATTGTTAAAGTGTTGGAATGAACCTTAAAGATCATCGAATCCCAAACCCCACTGCCATGGGCAGGGACATCTCCCATGATCAGGTTTCTGAAGGTCTTATTTACCCCAGCCTTGAGCATTGCCAGGGTTGGGGCATCCACAACCTCCCTGGACAACCTGTTCCAGTGTCTCACCACCCTCACAGTAAAAAATTTCTTCCTAATATCTAACCTACATTTCCCCTCCTTCAATGTGTACCCATTACCCCTTGTCCTACCACTACAGTTCCTGTGAAGAGTCCCTCTCCAGCTTCCCCGTAAGCCCTGTTCAGATACTGGAAGGTTGCAGTGAGGTCTCCGTGCAACCTTCTCTAGGCTGAACAGCCCCAGCTTTCTCAGCCTGTCTCCATAGGGGAGGTGCTTCAGTCCTCTTATCAACTTCATGGCCCTCCCCTGGACATGCTCCAGCTGTTCCATGCACTGCTTATGCTGGGGACACCAGACCCATATGCAGTATTTCTTCAGGTGAATGCAATTAATAATCTTAGAGATTTCTGTTCTACAGAAGGAATTCGATGAGAGGTAAGCCCAACTAAAAGTTTGGATGGTATCCAGCTAAAAAGGACAGTGTAAAAGTCAGGCACTAGAGGAGATACAAAAAAAGCATGAGTTACCACTGGGTTGGGAGCAGGATGCAGTGCAACCCACTGCTCTAGTCAGTGCTCAGAGAGAAATGGCCAACATTTCCAGCCCCATCCTCAGGCTCTGCACAGCATACTCTGTAGAGCAGAGGCAGGCTTGTCAGGGAGCAGTCAAGGGAATGAATTGAGAAAGGAAATTACAGGGAACAGGAGTTACAGCACTGTACGTGCTGGATGGAAGCAAGAAATTAATTTCTGGTGAATTGAGGGCAAAGTGAGGATAAGAAATTATGAACCTGCATGAGGAATGTATGTAGAAAATAGATTTCTTACCAAGACAACCTTTAACTGGTGGCTCTTTTTCTTTTACCAAGACCTTCCAACTTAATGCAAGGAAGAAAGGAAAGAAGGAAATAATGATTAGACTGTAAGGTGTGAAGTCTTTTATTTTTTTGTTTCTTCAGGCACCTGCAGGTCCCATGGTATTTGTGGGAAACTGCTTCCAAAAACTCATGGTTTCACAGAATACTAGTCTATTCAATCCAAAAATTCTGGATCTGTAATGTTTAAAAAATGAATTATTCCATAACCAAATACAATGCCTTTCTCGAGGGGGAAGAAAAATCATCTTTTTGGGTTGACACATAATACTGGGTTGACACATAATACTGGAAGATTTTGCTATCCGTCTTCTGACAAATTCTTTGTGTGGTTCAGTTGGGTTACACCTCTGGATTTGTATTTGCAGTACACAAAATGAATATTACCTCTTTGAAAGTCTTCTGATATTTAATTCCTTTAGAGTTTTAGAAACCTATATATAGGTTTGCAAAGCCTTTTTTTTTATTAAACTTTTTATGTTAGGTTATTGCATTTTTACATAGATTATTATTCAAACTGAAAAAAAATTTTCAATACAAAATAGTTCTATTGAAAAAAATCACTTCATGAAATGTTATCAAGTGGTGAATTTAGAAATGATTGTGAAAGATGTAAATTTTCAAGCTCCTTCATGGCATGCAGGTTTGCACATGTAGCAGAGAAGGAAATGCAGGTATACTGGATAAAGCTAACTTGCATGCTTTCTGTAATTTGGAAAGTTAGCGTGTTCCTGTTAGCAAGTTAAAACACAAATAATAAGTGTTAAAATAAACATAAAACACAAATAATATCACTACCAGCTACTATCACTATCATTTTTTTTTCACTTATAAAGGAGAGAGAAATGGAGGGGAACCCTACTGTAAAAGGCACCATGTTCTAGAAGTATGGTGTAATTTTTGTAATACTTTTAAGTGTATTCCCAGAACAACTGGGTTACTATGCTGCTTATGTACCCATTTTTTCTAGAAGGTTTTAAGTCCTTACCAAGTCTGTTTCTGGAATTTCTCTCCTTATTACGTACTGGTTTTCAATTTCTACTATATAGCTATTATCCTTAGGATAATTATATTAAATAAAGGCAGAGCTGAAAAAGCAATATATGTGTTGATGAGGAATTTTCTTTCATTGAAGCCCTAAAGATCAAAATTGCCTCTCATCTCAGGGGAAAGCTCAGTAGATAAATAAGTTGTAGAGGGCAGCCAAAAGGTCAGCAAATTAGACTGTGTTGATCCATGCTGAATCCATTTGGGGAATGGCTATCTCCTTCTGGATTCTCCTTCTTCCGTTAGCTGCCAGCTGAGTGTTTTGTGCACTCCTCTTACTGCAAAGGAAGACTTGGAGAGAACTGTGCTCAAAGAAGTAGTCAAAGTACATAGAAAAGAACTGCCTAGGTAAAAACTGAAGTGCCTTGCACAGCATTGAAAACTGATGCAGAATGGGATTATTTCTCTGCCTGCAGAAACACCTTCTTAGAAACTGCCGGCTGTATTCAACAATAGCTTCAATTTTCTGCTTTTCTTCTAAGGTTTATTAAATTTTAAGTACCCACTATCAAGACATCAGGAAGCCTAAAGATCATGCCTGTGATTAGCCTCTTTCTTCCTTTTCCGTGGAATTTTGTCCTCAAATTTAAATCTAAAATCTAAAGTTTCTCACCCACTCAAAAGCAACAGCACATAAAACTTTCTGTGTTGGCACTATGTCCCCCCCCTCCAGAATCATATTCGTGGTTTTTTCTATTACTTATCTTTGTTACTTCCTCCTGGCTTTTCAGAGTTTAGTAGAAAGCAGTTGACTTTGTGCTCTCTTCATATCTTTCTAAAGTTTACCTCAGAACCTCTTCTCTTTTCTCTCCTTATAGGATTTCACAAACATCTGAAGCAGCCTGTTAATTTAGTTTGTTTTCTGGTTAATTTTCAGTTTTGTCTCAGCAGAACATAAACACTTTGTCTCTAATACTTATAATTTAATACTTGGGCAGATAGTTTCATATTTTCCGAGTCCAAACTGAAAAAGACAGAAAATCTCCCTGTACCCTATTTTCACTGTGCTTGTTTGTGTCTCCCTTGTATGAGGCTGGAGGCTCCCTGGGGAAGCCAGCTTCACAGTTTAAGCTTCATACACTTATGACTGCCTCTTACCCTATGAAGTGTGGTATAAAACATGGGAAGACTCCATATATACATTATTTATTGTGTAAGAATAATTGGTGAAGGTGTATGCAAGACAAAGAGGATTGCAGAAGTTCTGAACAGATTTAAATCCATGTGTTTATGTGATTTTGTGAACAGTTGAATACATGTTCCTTTGGTGAAAATATTAAATATATCTGTTTAGGATTCACTATTCTGTACTCACTTTCATTTTTATATCACTTAATGAGGGAGCATGATAGTCTTGCTAAATAAAGAGCAATTAAAAAAATCTTCTTGCTCTTCAGTTCTACCATGTAATTGCTGCTGATATTCAGTGTCTAGTGAAATTTTCCACTGTGGGTTTACAAGAGTTTATAACAGAATTTATAACTCCAATTGTTATTTTATCCCCACTTTTCTTGCACTACTGTGTAGGTTATAAGCCATATAGATAAGAAAGAGGATATTGGTTGAGAATATTTTTAGAAATCCTCTGAAATGGTCTGTTTTAGTACCCCGAAAACATTTTGCAAATAAGCAATTTTGCATCAGGTAGCCAAATTAATTTGCATGCAAGTTTCTGCTCCTCTCAGGTGAGTAGCCTGCATGTAAGCTCAAAGAGACTTCCTCTTGGAATCTTTGTTTTGTAGATTTGCTGGTTTGTAAGAAATAGATTCAGAGTCATTGAAACACTGAACAAGAATAATTTTTTTTTTTTTTTTATCTTGGGAGTGAAAGCAACTTGTCAGGATAGGGAAACCCTTGCTCCGTGTGTTCAGTTGTTTATGCATAATCCAATAGTGTCAACAGGAGAAGTAGATACTGCTGAACTCAGAATACTTCACAGCTTGAGTTCAGATTCTCCCAAGAGAGAAGTGAAAAAGTTTTCTTCACCTGAACTGGGATAGCTTTTTATTTTTCTGTGATAAGGGGTTGCAGCAATTGGAGACTTAAGCAAGAAAATTACTCTTACAGCCCTGTGCATAAATTCTGATGATTTTTTTACTTACCCTTGCAATGGAGGCACATTTAGAAAGGATGAAACTTTACTGTAGCCATATATCTGAACCACTTTGATGTCGAATTTTGAACATAATCTGAAATTTACAGTTTTATTCTACACTAAAATATGATCACAGTTCTTCCAAGAATCACAAGCAGTTTAATTTTCTGTAAATGCTATCAATCTGAATTGCACAGGGTTTCTTTCTGCTCTAGAACACCCTGTTTAAACCCTTAAACAAGGGACAGAACAGTTGGACGCTACCCAGCCCAGTGCTGGGGAGTTTTGGTTCTTAATCCAAACTTCAGATCTCATCTTTAGTAATTTCAATATATGCTGCTAAGTTTTGGTTTTGAAGAAACACATCTAGAATTAGGTATTTACTGTGACTTTTTGTGGCTAAAGTTGGAGGAAAATTTAACTTTGGTTGTGTTTGGTTGTTTTTTTTAACTGTGAGTCTAGAAAATGATAGAAATTTTTGATCACTTTATGGAGTGAAATTAGTTGCATTTGCTGCAGAGAGGAAATGGTTATGTATTTTTGAAGGGTTTAGGGTGAAAAAACGAAAACCCCATTTACATTTAAGCTATCTAATAGATTACAGTAAGAAACAAGATACTACCAGCTCTTCAAAATAAGGAGGTGTTAAAATTCCTGGCTCTGTGTTGAAAAGCATGTGGGTTTGTTGATTTTTTAATTTTGGTTTTGGGTTTTTTTTGGTTTGGTTTTGGGGGGTTTTGGTGGAGCTTTTTTTTGTTCTTGTTTGTACTGCATAATAATCACATTCAGATCTTGTTTTTAACCAGCTTCTAAAATATTTCTCTAGATCATACTGATAATTTTCAGGCCTTAAATCCCCATGAATTTGTAAGAAGCAATCTTCGATCTATTGTTTTGTATTTTTTCTGGCTCGGTTTCCTATTGGAACATGAAAGCTGCTTACAGTACTTGTAACTCCTTCAATTTCAGGTAATCAGAGTACTGAAAGAAGCTGCATATAAACTCACTTTTTTTCTGTAATGAAAACTGTATATTCTTTCCCTCTTGGCGCAAGACTTGTCTGAAGTTTAAAATAAAATATCGAAAAATCAGTTTACAATGTATTAGCCTCTTTATCTTACTTGGAGTGATGCTTCAGCCCCAAATATTAAAATATTATATTTAGATCCCTATAATCTACTGATTCCAGTGAGAGGAGGTACTTATTGTGAATCTGCAATTAATAGTTATTTTACTTTGGAAAGTTAGATTCAGACTACTAAATTATTTAATTGCTTTTGAACATCTTACTGCTTGCTATCATCAATAAATATATGGTGCTTTTGGTGATGTTGCTCTTTGCCATAAGCAATAAAAGTAATCTCTTTGTACATCTATAATCACTGAATATTGAAAAGTAGCATCAAATATAAGAAATTCCCAATATACAGAATTTCATAATGTTAATTCAGTAGCAGTGTACATGTCAGTAGCATTTATGTTAAATAATTTTATTGATAAATAGTTTTGAATGATTTTTTGTTTTCTAATTTGTAGAAAGAGTTGTTTTTCCAATTGAAAAAGTTAATGCTTCAGAGCCTGCTGGAAAAACAGGGCTATAAGTGGGCCCTGATAAAGAAATTACTCCCCCTTGTTATATGGAATTGCAGTATTCTTAATTTCTTTAATACTTTATGCAAGTAAAACAGATAGAAAGCACATTGATATTTCACCACACAGCTTAATTCCAAAATGTCAGGTGGGAATTAATTTGGAATACTGTTTTGGAGACATTGATATATATCTAGGACCCAAAAATGCCTTTTGTGCCAAGAAAGCTAATTTTTGTATTTTAAAATTAATCTAGCCAAAATCTGGATTAGCTATGTCACATCCCCTTAACCACAGGCATGTAAACTTCAGGATAGACAGCTGTTTGGATGTTTCAGACTGGGACTCCTGCCCTCAGCAAACATGTTTGATTCTCCTACATGGTCACTTGGCTGCGTGTGCCCATGTCCATATGCTTGGATGGCATTGTGCCTGCTCACTAGTTGGTCAAACTGTTCCATCAGGGCTTAGATGCCAAGGCAGCAGGTTGAGCTGGGCACCATCTATCACAACCTGCCTTCTACCACATCTGAAGGAATCTTTCCAGGGGGGGCAAGAGGCCATGCCCCACAACTTGCCTCTTTGCATTCGTCTTTCCTGACGCTTAGGTGTTCCAAATACCCAAAAAAGAAAGAAGGAAAAGACAGACTGAGGAGAAATGTTTTGCTTTCAAAGAAGCAATTGCCATTGTAGCTGTGGCATAAACTTATGAAGTTCACAAGGGATTTAGAAATGCATGCAAACTGCATAGTGTACAAGCCCTCAGGCAATCTGCATTAATTCAAGCTTAAATCAGACAACAACACAAGTGGGCAAAGTGTAAAAGAAGTAGAAGAGTCACTGAAACATTTGCAGTTTGCCTTAGATAGCTGGAAAAGGCTATTGTAATAGTCTCAATGTTGCTTTATGTTTACAACAGCTGATAAATTTGGGAGAAATAATTACCATGCTTTCAGGTTCACTGTCATCTTCCTACCAACTTTGCTTTGCTTTTATTCTTAGACTAGTGCAGCTACATAAACACATTTAAGTATGTGAAAATAACTGCAGTATTATTAAGACATAAAACTAGTAAAGGCAGTTTTAGAAATAGTCACCAAAGAGTGAGAAAATTCATTGCATCTCAGACATCAGCAGAAACCAAGATACTAGAAGTTATCCTTATCATTACTATCAAAATGATCAGAGCTGGATTATTTTACTGTTGAGCATATCACATTTCTCTTTTCCCTATTTTCCTTCCACAAGGTCTGCTGAATTGGACTTTGGGACACATTCTTGGCTGATACATTGTTTCATTTAAAATAATTTTGGAGAACTCCGATTAAATGAAAGAAAAGAAAAAGTTGTCAGGGTTCCAGAAGTATATACTGCTTTAAATGTGTTAAAAAACCTCAATGCCATGTCAATTCTAATTAATATAGGTTTATTAATACTGGCATGACTTTTTACACTATTTTCATTGAAGCAACTGAGAATAAATCAGGCACAGAAGCAACAGATTAAGGAGTTTTAAGCAGCTTAGTGACCTAAATCGCTTGTTAGTCTCTTCTTGGATAGGTTACACAGTCTATATTTTTTTTCTATTGAAAACAAATTATTTGAATAATGAAAGAAAAAAATTGCAATCACACAATTACTTAGAATTCACTTCTAAAACTGAATTTTTTGTTACTGTGTGCATAGGCAGGACAGATGCTAACCTCTCAAAATTAGAAGCTCCATTTGAAATTGTTCTGCTGTTTGGCACTTGTGTAATACATATCATTAAGTAAGGTTTCCCACTTCATGTCTTAATTCTCATGTTGCTTAATGTAATCTCAGTTACTTGTTGTGTTGTTAATATAGATGTTGGTTACTTTGCCAATGCTGGTCTTGTACAGATTGCATTGCAAGAACTGAACATTGGATTTGCTTGGGGTTTTTTTGTTTGCTTGTTTTGCCTTTGAGTAAAGTCAATCTAGCATTATTTAAAAGAAAGGTTCTGGAGGTTTCATGGACTAAAATTGCTGTCCTTAACTGTTGTAGGATTTTTTTGAACTACACTAGATGCTGAGTAGTAGACTGGAAGTGTTGACAAAGCATGAGTATACAAGCCAGGAACAGAAGAGCTTCGATCTTGGCAATAGTGCTATCTTTCAAGCAAGACTTTTCTAACCCTCATCATGGACAATTTCATGAATCTGTGATCTTTCAGAATTAGTCTTAGCCATCTCTCTGTACCTTAGTTTATTCATGTGTGAAATATATTAATTACACATACTAGTTTTCTAGTAATCTATGAAATTCCTGAATGATAAACCCAGCAAGAATGCAGGGTACTAATCTGTGTAATAACACAATCTCATTTGCAGCAACTATGGAAATCCTTACAAGGATGAGAAAATAGTTCATATTTTCATGGTAAGCTGTCCTTCCTGTCTTTTTTGCGTTTTGTGCATTTTACCACTGCACAGGTAAGTTCTCATGGTCAGCAGCATTTAGGAGTTAATCTCAGCAGAGTTTCTAGAACATGCTTTCTAATTTAAACTTATTCTATGGTAAAAGACCTGAGCTGAGCCATTGTGAGCTATGACTTTTCTGTAGGCTTATGGAAAAGTATCATTGAATGATTGTGGCTCGTGATATACCATGTGGCTCATGGTATAGAACATAAGTAATAATATATCAATTATACAGTTTGTAACATGTGGGGCATAACTGATGATGGTTTCTGGTTTAGTTTGGGGTTTTTTTCCAGTAGAATTAAAATGCATATGAATATTTTGTAACCCAAATTGTTGCAGCCTTTAAAATTACTTCCTTTTTGTTGTGATTGCAAGAGTAGTGAGCACATTAGGTCAGGCTATTCTTTATTTCAGAAAAAAATATTTTAATGTTTGTTAGGAACACAATCCAAAGATTGGATTGTGCAAACCAAAGTGGGTTTTAAAAAAGTCATATCTCCTGTCCTAATACAAACTAAAAGCAGTACAAAACAATTCTTGGTATTTTGCTATAAAAGCTATTCTTTATCTGTTACAGGTACATAACTTGGTTGAAAAATTACCATTATTTTTTACTTACTAGCCCCAGATAAGACACTAACTCAGATTAACTAATAAGACATCTATAAAAGCTCTCAAATTGGGGCAGGCAAATTCTCTGTGGTAAAGATGTGGAAACTGAGGCACAGGGAGGTGAAAAAAATTATCATAGGCTTTCAAGTAGGCAACTAGTATATTTAACAGAAAGAGTTTTTCTCTCCAGGCTAGTGCTCTGTCCTTCAATTTTGCATGTAAGTATATGTTTCTGCTTCTCAATAAACAATAGAGAAATGGAAAATTAAACTGAATTTTTTTTAGAATAAGAAATAAACTCTAAGGGTGCAGAGGGCAACATTTATTTATTGTCAACAAAATGAAGTAGCTACTTTGCAGAGGAAATACATTTGGGCTGTGGTTCAACAAACACTGATATTTAATTATTAATATCAGCAGAGTACCATAGATTTGTATTCATTTAAGCATGGATGCACAATCACATTTTGGTTGGATTAGTTAAAGGCTCTTCAGCAGGTTAATGCTTTATCCTTTTATACAAACTTCATGCTGGCTGGAGGAAGACAGGACATTCCTGAATAAAATCTTATGGTTTAAAGAAAGCATTCAAAAGATTTGTCAACAGAGGTGACTCTGCAGAGGGAGTCTGTACTAATGTAATTCTTTCTGTCATGTGGCTGCAGCGTGTTGATAGAACTGATAGACCTGGATTTACCACACCACCAACCCCCACCAGCAGCAGATGCAGAGTATTGAATGCTCAAACCCACTCCTGTTTGGCAAAACATTCTGTTAGTGCTTAGCTATTGCCTTATAGGTAACTCCTTTCAAATTAACTAGCCTTAGGTGAATATGTGAAGGTAAATGCATGTTTAAGCAACCAGCAAGGAGCCCTTAAGCCTTATAAGAACTGAATGATTCAGCCTAATGATGGTTTTGAGCTGACAAATTGTATCTCTGGAGGAATACTTAAAATTTACCATTCGTCAAAGCCCATAATATTGTGTGTACTAATGATTTTATTTTATTCTGAAGTATCTTTGTGTTCCTTCAAATAGCAATCTCATTGATAAAAGATTTCTGTGCTTATTCTTCCCTTAATATTAGTGCATCAATGTCTGCATCTGGTAACCTATGCATGTTCTTGAAGGAAATGGAATTATTAAGAAAGAAATTGCATATTTTAAATTAAAATGAACATGTGATAATGTTTAGCTAGCAGATTCTCCTAGTCTGCACACTTCTACCCTAATCTTTAGGCTTTGTATTAAGCCGGAGGCTACTTTCTCTCAAAATCCCCAGTGGCAATCACTCTCTTCAGCCTTCCCATGGCACATCAAAGGCAAACTCAGGGAGAGAAAGGTAATAAGAAGGACTTTATTAACCTATCCATTTTGTGTAGGCTACCTCTCTTTCTGTATTAACATGTTCATTATGCGACCTAGCTGGATTTGCCTGAACAGCAACGATAATCCTGGTGCTCGTGCCGATGTTGTTTTTTCCAGGAGACCGTGTTTATCTGGAGATGAGGGCATAGGATGTGTCTCTATGGCTCATGTTACAGGAGTTAGATGCTAATGCCCCTCTCTGTGTGAAGGCTTGGCTTCCCAACAGTTCATTCTTCTCTTGGTGGACAGACAGCTGAGGAAATCCTGAATAAAGCTGCAGTTTCTAGCCTGCCTCTTTCAGACTCAAATTTTGCATGTTTACTTTAAGATAGCAGACTGTGAATTGTGGGAGTGCAGGTGCAGCCAGGCAAGTGTCTCAGCTGTCACTTGTACAGGTGGAGGCAACAACCTCAGGAGCTGTGTTAGCCTGGCCTTCTCCTGCTGCAGATCCGACCTCTCAAACAGTGTCCTGGCTGCTGGTGGGTCGGGTGATGCTAGACCTGAAGGAAGCACTGAGGGCAGCAGTCACGTAGTATGGCCAGGCAACCTCTCCTGCAGAGCCCACAGCCTTCTCCTGGCAGAAAGCACCCTCCAAAGTGAAGCTTTGGAAAGGTTTTTTCATGTCCCTTTGCAGAACAAACTGCTTGAAGAGCAAGCAGCATCTCCCCAGGCCTTTTCATCTACTGATTGGTTTGTATACTGGGAGGCGGAGATGGCTCCCACTCTCTCACTGGGAAGACTGAAGTTTCTTTCCCTTACTGGAAGACTCTGTCCTCCCCCCTTTTCCCAGCCTACAGGCTGACTTTGGATTTGAAGGGATCCTTTCTGCTATGAATCCTGCCCTTTGGTAAGTTTGATGATCTGCTAGAAGGAGCCATGTTTTCATTCTTTCCTCTGAGGACTGTTTATATAGGTTATTGAGGAATCATTTTGATGGTAGTTTTTAAATTTATTTTTTATTAAAAAAAAAGTCAGCAAGCTGACACATTGCCAGTGCCTAATCCAGAAGGCATAGTCTAAGTGTGTCAGTTCTAGCAGGCAGCCATGGGCTTTGTGTGAAATGGGCATTGAGCTGCACTGCTGATGTGGAAACTTGGAAAGGCAGAAAATCAGGTATGTGAGCATTTCCAGAGGCAACTAACGGAGCTCTTGGGGATCAAGACTCTTGGATTAAGATGTCCCAAATACTGTTCTGAACCTGCTCCTAAATCCATTTAAAATATTTTGAAATTTTACTAATGTATTAATCAGGACACCACTGCAATGTGTTTCAGTTGTAAATTCCTAAGTAGTTCCATCTAATTTAGCCTGCTTCATTTCAAGAGCAGTTTGTACTTACAAGCTTTGATAGGTTGGAACCTAAAGATGACCACTTAGACCAGTTTATGCAAAAAATTGAATGCAGAGTTATTTCACTTACATCTGCAAGTTTTCATGCAAATATTTTAAAATGCAGTAACAATCATTTACATGTGAACAGTCTCTACATATGTAACTGAAAATTGTGAGTGGAAAACCATGTGCAAACTTTTTAAAAATCAGGCCTCAAAATCAATGCTGGTTTCAATAAAAAGATAGACTTTTGTTTGTTTAAAATCCAGTCACAGAATTTCTCAAGTCAGTCAGGAAGATAGAACAAAACTCAGTATAAAATGTAGTAGTAAAGTGCACTGGGTTATGGGCAGGTGCAGAGAAGTTAAATAAAAGAGGGTGTAAATTTCTATAACATGAGGTGACTCACAGGAAAAGGTGTGTGCAATTTCCCTGGTAAATGTCGTGTACTTAGGACTACCTGTTAGTCAATGAGAAACTGTTCTGGTTTGCAGTGAGTGTGTGTGTTTAAGCTACCAAACAACAAGTGAAGTTCTTATTTTCTTTACTCTAAATGTACTAATTCACACAGTCAAACCCTTGTTCAGGATTAATAATTTTTATTTATTACTTTTTTAAATTAATTTTTTTTTCCTAAATGCATTAAAGGCATGAAAAATATTTTACATCAGAGTGAGATTGTCCAGACAACAAATTTAATGCAATTTGACAAATCCACTTTGCATTCTCACAGTTACTTGATGTGGATTCATTTTTCTTGAGTACTTCCAAACAGTAACACTCTCAAGCCTGAAATATTAAGAACACATGTGTTTAACTAAAGAATAAAAGCATCTTTATCACTTTTTGAATGAATACTTATTCTTTTAAAAGAGCTTGACTGAATCTTGAAGTTATTATGGAACTGAGGACTCTTAAGAGAGTGCATTAAAGTACCACAAGCACACTGCTATAGAGAGATGCTATAACAAACTTTCTCTGGCAGGGGTTTCATTTTCTGATCACTATCAACAGAATTTCCTACAGAAGTGTTTTCTATATTTTAGCCAAATGGTAAATGTATCAATTGGATAATTTTGTAAACTATAAAATTTGTATGTGTGTGTTCACTCCAAATTACTTCTGGTTTGTAAGCATTTTGTTTGAACTGTAATAACCATAACAAGTCGAAATTAGGAAAAACCCCTCACTTTGACTAGAACCTACTTTTGAAACTAAGGAAATAATATAAAAACACAAACTGTATATATTTCTATGGCACCTGCTGTGTTTCAGGTGTTTATAACACAGCCATAAAAATTCACTCCAGGCTGAAACTTGGTATTTAAAAGTCTCAGCTCAGCAGGATTTTTAAATCAGATTTGGTTTAAATTAGTTTGGCTCTCTTTCAGTTATAAAAAGGAGGGTGGAGGAAAGAAATTTTTATGTGTCAAATATAATTTTATTCATTCCTCTAGCTGAAAAACAGTCTTGCTTTACAAAGATATAATTTCCAGGTTTTTAGTCCATAACATGGAGTAGGGATTCAGGGTGTCAAAGGGGAAAAAGAGAGAGAGAAAGAATTACCATCCAAGACTTTGGCATTTGCAGATGCTTAATGTCTTATGTGAGAACATTTACCATGGATCCTTACTGAGTCTTCATAAAACTGTATCCGGGCTATACAGCATTTTTTTAATTGAAAAAACATGCTTTCATTCAGTAAAGTCAGTAATTCATAGTTTAAGGTCTGTTTTGTCATGTGTCAATGACTGGTGGATGAATTATGTTCAAATATAATGGATTTAATACTTTGTAACAGTGACATGAAAGAATCCAAAGCAATCTGGGGCCTCAGCTTCCTCTGTGTTTTAAAAAAAAGCTAGGCACCTATAATCCGTCTGGCTCATCTGAAAAATTCTTCATCCTTCTGTGGTATTCAGTGCATATAAAAAAAAATTAATTAACTCAGGATCAAATGGGAAGATTGACATAATTTACATTTACAGTGCACTACCATTTGTACATTGCTTATGTGTATCTATATATACACACATATGTACACACTGGCATCTCTGCTTATAAAGATGATCAGTTGCAGCAGGACCTGGTAGATGGGCTGAAATTTTCAAAAGTTGCCAGTGGCTTTGGATGCCTCTTTGCCCATATACTTTGGGCCACATATTCATCTGTTCTGATAAAACACAGCTCCAGATGAAGCCTGTAAAATCTGTGGCTGACAATTATTGTAAATGATGCTTTTGGGGTGCAAAAAACTGACAAAGCCAAAAGTGGAGAAAAAATATTTAAACTTTGCTAACAAAGACTCAAAGTGGCTGGTATTAATTTCTTTAAACAGAAAATATTTTGTGGTATTTTTCCTTATTTTTAATTCTATTATACAATTGAATGCATTACTATAGTGTTCCCTTCTCCCATCTGTTCCTCAAAAAGAAAAAAAATAGAAAGAGGTATGTAACATTACAAAAGGGCTCTTGGAAATGTTTATGCAAAGTACTGCTTTTCATCACTAAATCAAACTGAGAGACAAGCTAGCTGAAAAAGTGTTCTGTTTCCCCTATAAGGGCTATGCATACTTTTGCTTTGTCAATCAGTCCTGAAATGTGGACATTTTCACTTTCACTTCATCTTGGGCTACATAAGAGATGTGCCTGATGTTCCATGAGTGATTAGCATTTAGTGATGTTTCTCTCATTGCGAGATACTGCCAAGCTGCAATTTGCAAGTACTGGATGTCCTGAACTGCAATAGGATAATTTTGATACTTCAGCCTTGGCATTCTCAGGTTTTGCTTTAAATTTAATTCTCATGTCTGTCCTAATGTGGCTATTTTACCAATAAACCAAACACATTTATTGTTTCTTTCTCTTTTTCTCCCTCCTATTGTTCATGCTTTGACAGTTCCATAAAGTTTATTTCTCCCTGCTGCTTAGTGTCTTTTTATTCTGTTTGTTTTTCACTACTTCCAGCTGGGATATAGTTTAATGAATTATTTTTCAGTGTGTGTGATATGGCTTTTATGGCCTGCCTTTGGAGATTGCGATTAATACAATTTTCTTTTATTCTTTGCCATGACCTGGTTCCCAGTGCTCGGTGTAGTGATCATCATTGTATTAAGCATATTGAGATCATTTGAGATGATATTATCCATCTTAAACCTGGAACATATTTTCATTCATTCTAATTATTTTATTATTTTTTATTTTTAGTTTCAACCCTGAAATTTTTGTTTCTGTGCCAACATTTATTTTGCATTGAAGTTGGATAAGATCTCTGCTGTTAGTGACCCACCCCACATGGTGATCAAATCTATATCTTCCCTGAATAAGTTTTTCAAGTGATTTGGCATCCAGGTTTGTGTAGGGTTTCTTTGACTGTTTGTTTCTGGGGTTTGGTTGTACCAATTTTTAGTTTTGTTTTGTTTTTTGGGGGGGATTGTGTGGTTGTGAGCTTATGTGGAAATTTGCATAAATCATTTGGCATTTCAGTGAAGTTTGTATTCACCTCCCCAGCCGTGACCAGGCACACACAAACTTTTCAAAACAGTCTTAATGGGGAGGAGATAAAGTCAAGAAAGAAGAGGTGGAGAGACCACATTCAGCTTCTGGTAAATACACACCTACTGACTTAGATTTTTCAACATGCTTGTTAGCCTCCTGGCAGCTTGTCATTCAGCCAATCTGAAAATATTTGCATCTTATTCCAGGCTATTTTGTTTTACTTCTTACAACATAACAAACTGTAAACTTCTCCTAGCTACCTTTTACAAGGGAAAAAAAGGTGTAGAATCAGAACAGACAGTTCTAAAAAGCTCTTTTCTCCATTGTTTCAGAGAGATGTTCAAACCTGGCAATGAAGTATCAGTACATTCCAGAGTTTGACTCCTAAGACTGATCAGTTTTCCTTGCCTTGTGACAGGAATCAGTGTAGAGCACCCTGCAGTTGACATATGCTTGTCTGATGAGAGTTGGTCTGAGACCACCAACTTGTGTCAAAGTCTTCAACTAGAAATGTGAGCTCAACTCAAAGTCCAGCTTGGTATAAAAAGTTTTTGCCATGTCACCAGTTCCTCGTTTCTTTCAACATCTACTTTCCTTCAGTTTATGAACATTGTAGTAGGAATCCTTGCTGTCTCACTTAAAAAATGTTTCCCTTTCTTCTCAGAAAATAATTGCAGTTCTTTCTTTCATGTCTTGTATTTTTAAATGCCTGTTTTTTCTTCCTTGGTAAATTGTTCTATTATTCTACCTGCAAGTGCTCTGTGAGACCTAACTGCTCAGGTTTACAAAGGGAAACTGAGTTATCTGGCCTTCCCTCTAGCTTTTTTGTGGTTGTCACTAGCTATAGGCCTTCAAATTCTACACCTTCCATCTTGAGAGCTGTTTTGATTTACTTAGTGCACCATGATATCTTCAATCTGAAATGAGATTATGGAGAGATTTCTTTCTTTGTATTTTTGAATTTTCTTCAATAGTTTGCTTACACGAAATAATTTCCCAGAGAATCACTTTTATTTGTTGTTATTGCTTTCCTGGTAACAGCAAGATGTCATGTGTTTAATGTATCTTTCGACAAATTAAATCATCATTACTTGATTTAATGGCAGAGGTAGAAACTCCTTACCTTAGATACATTTCTAGTCCCCCTGTTTTAGTTTTAGTTATAAGTCTTTATATAAAATTTAATACTAATGCTTACATTTCCTAGGCTTTGTTCTTATTATTTTGTCAACACAGTCCACACCACTGTGGTTATTTCAGCAGTAATTATAGTGTTTTACTGAGCAGTAGCTAACATTTTTTTTCTAAATTACATCATAGGGTATGTAAATACAATGTAAAAAGATACATTCTGTGCTGTGTGATCATGAAGAGTAGTAGGAAATTTGAGTGTCAGTTAAATAGGCCACTGAAATAACATGATCATCTATTCTCTGCAATCTACTTAAGCCTGTATAAATGAAGTTACTTTCTTGTGATACTGAAGTGAGGGTTGTAGAATTATGTTACTGTGAAGAATGAGAGAGGCAGCAGAATGCTGTAAATAAAAAGATCAGAAGTCAGCAGCAAAACAGACTTGTTGGAGGAACAGCCCCTATGTGTGATGTTCAGCAAACAGAGGGGACAGGAAAGAGAGTACACTCGATACAATGAAATGTTTCCAGAACTCATAATATAGCACTGGATAGCTAGAACATCAGGAATTGATGTATTCATACGCTTGGTGAGCAGGAAAAATGCATGTGTTTTATTTTTCCTACTTATTTCTGAGAGTAATGGGATCTACTGCCAAAGTAGGTTTTATCTTTCTACACACTGTTGATTATTTCCAAGTCCATATATAGGGTTTTCAGTCAGAATTGGCTTGGAAATTTCCAGCAGTCTAGTCCACAAACAGGTGTAGGAGGTTTTTTGTTTGTTTGTTATCTCTGTGTCATAACACCTGAAATCAACTTTAAAGATAAGCAATATATGGTTAGTGAGTATTTTTTACTAGAAAAGGGACGTGTAAAACAAAATCTGGTCTTACTTCGTTTGTCCATTTTTGGGAGAAGTTACATTGAAATTCTGAGGGTTTTCTTATTGGTTTTATATTGACAGTACTTATGCACTGAGAATTGGAAATTGTTTTTATTTCACAATTTAGAAATCTGTTATTCTTGTGCAGAGCACAAAATCATAACTTTTTTCTACCTTCAGCACTCATGAAAGGATTTTTTTATATTCAGTGTGTATGAAATGAATTGCTATATCTGCAGACCATGCACAATCAAGGGCTTTTGTGTATTTAAATTTTGCCATAAAGCCAGGTTGTAAGCCACTTACTGTCTGTGAATCAGAAGGCCCACTCATATGAATTAACTGATCTTTTCTGCCAAAGTAAATAATTGAGTGAAATACATGAAAATAAGGTTCAAGAGTAGAAACAAACAAGCAAAAAAGATATTAGTCTTTGTGAGAGATCAGTTGACTTCTATCAGAAATTAGTTAGGAGATGTTGGGTGTCTTCCGTCTCAAGCATAGTGTTTCTTCTTTAGTTTCAAATACGAATGAACTTAATTCCCAGGAATGATAACTTAGTTATCAAAGTAATTCCATACTTAACAGTGGCAGAGCTTTTATAATCAATATTCCAGTTGTGATGTGACTTGTTTTATTTTAAATAAAATATTTTTATTTAAAATAAAATATTATTTCCTGTCGCAAAAAAAAGCATTCTTTCTTTTTCCTTTCTGTCATTTAAAAGTAAACTTTGTTGGTAAAGAAACCAGATCATTCTGTGTATCATGAGTCACTTATCATTATTCTCACTTTTTTTGAATTTGCTTGGTTTTTTTGCTGGTGGGAATATGAGTTTATTGTTTTGGACTCCTGCTCAAAGATAGAGGGGGATGCTAGTGGCATAACTGGAGGGAATATTTTTTTAATCCTCCTTTAGTCTAACTTTTGGGATTGTTGAAGGACAAGATTTTTTTTTTTTCCCAAAAGCACATGCTGTTTCCTTATTTTTCCCTTCCCTAGAAGTGGCAATCTCACACTTCTGGAA
Source organism: Agelaius tricolor (assembly GCF_023055355.1). Lineage (NCBI taxonomy): Eukaryota > Metazoa > Chordata > Aves > Passeriformes > Icteridae > Agelaius > Agelaius tricolor. Next base: position 26,359,075 of record NW_027269265.1, on the reverse strand, counting down.
CTTTGACACATCACTGACTGTTGGAGAACATGGATGCCCTGTTTAATGCTGGTTCTTGGGTCTTAAACAGCCCTCCACAGCTTTTATTATACCATTAATTGTACTTAATGCAGCTGCATTTCTAGTACGCTTGGCTAAGCTCTGAAAATTAAGTAGAGGGTACTTTGTTATAAAATGCACTGTAATGAGCTCTGGTGGGACAGGGTCTGTTAAGTTTGAAATTACCTCAGGCCATTTCCAAAGGTCTTCTTAAAATATTTCACATCTATAAAAGTTTGCAACTAGATAAATAGCCAAAGGTAGGGTTGAGAAGAAAAAAACTGCAGCCCTGAATTATGCACTGCATGAAATATGAATGTTTTTAATACCAAATTGTTAAATTTATTTTAAACATTTATTATCTCAAGTAATTTGTTAAACAGAAAGTTTTCAAGCTGACAGCATGTAAATTTTAGGTGTTTTGTTTACACAGTTGGTTTTATACATATTCTTCTTGCTTTTGGTTTCTTAATCCAGACCATGCATTCATGAAACTGGAATAAATTTAGGACTCCCCCTGGGTTTACATAAATTGGTTCAAGAAGGGGTCACACCTCTCAGTATAAAAAACTGTTTAAGGACTTCTGCAACTATTAGCCAATTACCTTAATGTTACAACTAACATCCTGTACTGAGTACTGATCTCTGGTATCTGCCTAAATAAATGACTAATATGCCTTCAATTCCCTCAGTGTTCTTCAGCTATATGACCACTGTAATGCTTTGTGGCTAATAAAATTTGAGATTGACTAATTTATTGGGTAGCTTTACCAAAATATCCAAGTAATCCTTTATATACTCATTAGAAACGGGTCCAAAATGAGTTCTCTGAGGACTTAGTGGAAAAGTCTCCCTGGGATCAGCTTCACTGAGCTTTAGATACATTGGCACAGATCATGTGGAGGATCTTCTGTGGTTTTAGTGCAGCAATTTATCTATGTTTTATAGTTAAACTTGAAGCATGAAGTAATTAGAGGTCCCCAAGCTTGAAATTCATACACTTTTTTTTTTTTTTTAATTCCTTAAATTGACCCTGTACAAGCCTGGCAAACTAAGTATTTGACAAGTGTGGGTTGTATGTTTAAGCTCTATACTAAACTTCCAGATAGAGTAAAAACTCTTCCCTTTTATTTTGAGAGGTTTTGAATGTAGAAATGGGTAGGAAGTCTGTCTGTTTCTGAGGGTCATTCTGTGGCCTATTGTGTTGTGCAGAAATATTCACTAGTCAATAATCAAGTACACTGTGGCCATTAAGTACTGCACCTGTTGTCCAGATGGGCTAACAATAAACATGACACAGTCAATCATGCTTGCAGAATAGGGTGGACAGAAGGCTTTGGGGGATGTTTCCAGGGTCTTCCTCTGTTTATGTAGACCTTTACATCTATACTATTATGTGGCTGGGCGTATCTGAGTTAGTGCATTTTAATTTTGGAATCACTCTGGGAAGTGGTGCCAAGGGGAGTTTTGTGTCTCAAGTTTTAAACTGACATGGCAGCCCTCTTTTTATTGACTAAGAGGATTATTATTTAACAAAGAGTGGAACAAGAAATTTCTACATGTTAGGAAACATTAAATACCACCAACATTGTTCTAACTTGAAATGCAAATAAAGCTTATTCTCTCTGCTAACCTTCATCTATAGCAGGATATTTTTAGAACTGTTAATCATTTATTATTTTTGGTAATTTTGTATTATGACAAGTTCTCGAACACGCAATTATGTGCAGTACCGCAATATGAAACATAGAATCAAAACTCCCTTTCATTGAATAGCTCCTTTATAAAATGGTGTGGGAGCAAAAGTACTTCAAATGCTAGAAAAGCCCATATCATATTTCTCTTCTAAGAGCATCCTTTATTGGCTGAGCAATTCAGAGAAAGGAGAGATTTAATGATTTTCCTTGAACTTGAATAGACACCTACTCTGCACACTATTTAAAATATCCTCCTTTCTTGCTTCAGTATTTAAAATATTTGGGTTAGTTTACCAGCATGTTTAAATTTAAAATGAAACAATGTTTTTTGGATTGAGATAGGATATATTGTGGGCATTGTCAAAGGTCCACTTCAGTCACAGTTTTCGGAAAAATAGTTTTCATATATGTATTTACTTTTTGGGAGTGATTAGAGAAAATGTGTTGTATTAAGTCATCTCCAATGGCCCTTTTATGTTTCATACTTTAAACTCATAAAGCTAAATAATTTAAATTCAGGAAACTGAAGGACAAAATTCAGAAACAATAAATCAGTTTAAATATTTTCAGGAGTTGACAAAAAGGCTTGATGCCAGACAGTAGTTTTTGTAAATTTAATGCAGTTTGATATTAACTGGGAGTATCATATAAGAGCTGGCATGAAATGAGTAAGAAAGTAGTTTCAGACTGGATAGTTAACAGATGCAAAAGTGTATGACTAGCAAGTGCTGGTATTTGGTCTCTTGTCTGTTGATGATTACAGGCAAGAATGTCCAAATTAAGCATCTTGCCTCTGCAATGTTATTTGAAGTGGTGCTCTGATGCCACTTCCCATAATTCATGTGATTCTAGAGGAAGAAATAAGAATAAATGCTGATGAATGGGACAATAGGAACCTCATGAAGTTCAGCAAAGCCAAACCCATGGTCCTGCACCTGGGCTACAAAAATTCCCAGTGTCAGTACATATTGGAGGAATGGATTGGAAAGAAGCCTGCAAAGGCCTTAGGGGTAGTGGTGGATGAAAAGTTTGGTGTAAATCAGCAAGGGGCACTTGCAGCCCAGAAAGCCAGTCATATCCTGTGCTGCATCAGAAGGAGCATGGCAAAAGATCAAGAGGTTATCTTCCTACTCCATCCTGGCTCTCATGAGACCCCACCTGGAGTTTTGCAACCAGCTCTGTTCTTTTTTGTCCCCAGCACAAAAAAGACATTGACCTGTTGGAGTGGGTCCAGAGGAAGGCCGTGAAAATTATCCTGTGAATAAAAGACTGACAAATTTGAGGTGGCTCAGCCTGAAGAAGAAGAAAAAGCTCTGTGAGACCTTCTTGCAGCCTTTCAATAATGGGAGTTTATAAAAAAGATAGGAGAAGATTTTTTTTACCGTGCCTGTAGTGACAGGATTGTCATAGAAGGAGTTTGATTAACTGTATTCTTCTCTCAGATTAGTCTTAGCATTAGTAGTGCTAAGCTCAAGCTGTAACCTGAGAACTAATTAAAAAAAAGAAATTGGGAACCTTTACTTGGACTTTTTGTGGGATCCTAATGTGGAGCCTGTTGTAGTTGCAAGGGTGCATAAATCCATAACAGGAAGTGTTCAAAGTTGAACAGGGATTTGTGCAACCTGATCTAGGGAGGGGTGGTCCTGCCCCTTGCAGGTCCTCTCCATAGCAGGGGATATGCACTGAATTATCTTTGATGGACCATTCCAACCCAAACTATTCTATGGTTCTATGGAAAAATTGGTGGATGATTTTGTCCACAAGCTAGTGCCATGGCTGGCTTGTGGATTTGGTATCACACTGTGAAGAGAGCTGCAACTCATAAGATGACATTTTGTCATAATAGTGTGATCTATGGACATCATAAAAATGTCTGGGTGTATTTTCTGATTGATGAAAGTAAACCACTGTAGACTTTCTGGAAATTTTATCTGGAGTTTACCAATAGACAAAAATACACTTCTATGTTGAGTCCAAACTCTAATTATTGTCAGCATGATACAATAAAACATAGTAACCAAATTAAAAAATTAGTGGGAGATATTATATTTTCATCAATTTTTATGCCTATCCTGCATTAATTATATGAATTCTAAGGAAATAGAATTTAAAAGCTGATATTGTGAATTGTATTATGACACTTGATTTGTTGATCTTTGATGATACATGGAGTAGTATAAATTCATTTTCCTTTCTAGTAAGCGCTATTTGAGGAAGAGTTTAAATATATTGCTTGCCCCACTGCAGGTAAATTATTGTTTTTTGGGTGGTTAACCTGAAAATAAGGGCAGGTTGCAACACTTTGGAGCTCCACTATCATTAACAAACAGACAAGAGGTTATGTCCCCTTTGATGCTACGTTCTTGAATCTTCAGCGGAGTGAATAGTAGCTTCTCTAGGCTGTGATTTGAACTTTGATATTTTTTTTAATTAGCCCCCAGATAGGGCTCTTTGGAATAGCATCCAAGTGTTTGGGGATGGGAGTTTGTGTTTACTGAGTAAATTAAAATTGTTTGGCTATTTCAACTTAATAAGTATCCACTTCAGTATTTTCATTCACAGCTACATTGCCTTCTGGAGTTTCAGATGCCTGAGAAAGTGATCCATTTCACCTCCCACAACACAGCTTTGGGTCCTCTGATCATAATGAACTTCCTTCCCATAAGAAATGTGTGTGGTTGGAAGTGCCAATTCAAGTAAGCTGGTGTGAAATAAGAAAATCAAGGGAAGGAAAAAGAAAAGTGCGAAAAGAAAAGATGACTTGAGGTAGCATAAAAGTGGAAAAAATGAGATGGAGAAAGAGTGTGCTCAGACCTTTCCAGAAATTTTTCTTGTACGTTGGGTTTTTGTTCATTAACTATTAACAAGTTAATTAGGGATTAATTAAAAAAATCTTCTTTAGACACAATATGTTTACACAGCAGCACATGCTAGTTTAGAGACTGGAAGCCACCCAGCTGTGGTAAAACACAGATGAGAAAGTTACTTTATCTTCCTTCTTGAGAAAGTTTCATGCATTTTAACACAGCTAGACCTTATCAGTGGCCACATTAATCCATTTACAGCTAGTCCACGTTTGCCTTCATTTCACTATAAAGACATACCCTTATCTCAGCTCAAAGTATTATGTGCCGGTAGGTCAAAAGAATATTTGGACCTCACAAAACAAATGAATTAGCAACACCTGTGTTGTGTATGTAACCAGAGCTGTTGAGTCCCTCTTGCCTGGTTAGCTCTGGTTAGAGTAATCAAGTGGTCATAGTAAGTGTCAACTAATTGGTGAACATAAGCTAGATACAGCTTTAAAATTATGTTTTGATTATCCCTAATTCTTAGTTTAGTTCGTATTCTTTAAAATATTATTTCCTTTATTACAAGTGTTTTGATATTCAGTCTGTTTCTGCCATTCACTTTTCCTTTTAGTCATAACTTTTCTTCTGAAGCCATCATTCACCAAAGTAAGCCTTTCTCTTCGGAAGCCATTTGTCCATGAGCTGTCACAGCAGTGTGTCTTTTCCTCTTCCAGCCGTGTAGGTGCCTCTTCATTCCTCAGATCCCTCCTCTCCTGTAGAAGATAGACTCAATATTATGACAGAATTATTCTCAGAAAATTTTGAAACAGATTTTTTCAGTCATACTTTTGAAATATTTGGGGCAGTTTTACTCAATAGTTATTTTCCTCCATCCTATTTGTAGAGAGAAGTAGAATATACCTTGCAATAATATTGCATTTGCAAGGCAAAGCCTTTGCATTGAAAGACTTTTGTTACTATGCACAGACAACTTGCTGCATTTCTGACTTGTCCTAATACAACATTGTTGAGTGGAATCTTTTTTCTACAAGCAAATTCCTCAGATTTGCAGGTATTATTAACAAAATAAGGTGATTTTTGATTTACAGCAGGCAATGTAAGATAATCCAAACACCCTTAAGCTATCATATTCATAACAAAAAATGTCAGGATTCAAACTGCCTTTCAGGAGGTTGCTAAAAGAAACAAGAAAAGTAGATAAACATTATCAAGCATTACTCATTAGTTTTTCTGCAGGATGTATAAAGATTGTGGGTGACTGAAAAAGTGTGTTCTGTGTTGAGTTTGAGCAGTCTTCATTCAACTCTGTATTTTAGTTTCTTATCATACTTCAAGAAAAATAATTTTGTCTATTAAATTAATGAGCTTGATTTAAAAATTACATAGCTGTGTAAGTCTAGTTCTTCAGAGGGACTAAGCACAAGAAATATGTTTAAGAATTAAAAGGTGATTTTGAAAAGGAGTAAAATACAAGCAGAATTTAAAGGATGTTATTTCAGCAAAATCTCAGCTCACAGATTGTTGAATTATTGTATCAAGAAAATTTTTATCTTTATATCAAATGCATACTTGTATTATATTAGGTTTGGGTATGTGTAATGAAGTCATTCATAAACTAAGCAAATGTAATACATTATCAGTATAATTGTAAAATTCTTAAGAAAAAAGCAAAAAAATGTTTATCAGCACTAATAGAAAGTGCAAAAGAGCTGGTTTAAAGGCAGTGTTATCTTGCAAAACAAAACTTTGCTCCCAAAGTCAAGGTAACCATCTGTGTCCAAGTCTAATTCAAGTACTGTGTGGGGAATGAATTCTGATGCCTTTAAGTTCATTTGCTAAAGAATACTCAAATATCTGGCTACAATAACGCCCTGAACTTTTGTGTTTAACATGTTCAAGATACATTTTTAATGCTGAAAGCCTTGCTTTTACTCTTATAACCAGGTAGTAAGTGTGAATCTTAGCTATGATATAATCAAATAAATGTTTTCCCTCACTGCAGAAAGAACCTTGAGCTGAATTAATTCCTGATGCTAATGAATGCAACTCTGATGAAGTGAATGCTGTGTCTACACACGTCTCCTTGGCTGTAGAATTTGCTTCCTGTTTTCTCACTACTAAGCTCTCACTTCCATTACTATTCTGTCTTCTGATTAAACATCTCTTATATTTCCCTGTTAGGCACTCTTCAAAGGCAAAGGAAACTGGACTTTTCTCACATGACTATTTAAAAAGATCATTCAGAAAATGAAGGGGGAAACACCTTGTGCTGGAGCTGATAATAATGTTAACATGTTAACTTATTTCTAATTTATTCCAAGTTCATTCAGTATGAACTGTATGAATTCTTTTAAGCTTGGCAAAGACTTAAAGACTGCATCATATTTCTAGTAAAGATTTAACTATTCTTCTTGCTAGTCATTGGGGTTTCCAAGAGATTCTGTTTCCTTAAAAAACTGCTGAAACAGATTATGAAAAGTAGTAGTGCACTTGTATGCATATGTATTAAGAATACAATCCAAAGTGCTGGAAGTGCTGGGAAATCTTTCCCAAGGGCCTTTGGATCAACTTTTTTTTTTTTTTTTTTTTTTTTTTTAACAAGCAGCAGTGTTTTTGAAAAGAAGCAGTCCCATCTCCCAGTTGTCATGACTTAACCAGTATTCTAAAGTGTCATTCTACTTCCTCTGAGGTCTGCTTCATTAGGACTTGGGGATTTCCATTGCAGCCTATGTGTGGTCATTTTTCAATCCTCAGCAATTCTGAAATGCTATTTTAGTTCTTATAAGAATTCTTGATGAAAATTTCTAGTGAGAAATGGAGAACTTTTTGCAATAGACTTTAAAAACTTGTTCTGGTTCTACTACAGATGGTCTTGGTAATCTCCTTAAATTTTTTCAGTTATTTTTTGAAATCACCAAATTCTCTATAGTTGCATTTTCTTACAGTCTCTCTTATGAACAGACAGAAGCCGCAGCTGGAAGACAAGTAAAAATAATTGACTAGTGGCACAGTTGGTTCTTACCAGAATCCTCAGTTAATTATACGGTTCACTTTTGGCAGCTGATAAAGATTTCTTCCCTGAAATTGTAGATTGATTTCAGACTTGTATGCAGTCTCATTTCATTTATGAATCTTCATTAAATCTTTTCTGACTACATCACAAAAAGGAAAAAAAATCTACAAGCAAATCCAGCACCTACATGTGTCAGTCATAAAGCCAAGTCTAGAAGTAGTAAAGCTCTAAAGTCACCTTAGAATGAGAAAGAACTTTAAGCATTTGGTTTCATTTCAGTATGTCACTTTGGTAGAATAATTAGATGCATTAGTCAGTAATTGTCTGGTTATATCCTAGCTGGATTTTATATTCCAGCAGTGGATGTGGCTCCTACATTTGCCAACAGCAATATTTGATATACTTTCGAATTTTGGTGTTCATTTAACATAAGGAGATCTGGGTTTTTTGCAGTGTTTTTCTTAGCTGGGTATATGTATGGGGGTTTCTTTTACTTAGAGAGGAAGTGAAAAAGTAAAACAGAAAAAAGTGAGTATGGCAGAAGTGCAGGTGATCAAGACCCGCAACAGTTTATGTCATCAGGCATTGGGTTTTCTTTCTCACTTGCACAGAACATATGTAGTGTTCTGCAGCCCCTGTAATGAGTTTAAAATGCTTCTATCAAATGGGAAATTTGTCTTGTTTTTAGTGTATGATACTGAGTGTGGAACATATTACTTAGTTCACTAATATCTAAAGCTGTTTGTTTCTAAAATTATGATCCACTTGCTGTCAGAAGAGGCTCTATGTATTTCTCAAGGAATTTCTTTAGTGGGTGATTTTAGCCATATAGCAAATGGTTGGCTTCCTGTGTAGATACTTAGCAGGGATAGCAGAGTCCTCACAGCATACAGTACGCTAGCCCACTAACAGTGGAATATTGGAACCTTCAAATACTGTGGGTATAACAATAGAGGTTCATAGATAGAATAAAAGTTCATAGAAAGAAATAGATAGAAGCTAATAGAAAGAATCCTAGTTATAAAGCATCTTATTGTTTTCCTTATTCATTTACTTTTTTGTTACCACAGGTGAAATAAATATTTTTTTGTCTATCAGGAGTTGCATTTTACCACTGAGCACTGAAAAAAGTTAAGTTTGTCAGTAAAATGTCGCAGTGAGCCCATCAAATCGTGGGAGAAGTATGGCAGGAAAAGGGGGATGTGCAAGAAAGCAGACCTCAGTATAGAAGGGTCTGGTAGGGGAATTTGGATATGTTTCAGTGTTAGTGAAAACAGGGAAGGATGTGAATTACAGCTTGCCAATTTTCAACACACCACTGTCTAAGGCATAAAAAGGCAATTGTATTGGCTCTGAGTAGGAGCAGCTCACTGTTTTTTTCACAGAATATTCTGAAATAACATTGCCAAAATTTAAGATAACAAAAGAAGGGGAGACATAACAAAGCAGTATTTCTTCTTGACTTTCAGAAATACATTACACCTTGCCTCATGTAGATAGAACAGCTTTTTGGTCGCCTTGACATACTAGTGGCATATGAAAGCCCTGTGGATGGATGGAGCGTTAGATTGGAAGTAATAAGGTTGTGCCTGACTTACCTCCGCATTTGTAGCAGATGTTACAAATGTCATAACATGAACCTTTGGGATCAGACTGGAAAAAAAAAAGCAAGACAACAGATGTAGGCCTCTTAGTTTTACCAGCAAGTATAGTCTGACACTATATAACACTGTTCTGACTTGATGTTAATACCCTGTCCTCCTCCTGAGAACAGAACCAGTGACACCAGCCATCTCTGTAGCATTGGAGCTGTAAAGAGGTGGCAGCAGTTTTCTTTTTCAGAGGAATTTTGATACTAGTTTAAAAATAAGACAATAGAACTATTATTCCAGTAAGGGTCTTACTGTGATATCTGAGTAAGTAATCCAGACTCATCACTCATTTCTTCATGCAATTGTAATGTTTATGCATTTTTTCTGCTGGTAGAGCCAAATCTCTCGGAGTGGACATTTATCTAAAGGACTGATAAATTTCTAGGTTTTTAAGCCCTTGATTCACTCCACCTTTGTGTGTCCCTCTCCCTTGCCTTACCCATCTGTCTCTACTTTATCTTTTTCTCTTCCATACTTCTGTAGACTTTTTCCAGATCTATTTACAGCAGATGTATTTCCTGGGAAGCTTCTATCTCACTTTAATTATTTTTCTTGTCCTGTTATTGATTTGAATTGAAAGTATTTGTTTTTTGCTTTCTGCATCGTCCTCAACATGTTGGAGAGTGTATGAAGTTATTCATTCCTTCTCTTGTTTCTCACTAGTTCTTGCCAATGTTCCTGAATTTCAGGGGAGGGGAATAAAATGAATGCGGGAGTATGGGCCCTTGTAATTTTTGCCCTGTGCTTCAATTTAAAGCAGGGGTGATTCCGTCTGCCACATCACTCCCTCAGGTGCTGCCATTCTTGAACTGGAGGCTTAGCCCTCTCCCTGAAGAATTTCATTGTCAGGGAGAAGAGTGGGGGTTCTCCCGTGAAGAATTTTAATCACCCTGTCTGTAGCCCTTTTGAAGGAGGCACAATAGTTCCTATAGTAACTACTACAGTGTGGGAGAAAGGCCAGTGCTCCTGCCCCCAACCACAGATGGAGAACTCTCTTTGCTTAGATGACTGGAAATTCTTGCACAGCAAAGATTTCATCCTTTACAGTGAACAGAAAAAAAAATCTCTGAAGTAAACTCTTAAATGTACATGTGCTAATTAAGAAACAGTGCTAGTTATCAAGGAGAGAACACAAAATATACTTATTTCATTGTTGGGGTTTCTAATTTTAACTTCAAAAAGGAGGGGAAAAAAGAGATATTTATGACTTAAGAAACTTTGTCTACTCCTCCCAACCACCCTACCCCCACCCCCTAAAGAACAAATCCTGTGGGAAGGAGCAGACCTATAAACCAAATGAAGGTAATTGGAAAAGGAGCAGGCTCCTAAAACAGACGAAAACTTACACTATGACAGTCACTTATCTTGCTTCTTTTTTCCATTAATTTTGAATGTTTCTCAAGAGAAAGACATGTCTTCAAATCCAATGGTTCCAGTTCAATTAACAATTAATATTCAGCTAATATAATAACTTCTGCTTTTTGACAACATTTTAATTTGATCAATTTAGGTTATTGAAACTAAAAAAGCTATTACAAGGAAGTTTAAAAGTATTAAGCAGCTTGAATTTGAAAAGCAAGTTTTGCTAAAAATTATTTTAATTTCTGGAGCTTTTTCAGAGATGAACTACTGAAAATAATAAAGCACACCTGTAATTGTGTTGCATAATAGTTTCATTAACTAACCAGTACATTCTTGACAAATAGTAGGCTATTCCATGGAAAGTTGGTTTACTTTCTCAGCCATGGATTACCCCGTAATGAATTCATGCTCTTTACCAGTGAACAGAAGATGGATATGTAGAATCTGAGGCATTCTTGTACACAAAAATATAGATTCGAAGTGCTATTGTTAGCTTTGCAAGTTGATTATCATATATTGCATTATACATCTTACATGTAGCCCTTTGTGACAAATTTGTTCTGATACTTTATTGCTGTGATACTTCTTTGGTAATGGCACGGTGTTAATGATTCCCATAGCTTTACTAAACCAAGATAAAATACCTTCCCACATATGTTGCAGCTCCATCTAAGATTTATTTCTTCTTCCCATCTGTGAATGTGGATCAGAGACCTAAATTTTGGATCATATGATGGCTTACAGTGAGGTAACTGGTGACATAATTTAATTTCTTTGGATACCCTTTCCAAATCAGAGGGTGACACCTCTGCTTACATCATGCTGTTCATCTCTTATCTCACTTTAGATCAGCATTTGAATACACATCTTGTATACCAGATGTCCTCAACTTCTAGGCGGAGGGGTTCTCTCTTGCTGGAGATTTCTTTCAAAACTTATAATCAGTCTTAAATGGCATAGCAAGGAACAATCAATGGGAAAAAATATTCATCAAAAGGTATTAAACATGGAGTAATTTTTTTTAAAGCTTCTGTGAATGCTAGCATGCAGAAATACTGGAGGGTAATGTTGATTACACTTCATCCTTCCCTGAGATTGAATCGTCTGTTGTTCAGCTCAGCCCTGTAGTCAGCGTCTCTGTCTTTTTTAAAACACAGCTTTTAAAAATTTTCAAATTACTCATTATGTCTCATCAGAAAGCCCCAATATTTCAAGATGACATTGCACCTCTTCCAAACCACTTTGATTGCCAAATTCACCTCCATTTTCTTTCATGAACATTTGGAGTTGTTCATAGAAATCACAAGAGATACATTTTCATCTAGAATCTACGCCAAGGAAAATATGTTAGAAATTGTATTGTTATTTCAATAGATCTTTCTTTCTACTCTAAAACAACAAAAAAAAGTTATATTCTGGGAAAGAATATTTAAAAGATTATAGCTACATTCATGCTGGGAACTGTTTTGCACATACAATCATCAGACCACTCTGCTTCTTATGCTCTCTCATCTGACATTATCATGTATTTTGTTGATACCTATGGAGAAAAATATTAGCCAACCCTATGTGAAGCTGCTGTGCAATTAGCCTGATATGGTTACATATTTTGTGAATAAAGCTGGTAATTTTCTTTTTTTTGGTGGGGTGTTTATACACATTCATATTTATGTAGATCTGTTCAGTCTTTGCTAATTAAAGTCTGACTTTATTGGCAGTCATAATTAGAGCTCTTCAAGATGACCTCTATTTTTTTATAATTCTTCAGACATCAGGTTGCCTAAAAGGTTGCAGTGCAGTGGCCCTAAGTCCACCTCGGGTACAAAAAGTTGTTCTTAGAAAAATTAACACAATTTAAAAAAAAAATAGGGAGTTTGAGGCTAATTGAGAAAAAGCTTTTAGGAGAAATAAAGGTTAAGGGAAAAGATTTTTTAAGTTCAGTTTAGTTTTTAAACTATTATTAAAGCAACAGAATTTTAAAACTCTTTGTTTGAATTTTCCAAAACTTTCCACAAAAGTAGTTTATGTTGAGGGATGTCATGCAAAGTCTCACAGGAGTTTTTTAGGGGAAGCTGATAATTGTGCTCATGTGCTGTTCTTCCATTCCTAGTGATCAAAGAATACTGCTTGTGCTTTATTAGAACTCCGTCTTCACCAGTAGAAAGGCATAGGAAACATCAGTCTTTGGTCTGTACTCCCACACCTTAGGGCTGTGTTTAAGAGGAAATCCTTCATTTTCAGGATGCACAGAAATCTTTGTTAGGCAGTCTATGTTTTTCTTTTCCACGGTTTCCCACTTTTTGTAGCACAATTGCAAATGCTCTTGAGGTTGCATTAAGCATGCTTAGACTGCCCCCAAGTCACTCTGAAAGGGAGGTGGCTCTTCCTTCACCTCGTGCATAGCCAGATTAGTCATTGAGGGAGGAATTTTAAAGAGGAACTAGTGAACTGTTAGAATTTTCTTCTTTTATGGAATAATCTCATGCCAGGAATAGACATGTCAGTTTGGATAGTAAAGGTCATAGCCATGGAAAGTAAAACATTTTCATAGACAGATTCTTCTGCTCCAGCACTACAAAGTCCACATGCGAAAGCAATCTTTCTATCTTCTTGTCACTATTAAAAGTCAGTGTTTAGTATAAATATTGTTTCAACCAACTTTTTGATTAATTTGTGCATTCAGGCATTAAATGTTGTCAACTAAATGTAGGCAATACAAAATATGACTATGTGTGAAAAAGTCTATTCAGAGATGTTTGTTCATATCGCTAAAATAGGAGAAGCTTGGAAGAATTTAACCTGGGTTTGGAACTTGTTTCCATTGTGACTCCTTCTGGAGTTTGGTACAAATGCTTCAGCCTTCTCCACATCCTAATTTCCCCTGCTTCCTGTAACTCAGAAGAAGAAATTTATTTCATGCCTGCACTATTTTGTTTCTGTAAAGAGTCTGCATTTAAAAAGGGAATCCACATGAAAAAAAAAATGTGCATCCACACCTTTAGGTCTGTGAAGGTTGCTGAGCTACTTTGATTTATAGATTTTTTGAAATAAATCTTAAATCTTTTGCTTTTCAAGTTTTCTGTGAGTGGCTGAGCTGTGGCTGCTGATGGTTCCATCCACAGACTGAGAGATTTAGATGACTAGCTGTGGCTTGTGTGATGGAAACCAGTTCAGTATTTATAGTTTATGTTTTGAAATTTTAGAATAAAATAACATTGGGCCTGCTTTTTAATCCAAACATTTCAGTGTGTGTCTTCCTTTCGTCTATTGGCATGCCAACAATTCATTCAATACAAGTAAGAGGTTTTGTGCTGTGACTGGACTGCGAGATTGCCATGTTTCTGAAAGGTATCAATGTGGTGTGCACTTATATACCCAAAATAGCATATTTCTTCTGCTGCAAGTAGATATCAAGAAAATTTGAAAGCTTAAGTAAGTAAAATAATAAGACAATGACTCCAGCTGATTAAATAATTTAAGTTTTCCTTGTCTCAATATTCTTGTCTCATTCCTCAAAATATGAAGAATGATAGTTATGGAAGTGCATGAAATAAGGTACATATTTAATATTTATTAATTTATCAAAAAAGAGTTGCAGCATGGCTACCAGAAGCATAATTGTTTTCTGTGTAACTTATTATCATGGTTGTAAAATTAGGAAGTCATGAGAACCCCACACATAAATTCTATGTGTCTTGAGTTCTAGTGCTATAAAAATGTCAGTGAACCGAATGGCATGAAAGTACTACAAGATATTTGTCTATGTATATACTAGCCACAAGTATGCAGTCATCGATGGAGGATTTAACTGACAAATTTGAAAGCTTAGATCTGACCCTCTCTTGTTTTCTAGTTAACTCACTCACCTTAAAGTGATTTCATTTGAGGTATAGAACTGAGGGTCACAATTGTGAAGGACTGATGACTTACCTGTAAATGTCATTTAAGGTTCAAGATACTGTTTTAAAGAGGGCTGCACTGACTTCAGGCACTTCATTCAAATTATGATACTTAAATGCTAAAACTGTGCAATTGACACCATAGAATTGGATTCAATATGTGATGGATACACTTTAAAATGGTAACATAAGGATATGGGCAGGAAACAGAAAATTAATTGAAAGGTAAATTCCAAATGGTGGTATGTTCAGCCAATGTGTGGAAAACATGACACAGTCTAGCTGGAGGAATGAAAGGACCTAAAGGATTTCAGGGAGGGGTTGCAGGTTTACAGGTTGAGGGCTTTTTTTCGTCTTTACAATGCTGTTATGGAGACTACTATGAAGCAAATGTCTAGCAAGCCAAAACTGAATTTGGTTTTTTTTTGTTGTTGTTGTTTCTGATAGATTATAAATGAAATAACTGTACAAAGCATCATGCTGTCAGCAATCATGATCAGAATACTGAAAATCTTTACAGTGCTATATATTTTGTTTAGTCCCACAATTTAATATAAAGTTTTTCTAAGAAATACGGTCTAATACAGTCTTGTAGAGTTTTCTTTCAAGGTGTTAGTGTCTATGTCCTTGAATATGAGAAAAGAGGAGGACTTAGAAAAACCAGCTCTACAGCAGTCCCCATTTGTAATTAGGAGCTATTGCCTGAATCTATTAGCTATGAAGCCACCTGTTTGCTCAGTATCAATAGCTTAGAATTTCCTGCGAGGAAATTATATGAAACATCAATAAGAAATTATATTAGATTTTCAGGTCAATATGACTATCATTACTTGGCATTTATCTTTTCCTACTGATATCATGTTTGGCAGCCAGTATCATAGAAGACTTAGAAATTGTTGCTCTGTGGTTTGTTTCCATTCATGTTAAATTGGCCTGTTCAGTAATGGCAGTCATTCATTCTGATTGTTTTAGCAGATCCTTGATATTTCATTTTTCTTATCATACACTGTAAAGACAGCAATATGTAAAGATGGACTAGTGCTATGATGGTTTCAGAGACATTAGTCTCTCATCAGGGTCTTGGGCTGTAAATGCTTTTGTACACCCCTTAGAAGGGTGCAGAATGAACTTTGCCTCTTCTCTCTGCTGTGGATATGCTTGATTTTGTCACTAAGACAGGAAAGGGAGTTTCCTGCAGCCCTGTGCCATCTTTTCTGTGCTCTGGCTTTCTCTGTTCATGTGGAAAGGTAGCCCAGGCCTAAGAAGCCTCAGCTTACAGTAGATGGCTACATTTGGTTTTATACAGACCTAATTTCTGGCTTTGTGTTCCTGGCATACAGAGTTTAACAGAATATTAGTTTTGTGATTTCTCAGCCTTTTTTTTAGTCACTGCTGCCTCCGAAACATAACTACTGAAACTACCTATTAGTCATTTTGTACTTTTAAACTATATAATTTAGACGCTGAAATTTCAAGTACCTATTCCAGCAACTAACGTGGATATCTGGGGTACTAAAATGCTTCTCTACACTGAGGAGAACTTTGATTTGAATACTAGATATATTTATAAATGTTGTCTTTTTAATGCTGTGTTTATTTCATTTCAGTTTCAAATAATAACATGTTCAGATAAACCTCTCAGTTGTTTAGTGGAATAAACTTTCTAATTCATAAGTAATATTTAGTTCTTATCCCACATTTCAAAACATTTACAGTATGTGTAGCCTCTTTTTCAATAGTGTTTTTCACTAAATACTGCATGCTTTCATTACTGTAAGCCTACAGGGATTTGAGATATATCTGAACAAACAAGTAATTTCCAGATTCATTGGACACTTAGATAGGTTGGTTTTTAAAAATCTCCTTTTTTAGCCTACAAATTTGAGTCTTAAATTACATATTAAATTACCAAATTTATATGCCATATAGAAGGCAAAATTTAAATTAACACCGGTGTATTCAGATGCAAAACATTTACGGGGTTAATGTCAGTGATGAGGATGCATGAGACCTAAATGTGCAGACCTTGCAACATAACTGTTTTTTATTCAGTTATAGGTGCCCAGCGCAGGAGAAGTCCCAGTGCCCTTGCCATTGAAGTATTTGAATCACATTTGGGAAGTCATATATTACAGGTAAAAAAAATGGCTTTTCCAAGAAAAATCAAAATATCTATCTAGTCATATATCTGCCAATAATTTGAATAGTATTGTTGTCAGCACTTCTATTGATAAGATTTTTTTTTATGCTCATATTTCTTCTATTTTGAAAGTCTATAATTGGGAAACTGTTAATGAGAGGCAAGGCAAGTGTTATTTTAGCTGAATCACAATATCTTGTTTAGAATGGTGCAGTAGGTGTTTGCTTGCAGAATGCCTTTATGTGTTTGTGTGAGTGTGTGTACCAGCTCGTATTTTGTGGTGGTGCTTTGTCTTATGACAAGTATCAATTTAGGGTTGGGGTTTTTTTCCCCACTTTGGTTTATGAGCACTGCTTTTGTCCATGATATCCCAGTTGTCACAATTATATATCACAAATTTGGAGCAATCTGCAGAGATTAAAAAATGAACAGAAGCATGTCTTTTAGGTATCCTTAGCTGTGGGCCGAAAACTGGTCTGGTATTTGTCAAACAAGTTCGTCACATGGCACGAGTCATCATATTCCAGGAAGGCTCAATTGAAAAACAATGACCTGATGGAAACATCCTTGTGCATGATTTATTTTGTCAGGGTTACTACAGCCTTTCTTAGATTGAAGTGATCAAATGTGGAGTACAAGCAGTTAAGAAGAAAATGCGATGTGCCTTGCAGTAAGACAAACCCAGCCCTATGGAAATAAAACCCACACAGTCTTTTCTAAGTGTGGCACTGAATAACTGCTCTTTTTTAGCAATGTACACAGCTTCTCAATGCAAATATATTGTCTGGTGTATTATCTTTTGAGAGGTATGAGAGAGGTAAATTAGGATATTATCATGAGAAATATCCCACTTAATTTGAAATGATTGAGAGCTATCTCTGTACTAACTCAGCTGTAGTATTCAAAAGCACTATAGATAATGTCAGAATTTTCACGTCTTTATAAAGTTACAAAATGCAGAATGGCAACAAAGATAATTTTAGGAAAACATTAAATTAACTAGTAGAATTAATTTCTCTTCGGAACAAGAATCATGAATGAAATTATTTGCTTAGTTGTGCACTCTTAGCAGAGGTCTAGGTCAAGTTTTTGATTCTGTAAGCAAATACTTTTGTTGTAGTTATTGTGTCAGAGATTGCACCAGTATCTACAGTACTGTGTTTGCATATTAGTCAGGAACACTGCTATGTTATCTCATACATGCAGAAAAAAAATTAAGAACTAGCAATTTTATGATGTTTCAGTTTATGTAATTTCTTAGTATGTTGAGTGTGTAAACATATCATATATCCTAAAGGTATGTTTTTTGCAATATTACTTATAACTCATATATAAATAAAACCTCATTGAGACTGATTTATTTGCACTTTTTAGGTATTAAGTATGACTCTTAGAGATGAAAATGAAAAAAACCTAGGATGGCCGCTTTGAAAACTACTACTACTACTGATATTTGAGTTTTTCACTTACTATGTATTAAAACAATTAGTGACTTTCATACTTGTTTGAACTAGATTCCACTTATGGATTGTTAGGTTTTTTGGGTTTTCTTTTTGGTTTTTTTTTTGGTTTTTTTTTTTTTTACATTTTTAAAAATTGATTTGTGATTAATTAAGGTGTTTTCAGGACATAGCTTCATCATAGTACTACTAAAAAAACCCTGTATTGCACTTGTATTCTCAAAACTGAGGATTTTAAATCAAAGTTACCATTTGCCTTGTATTGAATATCTGTTAAGGTGTGGTCTTTTCAAAGATGATGCTTTTATCAATGTACTTCCATGAATCTCTCAGTTGATAATAGGCAGTTCCACCCTGATATTTGCGAGATAGACTCTTGACAATGGATAAAATTCAATATGAATTAATAGTGGTGACAGATTCATCATAATTTGTTAAGATTTTGTCTTATTTTAGCAGAGCAATCAACCCTTGGGAGGTGATGGGTCATGTATTCAAATATACCACTTCTAAACAGATCAGAATGAACTTCAAAATACTGCCTTGTGGTCTAATAGGTAGTAATATAATCACCAGAAGACAAAATGGTTTTTAAAACAAGAGTTGGATAGACTTTGTGGTGAAATTCAGTTCTAACATGTTCTCACCTAGTCTGCTACTCACAGAAATTATTTTCAAATAAGTATTGTGATAAGTATTGTTTGCAAGTGAAGTAAACGACCTTGATTATACTTTGGGAATTTTGGTTCCAGAGTCTGCTATCTGAAGAATTTGAATTAATAGTTGGTGTAATCCCTTTTGCTATTAGTATTTTGAAGACTTGGTTAAGTGTAAGCTCAGAAATTAAGGACCTCTCTAATCTTTTTAATATTTGGATACTTCAAAATTTATTGATAGACAGATATGCAGTAGATTTTTAAAAAGTGGATATAGTTTATTTAAAATAAGATTACAAAAACAGAAATGGAGGCACATCTTGTGATATTTTTATATTTTGAGTCTGCAAATAGTAGTGTCAGTAGTGTCAGTCATATCTAGGTATATATTATATACATTAGTCATGTCCATACATATTAAATCCATGTATTTATTTGTAATGCCTAGTCATCATTGAATGAAAATGCCTTCATCCATGATTTTTTTCTATTATTTAGGAATCAAATGTTTAAGTACTGCTTAATTGATGATTGATACAGGCACTAAAGTTTTTCTCCCATATGCAGTTAAGTGCAGAAAATAGAAAAGTAAAACTCTACCTGTAATGAGAAAAATAAAAGTAATTGATTTTGGTCTGAGATAGCATTTGTGCCCAGGGATCATACAGTTAAATCTGTTCTGTTAATGGCAGACTTCATCAACTCCAAAAATAGTCAATGTACCATTACCTTTACATAAATTTGAGATGAAAAATTGAATAAGGCATCTTTGCATGTGTCCTTTGTCCAAATCTAGATATACAAAGAGGCTTATACTTTGCTTACATATGAAATCCAACCCTTGTGCACATCCTCATGGTGAGAGTGGTGAGGCTCTGGCACAGGCTGCCCAGAGAATCTGTGGCTGCCCCATCCCTGGCAGTGCTCAAGGCCACATTGGATGGGGCTCTGAGCAATTTGGGACAGTGGAAGGTGTCCCTGTCCATGGCAGGGGGGTTGCAAGTAGGTGATCTTTAATGACCCTTTTAACCCGAATCAGTCTAAAATTGTGTGAGTCTATGTCAAAAAAATCTCCAAGCCACTGCTGATTGCTGTATATCATGCTGAAGAGATTCCCAGTCGTAGGTTTGAAGCCAAAGGTACTATCCACTCTGTGCTTGTGGAAAAAAAGACCACAAAAGATGACTGCTCAAACACTATTACATCAGAATCTTTATGTCAGTGTAATGTCTTTTAAATGTTTTCCAAGTAAAATCACCTGAATTATGAATAGTAGAGTGGAACGTAATGGAGTAGAAAAGTAGAAAATGGCAATATGTTAATTTATTTTTGACAACATTTTTGATTTGCCAAATTATAGGCTTTGTTTTTCTTGTCTTGTACATTCTTTTTCTTCTGAAAAGTGGTGTTATAATGAGAATAGATATCTTCTGTTTTATATTTCTGTATATATATCTGTCTATCAACTAAATCCAGCAAAAACATTATTTCTGGTACCTACCTAAAAATTTCGTTTAAATTGGTTGTAAAAATTAGCAAGATTTTCATCAATTTTTCAGGATCTCTGGATTTTTTTTTCTGTAACTTCATTGCAATTGAGAAGGTGTGAAAAAGGGTCAGTAACCCCATAGTCTTCTTATAATCAGGAATGATCAGGAAATGTAGAACTAAATATAGAGAAAAGGGAAAGTTAGTGAATATATTTGCATATGCAAATTAGCTTAATTGATACTGCTTGCCTCTACAGGGATTTTTCATTACAAACTGGAGTGCTACATTGTTCAGCTCATATTGAGTAATTTAGTAACTAATGAGACCAGTTTGCACTAATTTGCATATGATAAATGAGCTTAATTGCAGTAAATAACTTGGAGGCATAATTACTTAATTTTCCTGTGTTGCATGGCTTTTAAGTTCACGTATGAACAACTCAAGATAATTTTGCATATTTAAATTAGTTGCTTTTAAAATTCTTGAACAAAAAAGAACACACCTTACAATTTGAACAGTAAAACAATTAAAAGTATAATGTACATTATTTTCAAAAAAAATTAATATTTTGAAAATATATGTTTCTTCCTTTAAAAACATCAGTGCCTTTTTAAAAACTAAATATTTGGAATTAATCACAATGAAGTAGCTTTAAAGTCAGGCTAGGATGGAAAGATGGTATAAGTAATAATAATAGGAGTGTGTATCTGAACTATAGCGAGCAGTACACATTTTGTCTTTCTGCATACAAGAGTGATAACTTTCATAATTGCATTCTTTGCTTCAGTAGTGCCTATTCAACTGTTAAGAAACTAACACTTTCATATAGCATTATGTACATATTACATACACAGTAACTTGGACACTAGTTGTCTTAGATCATCTATACTGTGCTACCTCATTTTGTGTCAAGAAATCCTTATATTGGACAGATACTGAAGTGTCAGTGCAATAAAAAGTGTATCCTTTTCTTCATTTTGTGGACATGTTCCACAAAATGTGAGCACTGACAACTCTTATGATGTAGATTTTTACAATGAGTTTCAAAACACACAAACAAAAAAACAAAACAAAACATAATCCAAAATCAAACTAATGGGAAGATCATAGTCAATTTCTGCCATGTCCCTAAAGTTACTGCACATTAGATAACTTTGATACATTTGATAGAATTGAACTACTGAACTAGACAGAGAAAAAAGCCAACTACCAATCTCATTTATTCCCATGGCAAGATCTGTTGTGCACCCATGATTTACAAGTGCATGACAATTACTGAATTCTCCTCTGTTCCATAAAGGTCCCCACCTATCTTCCTAGAAGCTGGAAGACTTTTTGAATGTTATCTTGGAAAATTTACGAGACTTGCAGTTCCTTTTCACTTTGTGCTGTACCTTTCTCTCCCATTAAGTATTTTGTGGTGAAGTATTTTGAAGTATTTTCTCTTTTGCAAAGTAATTGCAGTATCAGATTCAATGAGAGAAGAAAAATCAGATTCCCATTAAGATCTGAGGAAAAGCAACCTCAGTGAAAACAATCTGGGTTGTTATTCTTCATTGAATCAAAAGTCGCAAACTACAAACCACTTAGCTTTAATGAAGTGGTTAACAATGTACAGAGGATAGCTGTAGTAGACGTCCAGTTGTGTCCCAGACGACCCCACAAAGTCATCTGAAATATGCACAAGGCCTGTAAACCCTTGTTTTACTTCCTAGAAACCTCTGTATCACCACAGCCTTGATCATGGAATGTCATCCTAGAATGGAGCAGAATTTGAGCTACCTGGAAGCTAGAAATGGCTCGAATGCTGCAATTTGACTTTATCCCATGCAGTAGTCCCAGACTTTTCAAGCATGAAATGCAGTCTTGGTTCACATGCTTTTCACTCCACTGGAAGCCTCTGATTGGGGATGGAACTTCATGGAAGACTTAATTGTCTCTTTACCTTCATCCTATAGAGAAGCCATTTACTACTAAACCCATTGATATTATTTTAGCTTTTCTTTATTTAAAGTCAATAAATAAGCAAACCACCCTCATCCTATGGATGTAAGAAGCCTAATGAATTGCTAGTATTGTGAACAATTGAATAATGCCTCTCATCCTAATAGTTTGATATTTTCTAACAATTTTTATTAATGTATCCAATAGTGCAATAACAGGACTAACACAAAACTGTACAAATATAATCTGTTTGTCAATTTAGTATAGTACTGTGCTTCAGAGAGGGGCCCTTATTAATTGTGAGGTAAATGTGCAGGTGAATACAATTTCTGTGGCTTCTAGTGAATCATTCCCGGTGATGCCAGTACCATACAGAGTAGCTGAGTCATTGGTTTGTTTTCTGGAGTATGTCAGATGAGCTAAAAATTCTCAGGAAAGAGGAAAATTAATGTCTCTTCACTCCAAGGGAGAACTCTAACAATCTTCTGTTTGCAGGTAGCTAGTACCCCATCCACCTGCACTTCTAAAGTGAAGTAAAGCTGTATCTACAGTTGTGCTCAAAGGGCTGATCCCATCCACCTCTTCGAGCTGTGTAATAGTTGCAAATAACAGATTGAACCATGTTTGTGATACTCTCAGAAGTACTCAGGGTCACAGGAATGATCAACTGAATGCAAACAAAGATTGTTAATATCTCAGTAGTTACAAAATAAAAGGTTTTTTCCCCATCTTCAGCCAGAAAAATTGGAAGTTGTTATCAGGAAAATGTTTTCACATACTCCTCAAGTTAATGCTGTTTTATCATCCAGTTTGTAATTCAATGTTATCAAACACAGAAGGTGTAGAATGAAATACCAAATTTGAAGGGAACTTTCATACCATTTCTCTGTTGTCCATATGGGTCTTGTCCTCCATTCTTGCCATGATTTTTGTAGAATTATAGACCTACTTTTTGGAACAAGGGTACTCTATCAAACTTTCTATACAAAAAAAGTGGAGAGAATTCACTCTACAGTTTCCCTACAGTATTTAATCATGTTTGGAAGATGTTGCTATTAATCCATAATAACTAGACTAGAATATACTGAGACAATGACACAATTCATTTTTGAAAAAAATCATTTTGCTGGAGAGTGTATGAGTAGAGGTCTCCATACATTATAAATATGTGTGTTGAGCATGCAACCAGTTTAGACTGGGAAAATTTTGTGAAAATGTCTATTTAAGGCAAATTAGAGAACAGTAAAGAGAGCAAGTTATTTACACTTTTGCAGTAGTGAACAATTGTGGATGGTACAGGACTTGGACACAATTAACAGTGTAATGGAGAAACAGAACCTTCTCCTGAAGGGAGAAAAGTACCCAATACTTTGCCTTGGAAGCCCATTGTTAGTTATGTATTAAAATCAGCCAAGCAGTATGAATAATCATAAGTGAATTAGATACAAAGTTCTAATTTTTTCTTTCCCCACAAATGTTGTGTAAAACTTTGTAGTGTTTTAATTAAATAGAGGCAATACAAAAAAAAAGAAGTTGACTGGCTAGGCTGTAGTTGAGTGGAAGTCTCATTTCTTCCAATATTTGAATTATTATAGGGAGTCCCATCTGACAAGAAAATTTAAAAAGTGGGAAAAGAGACAGGAAGTGTTGGAGTGCTATAAAATATTAGGGAGAAGATTTATCTTCTCATTTACTATTTTCAGTCATTCTGAATATTACATAATGAGGTTCTCTCTGTATAACACTAGTCAACACAGAAATGGTGACACAAGACTAAAGGTGAGGAAGCAGCAGATGGTAGTACTGATGGAGGATTTTTCCAGGCTGTAAAAGGTGTCAGGAGAAAAGACTTCTACTGGCTTGGAAATTTGAGAAGGGCAATTGCTAATGATGATGTCAGTGGTACACTTTCTGAGAATGAAGAAGACTGTTCAGCTTCTTGTCTGCATTGGGTTAAAGGGGTAGACTACTGACTGACATCTGTTAGCATGTGTCAAAGGCAGACGAAAAGAGGAAAATGTGAAAAGGCTGACAAAACTAAGGATCTGTGGGAGAGCACAGATCTGTGCTGTCTGAAAGTAAAAATTTTTGGGATGAAGTAGAGGTTAAGTTATGCATCAGTAGCCAAAAATAAAGTGGAAATTAAATAGATTAATTGAGAGGAAATGTGGTTGCAGATCAAACCACTCAGCAAAGTGATGCTAAACTTTCTATTGGTGAAGAGCAGTACATAAATGCAATGAGACAGAACAAGTACAGAGTAAATCAGAACTGAAGGTTTGTAGATCATATAAAAGTTCTATGAGAGAATGATTTCTATAGGACATATATTGAGTCTACTTTGTGCATTTAAATTTTGAATCTGAACCTCCTAATTTTCAAGTACAGCCTATATTTATGAGTTTTCTTCCTGACATTAAGTGGCATCCAGAGAGTTTGGGTACAAAACCAAAGGGAACACCAAATGCTGTCAACAAAATGCAGTCCAGAAATTGAACAAAGGGGAAGAAAAGG
Organism: Agelaius tricolor; assembly: GCF_023055355.1. Taxonomy (NCBI): domain Eukaryota; kingdom Metazoa; phylum Chordata; class Aves; order Passeriformes; family Icteridae; genus Agelaius; species Agelaius tricolor. Next base: position 26,334,395 of record NW_027269265.1, on the reverse strand, counting down.
CATTTATTTAATCTACATCTCTATCCAAAATCAAAAGCATTTAGTATGCAGCCATGTTTTCTCTAGAATAGTTGATTATTATAGAGTTCAACTTAGTGATCCCAAAACAGAGATATAATAGTAAGAAATGGGATGCTGTAGTGCCTTTGTATAAATTGAACAATGATGGATTTATGATTTAAGAGCTTGTATATATCCTGATGAAAGTATAACTTTTCTAGAAAAGATACAATTCTAAGTGGACAGGACCAAAGAATATTAAATTAGGAACAAAATCTTAAAAAAAACCCCAAAAAGCTACAACAGCGAGAGGAGAATATCAGCATACTAAATGCTGTATTGAGGAGATAGGCACACAATCTGCTTGGAAGCAGTAATTTGGGGTGGCATGAAATGTGTGTTTATTATGTTCAAACACCACACCCAAACACAGTGTAAAGGCAGGAAGTCAGTGTAAATGCTGAAATGTTGTGAAAAGAGTCATAGGACTCTGGTAAGAAAAGGTCACTATCTTACTTTGCAGTGTGCTTTTCCAGGAATGAGGCATCTCCAGTAGCTACTTTCCCTTTATGATTTGAGGATAATGCTATTTCATCTTACTGCTTCTTTCTATAGATTTCTATAAAATCTACCTAGGAATCTGTTCATGCTTGATCAGCAATCACTCCTCAAGTACTTTGTAGATTGACAGTCTTCTCAGATCGTACTCTTGTCATAAAAGGGCAAACTCTTATACTTGATGTTAATTTATTTAGAAATTTAGAAATCTAATTTCGCATTTTGTACTAGTTTAAGTGATTCAGGGTAAAGATAAGTATTTGAAGCTGAAAGTAGGCAGAAAAAGCTCTCTTAGAAATTTTAATGTTGTGGGCCTCTACTCACTGTTAGATGCTCTTTTGCACTTTAAACATGTGTAAATGCCACTGCATGCTATGATATGGCTCTGGTGTTACACAGGTTTAAATTATAACAGAGGTTAACTTGATACATTGCATGATTCTAAAAAGGGCTAGGAACAAAGGCTAGATCAGAATCTGAAAAGGTTAAAGGAGTTGCACAGACAGCCCTGTTACAAAGGACATCTCAGGTCCATTAGCTGGAACACATAGCAAGAGAATTTCCTGGGTTCAGGAGACTCAAAAGGTGCTAATTTGCATACTCCAATTTGTCCCAGTCATAGCAAATGCATCAGATTGACTCCATAAGGGCAGGGCTTTCAATCTGGACTTATGGCAAAGGTAGAGCATCTGAGCACTTGCTGCCCAAGGGGTTATATGCTAAAAGGAGACTGGGGAGGTGTGGGAAACAGCAAATTGTTTTGCAATTGGAGCTTGGAGCAGTACACTTAAACCTGCATTTCATATGGCAACTGTACATATAGAAGCAGGCAGTTTCATTTAATAAAAAAATATTTGATCTGAGCAGGACATGTACACATACAGTGATGTGTCATTTAATTCCTGAGAAACTATTTGAAGAAAATGACATATCTCAGCCCTGTTTGCTGACCATTTTGTTGTCACCTGCTGAGTGTTGTCATTTCCATAGCCAGTGGGCTGTATTGAATCCAACAGAGGGAATAGGTCATTAAAAGAAATGGAGGAGTTTGTGCAGCCTGTAGAAGCTGAAGGAGGATTTTTTTTTCCTGGTACATCAACAGAACTTTATTGGAGTCTGAATTCAGCTATGATTTGGGGTTTTGCCTTATATTTCTCAGAAGTAAGGTGGCTTGAAAAGTATAGACAGCATAAACTAATGTGTGGGTTCACCAGGAAGAATTATACCTTCTATGATGTTTGTAAAGATATAGGTGAGGGCAGTAAGTGTCCTTGTTTCAGAAAACTTTTTTCATTTCTTTTCAGTCACAGCATTTATCAAGAAAGGAAAAGTGTTGATTTTATATAAATAAATAAAAATGGGGAAAAGTATATTTCATGGGCATGCTGAGCAAGTTAACTGGTATTTTTCTTCACTTTTCTGAAAACATTGATGACAGTTTCAAAGATTTCAAATATTTCTCATTTTAGGTCTTATAAAAAAGAAACCACTAGAAATAGGCTTTAAACAACATTCATACTCCTCTGCAATGGATGTGAAGGGCAGCACTCTGTGCCCTCTTTTTACCTGGGAGCTGGGAAAGGGTAGGGTTTTATTCTGCTTACAGAAAACTTTAAATGAATCACGGACAGCTGAGATTCATGTGAATGCTATTGTTTAAGGCTGCTTTTATCTCTGACTAATTTCATCATATCAGGTATCTGCTAGTCACTTTTTGTTTGTTTGCTTGTTTGTTTGTTTCCAACTGTGAGGCCTAAATAAATAGAAAATTAAATATTGACATGGAATCTTTGTGTTCAAACTTCCCCAGTGCTATAAAAACTGAAGATTTAGTTCTGTTTTTCCTGAATTTACTTGGAAGGTGCAACCACCTTTACAGACTTTTAAGTACATAACATTTAAGGAAATACAAATATTGTTGAAATAAATGAGTCAGGCTTGTAGAGCATGCTCTCTGTTCTGAAGTGTATTATCTCAAAAGTTGATTGAATGGTTGTTTCTATTAGTTGCTGCTAAAATGTCATTGTATTAGAATTTCTACCTGTACAGAAATTATAAAAAGGAGTATGGAAAAAAAGATAACATTTCTACAAGTGAAGCAGTTATGTGTAATTACATGGTATCACATTTAGGCACACACACTCACACGCACCTAAAAAGGTCACAAAAGCTGCAAATTGGGGCTGGACTCTCTTCGTTAATTATGCACAGCACTTAACCAATGAATTTTCTCCTTTTATAGTTCTTCCATATTAAGGAGATTCCTATTTAGATATGTACCATTTTAGATTACTGTACAACTATACCTCTTTGATAGTCTCACAGAATTCACGTTTGATTTAATGCATTGTAAATTGTATCCTACATATTTATTATAGCTAGGGATTTAAAGTGTGTATCATTGGCTTGCTTTGCACTTTGTATTTGTTATTCTGTTCTTCCCTTCAATTGTATCTTCTGCTCAACATGAAGATTTTAATCATTATGATTTTGTTCTTTTGGGTTTTTTAGCACAGATGTGGTGGATTGGCTGCCTTTGCACACTTGAAGGAGAAAGAAAAATTTGGGATGGGTGTATGTCTGTGTCTAGAATTCAGAAGTCCCCCTCACAATGAAGAGAGTCCTACAATAGAGAATAGCTGTTGTAGAGGACACCTTAGATGTAGGGCTGTCTCCTAGCCCATTGATAGAGCCACTTGGCTTTTTGCTATTCCAAAAATAACATCAGGTGAAAAGATTTGAAGGGGCAAACTGATACCTAGAGAGGCTACCTGGAGCAGAGGCTGGGCAGAGTTAAAGGAATAAAGTAGGTTTTTATTAGAAAGGCCTTCAAAGGATACACCTTGGGCAGTACAAGAGCCTGGCCATGGCTCTACCTAAGATGGACAACTGGTCATGAATTTTCACACTTTTATAAGTTTTGGTCCATTTAAATGCTGGGGTTAATTGTCCAATTACAGCTTCAGGCTATGAAGTCCCAACCTCACAGACTGCTCTCCTGAATTTGCTGTTATTTATACTTTTTGGGCCTGAAGCTGCAAGGGTGTCCTTGGTTCTCAGACTGGAAAAGGATTGTTTTGTCCAACTAAACTGTGAGGAGAATTTGCTGACACTTTATATAAGGTTCAGAGTTACACACTAAGGCTGCACAGAATCTGAAAAATATGAAAGCCAAAACTTAAGGCATCACAAAACCAGGTTGTCAGCTGTCTTTAGGCTAACAGCAAATGCTTCTTAGTCCACAGCATAAAAAAGTGTTAGTTTTGTTGAAAATTAATGAAACAAAGTCAGTGTTTTAGTGTAGCCCTGATATGTAATAGACATGTAGTAGAGAATCTCAGATTTCCTCTGTACAGTCTCAAAGAAGGTCACTTACAGGTGAGATTTATATTGAAAGTTGGGACTCAGTGTCTCAGTATTCAAAGCAACCGAACTTTTACATTAAAAGAAATTATTTCTGTTATGGTTTAGAATTTTGAATCTTAATTATAGACAGTATATGGTCAGCATGTGATTCTGAAAATAAGAGTAAGCCCTCTGTTAATTTTGAGAAAATGTTTGGGACTTGAAAAAGTATCACTGAGACTGACTGTCCTGCTAAACTTACTGTCTCTTTTTTGTTCTCTCTCTCTCAAATAATTTTTACATTTACATGTCTGAAACAGTAATGATCAAGGCAGTGGTTTTCATCCTTTACAAATTATGTAGTCAAGCAGAATCAAATGCTTAATATGATTCAAATTTTCAGGGATATAATGTTGTATTAGTGTGTCAAAGTAAGAAAAAAATACTTGGTTTTGTTTAGTATAAACCCAAGCTTAACATCCTCAAAATGAAAACCAGTTTTTGCATTTAATTTCTTGTGGTTATTAATTGTTATGTTTTGCAACTGGCACGAAGGTAACTTAGAGTATTTTAGTTAAACACGTAGTTATAGGCTCCTAAAGCTGTGCCTGTGAAAGATTGAACCCCTATGTCAACTGGCTAACAGGAGATAATGCACCTTCCTGTAGAAAGACCTACTCTTGTCAGTGGCATTGCATTGTGGCCGTTGTTGGGATTCTTATTTGTGTTTACTTAAGATTCCACACATTTGCATTTTAGGCCACATAAGGCTGGGCACACGCTGTAGGAGAGGAAGGGGGTTGCTGCATGTCTGCTCCGTGCACGTTGAGGCTACTGGCTTTGTACTGCCCCCCACACTTGCAGTGTCTGCCAAGGCCAATTAGCAGCATTTGGCTCTCATTCTACAAAAGTTCCCCCAGCTCCCAGATAGATTATTCCTGATGAGGGTATAAATTATCTACATGTAGGAGGCTTGGCATGAAGTGATTGTAGCTGCTATTGCTGGATTTAGAAGTGCATATACCATTAAACCTTATTCTAGAATGAGATTCATGGATAGGCTCTGGTTTTGGTAGACTCCAAATCTGAACAGAAAGTAGCCTTTCTTATTTCTTGCCTAAGGACATTTTATTTCTTTTAGTTTCAAGAATGTGCCTGCCAGGGTGACCCATGCAAATATCTAAGTAGGTGTTGATAGTATTTTGTAAAATTTTTACATAGGTTTTGTTTGTTGTTTTATTTTTTTACGATTACAGAGCATTTTAATGATGTGTGTTTTCTTCTTCATAAAAATGTCTTTCTGGTCATTCAAATCTTACACTTGCAATCCCAGGTAGTATATCTAGAAATAAAAAGTTGTTTAGGATTAAAAAGTAATGGATGGTATCAGCATAACTTCCTAGCCACTAGACAGGAAATGAACATTTACACATTCTACAGATTCGCTGCACCTTCAAGATTTAATCATCTATGCTGAAATCACCAGGAACAGTAGAAATACTGGAATTAGATGTGTAGTGGCCTATCAAAGCATTGAGGGATGCCTACTATGCTCAGATAGTACTCCTTAACAGAGAGGAACCACTGAGTAATCCACAAAACATGACTACAGGGCAGCAGCAGGCTGACCCACAACAGACAGACAATCGGGTTTATCAGCACAGCCAGAAGCAGGGCCAGAAAAGGCAAGCTGACATCCAGATGCCAGTGATACAGGCATCCTACCCAGACTTGGGCATATGGGTCCTGCATCTGTCAGTGTTACACCAGCAGTTGGCTCCCAACCTGGAGCAGGTTCTCTATTCCCCAGGAGTTAGAGATCCCAGCCAGCACAGTCACTGAATGGATAAGCCAAGTCTTCTGAAGCAGTGCTGTTATGTTTGAAAGGCCAATTTAGGTCGAAAGAAGTCTCCTGTGAGACTGTATGAGGGCTCTTTCCATTCATGGCAAGATTTTGATGCATAAGGTTTTCTGCTTATGCAGGCATGTAAAAAGCAGCAGCACAGTGAGGGAAATAAGAGTATTTTTTTAAATGCCAAAAGAAAAAGAATATATCTGAAAAGACTGAATTTACAGGTGTTTGTTTTTTTTTCCTATGTGGAGAAGCAACTTTGTTAATATTTACCTGCTCGTTCTCCTGGGAGAATTGGTGTGGGTTCCTGAGTCAGCCTTGATCTCCAGAAACCCTGAAATAACTTCTCTTTAACAAAGTTCTCTTCCCATACTGTCCCAGTTTCATAAACTCTATGAAGGCTAAATCCATTTGTGCCACACTGAGCAATCTCAGAGAGTGAGAAAATCCTGTAACAGAGATATGGGCTTCTGCCTCCCCACTCCCTCAGTATTTTCTCCTTCAGCAATTCAAAAATAATAATAAAAATAAAGATTTTTTTTATCCTGTACTGCTTTTCACTTATTTAAGTTAATGGAGGGCTGTCTTCCAAAGAGTTTGAAATGGAAGAATGAACACTCGACACCAAGAAGCATCAAGGACACTCTAGGACTAAGAAATTTAGCATTGGATTCTTTACATGATGAAGCTGTCAAAGAACTTGGAAACTACACTTAAACCATCCTCTTTAATTGCCTATAATCTCCTTCAGGGGAGGATGTATACATGATTTGAACATTAATTCCTTGCCTGACATAGATCCTTATACTAAATTCACTGTAAGCATTCTGTGGTCTAGATGCCAGAGATGAATTTACCCTTGAATAATCTAGGTATTTCTTCACAGAGAGAGAGGAGTAGGCTGTGAACATGGACACATGCTGTTTTTATCAGCTCTCCTGCACAGCTTTGCTGGTTTGGTGGTTTTTTTTTTTTGAAAACTTCTGGTCAGATCCTTCTAATACAGAATTCAAATGGCATATATGGATTCTTGTGAGCTGATCTTCTAAGTCTAGAGGGCTGTAGAAGTCTCCTGTGTTCTAAAAAGGGAATGGTACTGCAAGGATTTCTGACATTGAAGCATGTACCTCATAGTTCTTTAAATAAAAAGTAGTTGTCCTTTAAAATAAGTTGGCAATAATTCCTAATTCATTAAGCTAGTGTGTAAAAATGTTAGTCATTTGAAACTAGTATGGCCTTATGCTTCTACCTTGGGGATTTCATTGCATTTTAGCAATTATGTACTTTTCTTTTACAATGCTATTAAGAAAATCAACAAGAATACTTCTCTAATAGATGTGACTTTATGAAGTGTGTTTTCTATTATAGCTAGTGCCAATACTGATTGGCAGAAGAAAAATGTAGGGTTTGTTTTAAAGGGGAAATGTTTCAAAATTTAAAAAAAACCCCCAGAAATATAAGAGAAAGAGAAGGAAATTCCCTTTTTTATTGTGTTAACCCCCTAGTTATGTCTTTATTAACTTCTCTTGAGCTAAAAAAGACATTTAATTAAAAAGAAAAAAAAACCTAGTTTGCTTTTTTGTACAATAGACTTTCTTTGTATGTCATTTTGTCATTACTATATGTAATACTTTGAATATTAGTTATTTGATTGTTCTGCTGTGATTTGTGACATATGGGTTTAGAGGTCTTGAAGGTGTCTGTCACCATTATCTTCCTCATAAAACATTTTATGCATTACATAAAAAATAACATTTTATATTAGGGAAAAAAAAGGTAAATAAAGCTGTGGAGTTGATTCCCTAGAAAAATCCCTAGTTGGAAAGAATTGAGATGTTTAAGAAATGGTCTCTGTCGCTATTTGTTGGTTGTGCTGAAGAACAAGCCCAGATGCATTCCTATTTGAAATTTAAAAATTACTTTATTACTGCAATGACATTTTAATAGATTTTACTTAAGTGGTTCATATGTATGTAACTGAAATTTCACTCTGAAAGGAGGAACATTTTTTCAGTTGCATAAGTGAGTAAAAAGGTAGAAATTCAGAGCATATTTTGAGGCAGACCTTTTCAGGATACAGAACTGATTGAATGTATGAGAATGCATTTCCCTGTTAGGCTTAAACTTCAGAAGTGCTAAATTTTTTTGTGAAAAGGCAAAAGTTATCAAATAGAAAAAATTGAACCCCTCAACATAACCTTTGAGTCTTACAAGCTTAATTATTTTAGAAAAGTATAAGTTGCCAAAGGTTGTAAGACCTTTTCCCTTGGAAATTTATGACACTAAGTGGAAGTTTACTCCTCTGACTTTTAAATCTTTGTTAAGAAGCAGGAAATGTCATCCTGTGTGTGGTCCTCAAAAAATGCAACCAATCCAGTCCTGTGTCTCCTCTCGCTCCTTTTAGAACTGTTTAATCCACTCACTTCCATGAATACTCCTGATTTATATCATTATTAATGAACCAGAGCTGATAACATTGTACTCCTGAAAGCACATATTGTCCATCTGGGCAATCACTTATGATAAACTTGTTTGGAATTGTGTGCTGTGCTTAAATTTACCTTTATACCTAAGTATGATTGAGTTAAAAGGTGCTTAAGTGATTCTCTTGATAGGTGCATGTAAACAGAAACAAAAGATTATGATAATAATTAAGAAAGAGTAGCAAGGATTGAATTCCATGAGCTGCTGAGGGAAAATGACTGAATATATCATGGTATTGCAAAAACTTTTGTAGAACAGCAGAACAGCATTAATTATAGGCAAAAAGATTTCCGCCTTCAAATTATCTCTTCTATTAGTAGTTCCCTATCAATATAACAAAATCATTCATTAAGATTCATTTATTTCAAGATAAGTTTCTTATTTTATTTTGTGCAAGCATATATAACTGTAAGAATATATAAGAGAGTTATTTTCTGTTTAACTCTTCTTTTTCCTTTATAGGAATATATTTTTTTTCCTTTATATATATATTATATATATATATATAGGAATATATATATTTTTTCCTTTATTTTTACTTTTGTTCATGTGACAATCTTATGTAACCACTGAGCCATTTGAGATAGGACAATTTCTAATTATACTAGCTAAACCCTTCTAGACTGATGTGACTTGAGAAATATCTCCCTCTTGTCATCACAAGGTTTTGGGTTGGGATTTATTTTTTTCATAATTAATGAAGAAGCAATATCAGCATCCAATGAATCCGTAACACAACTTTTTGATACTATTCCCCTTATACTGCTTTTTCCAGACAGCTTTGCAAATCTATAAAATAGCTTCAGCAAAAAAAAAAAAAATTCCTTGATGGTGGAATTATTTTATGGGGGTTGACCTTTTTCAATTTATCCATTTTTCTGAGCTTCTGTAGTTTGAAACCTGGAATTTTGCAACTTGGGGTGCTGGAATAATGGTGCCATTGAAAGAGATATTTTAAGTATTTAGGTTTGGTTACAGTCTTTCTGCAAGAACTTTAGCTAGTCACTTATTTCTTGGGTAATCAACCTATAAAAAGTCTGAAATAAATTCTTAAGTAAAGTAATCATATGCCTTAACGTCTTTTTCTGGAATCTTGCCTTATCTTTTAGAAGATAACTATGAAGAGGCTGAAATCAGAAGTGTCCTGTAAAGTAGGATTTCCCCAGGAAATAATTCATCTGCTGAAAATGTCATGACTGCTAATATCAAGGGGAGAAAGAATATAATGAATTCACTGGGAACAATTGTGTCTATATTGCCTAGACTGTCAGGTCAAGATCTCTCATAAGAACTTTGCATTAATACTTATTTACTTCCAGTGGAGATTCAGGGTAAAGCTCTGGGACCAAATACTACCATCCTTGTTCAGAATTGTCTCTTAATCAAAACTGGCCTGTGTACTTTTTAAAGCACTCTCTAAACATAATTTCTAAACGTCATGATTCTCTGTAAATGTTTTCAGCTTCTTCTCTGAGAGAGTCACCTAGCTGAGATTCCCTTTTCCTGTTGACACTATGAAACTTCTATAGTTCCATTGGTTTGTTGCCATGGCATTCTTTGTGTCACTGGCTGCAACTAAGCTATGATGCATTGATGGATTATTTTAATTCAGACTGTCCATGGTGTAAATGATTGTTTTAGTAAAAGAAGGAATATTATTAAACACAACTTAATACTTCAGAGAGCCATTCTTCAAAGAGCATTTTTATTTTTTTTTTTTATATTTTAAAGATTTTTAAAAAGCTGTACATTTTCCTAGGGGAAATTAGATGTCTTTCTAACAAGCCTGAGATATTTATCCACGGGACTTAAAATAATGTAAAAAATATTATGATAACATGAACATAAACTTTAAGCCTCTTTTATAAGGCTGGCAGTAGAAAAAGTAGTCCTTGTGGGAAAGAAAGCATAAATCTCAACAAAGCATAGTATTAAATTTGAAAAATAAAACAAATAAAAGATTGGCAAAAGCTTCCTGGTGAAATGCATTGACCAAAATTCTTCATATTTGGAAGAATCAGTGCTTGTTTTATAACAAGTGGTTATGAAGCTGATGAGTGTACCATTTTAGCAGTAATTGCTAAAGATGTCTTATATAGGAACACCTGTAGTTAGAATAATTTCAGTGCAGTTGCTGGTTGTTTCTCTAGAAACTCCGAGCTTGCCATGACCCAGAATCATGAAAGGACATCTAAATTGCATGTATCTCTCTCCACTGAAATACACAGCTACAGCAAAGTTCTCTAGATCTGAACTGAGATATAATTAACTTTTTAATTTGAACTAAAGAAAGGAAATTGTAACATTGCACTGTAGCTTTTACTTAGTTTGGCAGTGCCTTCCCTCCAGCCAGATATAGACTGACTTCCACTGACAAAAGTGCATTATCTTAGACATCCATTTATGGTGAATTTAGGGTATTGCAGTCATCTTTGCGAGCTGATAGGAGCAAATACTGACCAGGTATTCCAGAGGCTCAAGACGTGGACACATGGATCTTGAACTGAAAGTCTCAGTTCTGAGAGATTTAAGCCCTTTTTATGTCTTAATTTGTCTGTTGTCTGATTATCTGGTGAGAAAACAAGCCATACTGCATTAGCCAGTGAGAAGAAATTCAGAGTGGGTGTTTAGAAACACTTCCACAATACTACCAAAAAATGTGTGTCTTGCATTACCTAAAAATTATGCATTCAAGAGTGGACATTTCAATAAGAAAGATAAAACCTGTGAGGTCTGTTTTATCTTCATGACCAAGTTGGTGAGAATCATATGTACTCCTTGAGGACACTTAAAGCTGGGCAGTATGTCTGGGGTGAGATGGTGCTGAAGGGGAGATAAAGAGGTTTTCACTCATTTTTTAGGCCAAGAGGTGGGTTACACAGGACTAATTAGACATCCCTTTTTTTCCCCTGTGAACCAAGACCAGATGTAATGATAGTTTTTATCTCTCTGGATCATGAGCTTTTCTCATTTTTCTTTTTAAAAGCTTCCTTTTTGAAATCCCATTGAAATCAGTCCAGTTTCCTTCTTTGACATCTGTGAAAGGTTATTAAGTGCTAATAAAGATTTGAAAAGTGTGAATGAGCTAATATGAGACCATCAATGAACTAGTTTGGGCTTATTCAGATACAATGGGTGTGAAGGACAGTCCCAGAAACACAGCTGGCAGTTAAAGATTTTGCAAACATAGTCTGGCTTATTTTTTTTTTGGCAGGTGAAACTTCTGGGATTCTGAAGTACAGAACGACTTTTTTGTTTCATACCATTTGCCAAAACAGTTCCAGGGACATCATATGAGTAAGAAGTGTGAGATTTGTAGCTAATGATATGTTTTCAAGTGAAAGACACTAGAATTGCATGCTGACAGCAATCAGGTCTACATGTGTTAATGAAGGGAAAGGTTTCTGCTATTCTCTGTCTCAATAACCATCCTCCAGGGCTTTGCAAGAGTTTTCACTGTTATTTTGTGTTGTATACCTACGAGGCTATTGTCTTGACAGTGCATCTGGTATCAACCCTAATTCCTTCACCCAGAGGAAATCCTTCTCCAGTATTTCCTAGTGGGAGAAAAGGCATCTTAAGCTTTGCCCCACTGTACATAGACAGACTGCACACTTCATGTATCATCTTTCTGTAGCTTTTCTTTTTTGTTTCCCCTTGAGGTGGTCTCATGTTAATTTCTTCAACCCAGGAAAAAGGATTCTTACCATTTTCCCCTTGTTGGCTTTTTCTGATTGATGAAACCAATACTTTCATCAAAATTTGCTCCAGCTTGTTACCTATGATTACAATTAATGAGATAGTGTAAATGAAGCAGCAGACTTATGGCAATTTATGTCACCTGTGATTGTGGCCTTTAGACTGTGAATTTGTTAGGCTGTTGGGAACATCCTGATAAGAAAGGTGAGTTCTACACACCATATTTTTCATAACACTATTAAATATACTTTTCACTTTCAGTTTGCAGATGTTTATTTACTCATAGACTCAAATGGAGTTATTTTGGGGATTGCAGGTGAATTACTGTGGATCAGGCTGTTACACAGCGAAAGAAGGGACCCTTTCTAGTGCAGTAACATTGTTGGAGCCCTGAGGCTGTTGACTCAGCTCATGATATATTGTACTGTTAGTGTTTCAGCTCTCTCACAGGGGATTGCTGGTCCTACTTTGAGGTCAGGAGTTAACTACTTGTATTTTAGCAGTGTACTGATATCAATACGGCTCCTATGGAAACCTTACTTGACGTCATTTTCGGATCTTTGCTACTGTAGCTAAGCTTAGTAAAAGTCAATAAGAACATTAGATTGTTGTCTGTATTATTACTTGCCACTTCCTGCCAGCAATCTACCAATTCATTAGCGGAGAGTTTTGGAAATCTCACTTGATTATTTATGCAGTCAATAGCAAGGCTTGTCTGCATTCATAATTGTTTGATTTTATGGCCTCTTCTTTAAACAAACATTGTCTATGGTAATGCGATGCCCTGATGGATGGGAAAGGTTTTGTCTGTGAATATCATTTAGATAATTAAAAATGACAGATGAAATCGCCTGCTGTCTTGACCTGTACTTTGTTCCCTCAGTGATGCTGAGGAGATGCTGATTGCTGTCAATCAAAACCCATTGGAGGTTTGTAAATTCTGGCTGCTGTGAACTCTGACCTCGAGTGTTGATCTGAAATAGATAATAACCTTGAAATTCTATTAGAATTTAAAAACTGTTCCACCAAAGGGGCATAATATATGTTTTTTTCTTAAAAACATGATCACTGAATGTCATTGTTTACTCCACACAATTTATGGGAAAAAAAGTGTTATGTTTAACCAAAATTAACAGTACAAATCAGAACTAAAATCCTACAAAATAAAATCAACCCTTCCTCCTTCTGTTTCAAGGCTGCAAACCATCTTGAGAAAAAATTCCATTTCATACAGTATAATGGAGTCCAAATAACGTTTGGATTCTGTTTATTGATTCTAAAGCTTATGATGTCCTGACTTAATGATCTGTTATGCCTGTCCTTCTATCTCATTTTCTTATTTCCTCTATGATTAGTCTTTGAGACACTTTTTTTTTATTATTATTTATTTAACAATAGCTCTCTCCTTAAGAACCAGTGGGAAAAACACCAGCTAGAATATTTAAGATGCAGAAAGCCCAGGCAGGAATGCACAAAGTTCTGAACGAACACCCACCTTGAAACCTGGGTCAAGAGATCAGGTGCATAAAGGGCAGTCATCATCAGATTTTTTTTTCATTACCTAGAAACTCCTGGGATAATAACAATTCATACTGTTTGTTTTGAGATTTGGGGTGGGATTTTTTTTTTCTTTTTCATGAATCAAGAGGGTAAAAGCATTTTGAAATTATATTTTTATATAATCAGTGTTCTATAATTTTAAATTTACTGGGAATAGTAATTGTCAAACTTTGGGAAATAAAATACTCATGGTTTTACATGCTTGTCCTAATAAGAAAAATCAAACAAGAATAAAATAAGTGCTTTAGGCTTTAGTAATTTTTATTTTACAAGAAAAAGTTATAATTAGGATACTCCAGCTAGTTCTTAAGTATATTTTCTTAATGAGGTGTGTTTACTTTCTCAGTTTGTTACAGTAAGGGAAGCAACTAAACATGATCTCTAAAAAGTGGTTGATAATTTCTTTCTTTGTGTTTGGAATTTAAAGTGAAATTCCAGTTGGGCTGGTTTAATAAGTAAGATTTTCCATAACAGTCTTGGCTTAGTGCAGAAAAAGTAATTTAGACATTTTCTCATAGGTAGGGAAAAAAATCACATCTAAATCTTTTATTCAGAATGAATTTTAAGGAACTTGCATCTGCAAACCAATTTAGGAACAATTCAAATTTTGTTTTGAGTGATCACATAATTTCTTCCCTAAACAGAAGCCAGTGAATATATGACCCTTTTAATTTTCTGACTTACTTTCATTTGATAAAAAAGGACAGGTGAAAGTCAGTGTCTGTGTGAGTGGGACCAAGTACTTTCAGCTCAGCTGGCACAGGTGTGTTTTGCAAGATTTTTGTAGGTTATTAATAAGGCTTTCTAGGAGTTGATGATGCTTCTGTGGTAGTCCTAGTCCTTTTTTAAAGGCTGTGAAGCAAACCAAACTGGAAAAAGGGTTTGCTATCTGGACAATTGTGAACAATAGAAGCCTTGAGAGCTTCTTTTGCAACTTTCATTATCGGAAGCTTGGGCAGTTTTGCTTTAAGTAGTTTAAATTGCTATTGTTTAAATATGTTTACAGTTTTCCTTGTTAGAAGTCTTAGTAGTATTATCGGATTAGTTGAAAATAAATTAGGAAAAACGTGGAGAAGGTAAAACTGAGTGAATGGAAAATAGTTTATTTCCAAAACTCTCAAGCACTACTGTACCCTGAATTTAGATACATTGGAACTTAGGTTTGGATTTATTAGCATACTCATAGAAGAGATATCTCTTTGGAAGTTTATTTTACCAGTTGGATCCAGACTGTGATTTACAATATTTTATTGTCTATAAACATGCCTGGGGTTTAAATAAGTGCTTATTTTGTAAGATTTGTAGTAAATGTGTAGTGGAGTAAATCTGTAGAATACTACAAGTAATTTGCCACAGAATGTATCCCATCCATTTTTTGCAAATGGGATTTTATTGCTAAACTGTCGTGCCTAGACAGGGCAAGAAAATGTTGGCTGTTGATTTTCAGGAGATTAAGGTGGTCTAAAATTACTGAATCTGATTTAAAGTGCATAGACTGAGCATCTATGAGCATAAATTGATATTTCTTTTAATTCAAAAGGGCTCCTGAGGTTATTTTGCTACAATATGAAAATGAATTGTGACAATACAGGCCTGATTACAAGCATCTCAGGCTGTCCCACTGTGACAATTAGCTCCCAGTTGTTAAACCATTTGTTTATTAGAACATTAGGAGCTGGTGTTGTCTTGACTTGCAACTGGAAATGGATTGCTACCAAGGTTGGTTATGAACACAAAGGACTCTCAATAAAGTGTTTATTGGACAAGAATAACCACACGTTTCAAACTAATTTAATTGAGTCACCTCTATTATACTCCAAGAGAGTTATTAAAAAGACATCTGTAACAGGTGGTTCACTTAGTCTAATAGAAATTTGTTTTGAATGTTCATAAAACTTAAGGCTCTTCTCCAAGGACCATAAAGCAGTAGGCAACATAGTAAAATGCCCCAGGAATTAAAAAGGTGCTTGTTAACTCTCCATGACTTTTAGCACCCGCACAGGTAAAATTGTACTGTATCCTACTGAGAAACACATAGAGGTGTGATGTGCATAGGTGTCCATATCCATATATTTTTGGTTAAGAAGCTGGAGCTAGAATTTTTTGGGGATGTTTTTTAAATACAAAATATTCCCTGGAAAACCTGATCACATAGACGCTTCTCGTGAAAACTGTGAAAACACATTAGCTTCTACAAGAGAATGTTTTGCTGGGTAACAAGTATCAATCTCAGGGTGGAAATTCTTCCCTGAACAAAAAAATGCTCCCTTTTTTCTGGACTTTGGGATGTGCTTCTGCTTCAAAACACAGTTGACTGTTTTGTCTGAGAAGCACTGCATTCCCCTTGGCTTTTATAGCATGAGATGCAGGGGACTGAGATTCTTGAAGTGTGCAAAGCCCAGCAAAAAGGGCACACAGAAGCACTAGTCAATCACACATTTGGAAGGGGGAAGCCTGCCTCAGTAAATACTAAAAGGACCTATCATCCTCCATCCAGTACTCACTCATGGAAAAACAGACAAAATTGTCACATGGACCACCAAGAGCACATCTGTGTGACTCTCACTTGCTATCCCTCTATTCCAGCCCTTGCTTTCTAGCCCAACCAAAGCTCTGGAACAGCATTCCTGTGGCAGTGGACTCCTTGTAGATAGAGAGCGGGATGTGAAGAGGGATTTTTAAACAAAGCAGCAGAAAATATTTGCACGAAATCTATACATTCCCTCTATGGAATGAATCTAGAGATGGTCAGACAGTTCAGAATGTGGATGACAGAGGATTAACCAGAAAGGTGAGCATGGTTTTTCATCTTTCTGTCTATGAAAAAGACAAAGGTGAGAGTTTTATTTGCTTTTTTAAAATTTTCAGCATAGATGTCCTTTAAAAAACATTTGCATAATGAGAATGCTACCCTTCTTTTCAGAAGGGTTTCTATAAGGTATTTTGGATGTGTCTTGCTCTACATACTAAATGCCTTCACAGCTATTCAAAACTTGCAACACCATTGCTACCAACAAAATCAAAGGTCTTGGAACACCCTCACCTGTGAAAAGACAGCAACAGCTCATTGGTCATGCATATGGTGGAGAAGATCTGTGCCCTATATATAGAGCTACAGCACGCTTCTTAGTAGCTTCTTAATTCTTGCTTGCTTTGTAGTGGCTTTGAGTGTCAAACACTGTTATGCAAGAGTAAGTGGTAAAAGGAGACAGCATTTTTGATATAATATACAAGAGCAATATTTATCAAAAGGAAATAAAAATTAAGTGCAGATATAATAAAAAGGTAAACAAGCCAGACTATTAGGTAACATGAGCAATGACTGAAGGGCTGACAAAAGAATCTAGAGCATATTAAATTTGATAAGCAGACATACAGGCAACAGCAAAGAAAAATATACAGAACGTACTTCAGGAATGGAAAGTTTGCATTTTGAGTTTGAAGTTCTCCTCTTTGAAGAAAATATTTTTGTTTGTTGAGCTTGGGAATTATCTATAAGAAGGTCCAAATTCACCACATTAATTGAAATCAGAATCTGACAAAAAAATTGTCATCCATTCATTTCCAAATCTCTTCTAAATCGTCTGAAATTCAGACAGGAGAGTGTACAAGTGTAGTCCCACTTTCAACTATTGGTTGCATTATAATCTAATTTTACTTTACTCAATCTGTCTTTTTCCATAAAGAGTTCTATTGGATTGCTTCCTCTCTAAACTGGATAAATCAGATCTGGTTAATTTTATTTGAGTAGTTATGAATATGTACTTTTTGCATTGCTCCTAAAGTGTCTGTATATACCTGTGATTTTATAGGCAAAAGAGATAGTAACATATTTGGTACCCCACTTCGTTGATGAACTTCTAATATCTAATAAGGTTTCAACGACACAGTAAAAACTATTTTAAAAGTTATTATTTTGATAATTTTCTTAAACAACTATATTGCTAAATTATAGATTGAGAAATAAAAGGTGAACAAGTTTAGAAAGTACTTAGAACTGCAGTTTTGGAAGTAAATAGGCTTTGTAATGGGAAGGGATGGTGGCTGAAAAAACAAGATCATCTTTGCACTTAAAAGGAGCACTAATGTGGATGTAAAGAGATCAGAAACTTTATGAAGCTAGAAATGCTTGTGCACATGTGCCATTACTGTCCTTGCTGCTTAATGATGAATGCCTCAAAAGAATAGGTTAATAATATTTCAGCATGTATTTGATAAATGCTTACTTTACCTCCATGGTTTTGTAATTAAAAAAGAAAGTAAACATGTACTATAGGTGTTCCCAAATAAGTTTATTTGTTTAGGAGCATTCAAAACTCTATATGAAAGTTGCAGTGATTAAAAACATGTAGATAGATGGGTATGACTTATTGTATTACTTGTACAAGATTTTTTCTTCTTGAATTCCATGAGTAGATAGTAAAAATTGTTGAAATTGTTCCTGTCTGTCATGATTTACAAACATACAGTGTGCTAGGCACTGTACATAAAAACTTAAATACACTATCTCCTTGGAGGAACTGAATTCATTTTCTTCTAAATGAAGAATTAATAGCTTACAGTACCTGAGATATAAGCATTGCTGGTTGATTCTAAGCTAGTGTATTGTGAATTTATTTCGTGACTTAGGTCCTGGAAAATACAGCAACACAATGCACCACTGATACAAGAACGATAGATTTAGAAAATGTTTAGTGAGAGTATTCCACCTAGACCAGTAGGAACACCTGCTTCTATTATTCAATCACTGATAAAATGGTAAATAGCTTATGTCAGTCATGCAGCTTGCATAAAGCTACATAGTTTGCCTGTAGGTTTGGGCTTTTTTCTTTTTTTTTTTTTTTTACTTCTATGTGTTTTGTATTCAATTCCTTTGTTAACTGACACCTTAGAATTATAGGATCATAAATGGACACTGACACTATTTTTATCTTTTTTCATGTTATCTCTCTTGCAAATGCAGCTCTGCATGTCATGCTTGGAAAAGAAAAAGGATGTTAAAGCTATAAACTGTTGCTTTTAAATAGTAGGGTAGAACCCATGTGGTCTATTTGGTCCCGGTTGTTTTTTATTTAACTAATAAGGTGGTTGTTCTTCCCCTCAAATCTATGAGAATAGGAACTTTGAGGTTTGCATCCTCCTGCATACTTCTTGCTCCCAATTTCATTAACTGTTATGCAAACAGGAGAAATAACATAACTACAACTTTATTTAAATGATATGATGTAATGCAATCATATTCATTTCATTGTCCTACCGAAAATAATATTCATCTGGGGAAAGATGACTTCATCTGCACTTGGAGGATAGATTTTTTCAGTGATAGATTTTTAGATTAGACAGTTGTAAAGATTAGAGCTTCTAAAAAATTTGAACACTTTCCAGAAAACAATTTGTTCCTGGGTTTTGTAGGTCTTTCCTGGGCCCATTGTAATACTGCTCTCTCAGAATGGCAAGGGTATTTCATTTCAGCTGAGTGGTATTAAATAATTAAATGATCCCTTGGTGATATTAGATAATCCCCATGATGGCAGGCTGCCATCATGTGTGTGACATGGAGTCCAGCCTTGTTATATCCTATTGTACTACATTTTTTGAAGGAAACAGTGGAAACAGAACTTCTGATCAAACTCTGAATCAATTGCTTCCAAAATCAGCTTGTAATAGGTAGGTAGTAAATATCAACTGCTCCCTGTACTAAGACCTAAATATTTTTTGTTATAGAATTAGTTTTTCCTTTATTTGAATTTTAACAGCTTTTAACATTAAAGTTGTTTGAAAGAGGGACAGAATATTCTGCATTACTAAAATTCCATGGATGAAGAAGTATTATGCTTTTTTCTACTTAAGTTTTATTCACTCTGTAGAAAATATATATCTTTGGAAGAAAAAATTGTCCATTGCCTTGTATTACCTGTGCTACTGGCACATATGTCAGGCTGTCAAAATAATGATTGACCAAATATTTAAATTTTGAGTCAAACTGTCGGCGAGATGTACTCAAATGTCATCAGGTATTTGTCATTATTGTCTTCCAGAACAATTCAAAATATTATCAGCCCGCATTCTAATAAAAGACAAAGGCTGTAACACTGTTAAAGTCACAGCAGTAACTGAACATACTGCAGTGGGAGCACTCAAAACAGACAGTGTGGCTGAGGGAGAAAGAGGAGTGCTAGCAGCAATAGACCATAACCAACAGCTTTCCATTTCCTCTTGCTTAGAGCACCAGCTATCTCATGTTGTCAGCAACATAGTTAGTCTTTCAACATGTGTTCCTGGGTTCAAGTGTCAGGTTTTCAACCCCAAATTTGACTTGCATGTTGTTGCATGAAGTTGAATTATCTTTTTTTTTCTACTAAAAAAGGTCAGCAACCTTAAAAGCTACTATTAAAAAAAATAGTAACTGAGTTAGAAAGTCAATTACCAGAAGCTGAAGCAATATTGGATTTATGGCTTTCTGTACAACCTTAATTTGTTCGTCTTGCATTTATGTTTTTGATAAAGTCTTCAACCTCATGATCACACTGCTTTGTACTCAAGTTGTCTGCATTATTAAATATGCACAAAAAACAAGGTCCTGAAGAGGAATTGTGGCTGTGTAAAGATAACACAGGGGGTTTTTCAGTCATTATTATTTTCTCTAGTATTGGAATTACATAAAGGAAAAAAATCATGGAGTTTCAGGAAGAAAAAGATTGGTCTCATGAATGACAGGTTTCTCAATGTACTAAAGACCTTAGTTTGATCAACATTTCTTCCAGATTTTCATACAGTACTGAGTAATATAAACTAAAATATTGGCAGGAGGCCACTAATTGTACATTCCTGAAATTCTTGACAACAGATCAAATTCACAGAAGCAGATAGGGAAAAGATCAGAGTGCACACAGCTGCTCTGCATTAGAGTTCATCCTGGGAAGTACCAGTAGTAGGACACTGCACTCAACTCTCTAGACCAGACACTTAGAAGTCATGCAGTTCTGTGTTCCAGTGCTAGCTGTGCTACCTATTAACTGTTTGACCTCTGGGAAGTCTCTTTGTCTTGATTTCCCCACCTGTAAAATGGAGATAATAACACTTTCATCTCATAGTGAAGATGAATTTATTAATGTTTACGAGGCATGAAGATTCTGTGGAGATGAGCACTCTAGAAACACCATGAGGAAATAAACAATTCTGCATTCACTGCAGGCATTTGATGGTGTGCAGTAAATAAAACACGGGCCAGTAATAGAATGTTAAGGATAAAAATATTGAAGAGCTGCCTCTTTCTCTGAGCAGTATTTATCTTAGACTTCAAGCAAGGCAGGGGGCTGCTGTGGAAAAATTATTATATGATCCTGTAATTAAAATTTGTGTCATTCTGATTATGCATGTGGTGAGAACAAGGGTCAACTTTTCCCAAGCAACGTTAATTCTGGCATTTTGTAGCTTATGGGGGCTTGAATTTCTTACTTTTATATAAGAGTGTTTAATTCTTTTGTTGACACTAGTGACTCTCATTACATACAGGAGGGTAAGAAACAGACTAGCTATATGCCTTACAATTTTTACTATGGTCCACGCTTGGTAAGGAAGAACTACATCTGAATCTGAATGTAGCTAGAGATCAGCTATACCATAGAGGTATACACAGGGAAGATCAGCTATTGTATTTTTGGCATTGTTTTTAAACCTCTTTAGACTCAGTTTCTTACAGTCCATATGAAAGCCATCAAACCAACACTCAAATTTTTCTTCCCAGCATTTTCTAGCAGTTGCATTCCACCCTTCTCTCTTTAAATCAATACCAGACTATATTTAATTCTCTCAAACCATAGCTCCTTCCTGCATTTGCTGCAGCCTTGTTTTCAGAGGCTCATTGGAAATCAGTTCAATCTGAAATCAGGGAGGGTTGTGTCATAGTTCACTTGGTCCCAGCTCCAAATGTCACTTGGCGATCACTTTTACCATCCCAGTGGCGGGAAATGAAATATATAGAGAATCACCTCACTTCCGTGTGCTTGTAGAGATGAGATAGGCAAAGAAAAATTGCTGTCAGTGTTTCCTGCCTGCCCCTGGCAGAAATTTGCACCTCAAATGTAATTGCAATCAACTACAGCTTTAGTTTTTCTAAAACATTTAATTCAGGGAGTTTGGGTCAGCAATATATTTGCATTATATTGTGTGTGTGCAATGATTGTCAGCATACAAAAAGTTACATCCTCTAGTCCTGACAAATAGTGGCTGATATGCAATACTTACATGTCCCTCTGGCTATTAAGCATTTAGTTGAGGAGGAAGAATTCCTTAGTCTTTGTTCAATAGTGGCTGCCAGAATCACATGTGAATGAACCCCACACAGAGGATAAAACAAACTGTGGAAAAACTCATTCCAGGTCCTTTCAATGAAAAATTATTTGGTATACATTGGCCCAACCCCCAAAACAACTGTCCCAATTGGAAAAACTGTATTTTGTCATGCTCTTATTAATCTCTGTCAGTGTTTCATAATTTTAGTTATGACATTAAACTACTGAAACAGTTGGAATGAATAGGAGGTTTCTGAGGTAATACGTAGTAAAAACTGTAGTTCTGTCTGAAGTCTTGAGAATTAAATGTCAGTCATTTTGATGATGCTTTTAATACTTTTTCTTGCTAAAGGCTATTAGGTTATGATGGAGTGGGATGTCTTATTAAATGCTTTCCTGAAAGAATAGTTACAAAACCTCTTCTAGAACTTACCACTAGTTGTCATAACCATCCTTATGTAAGCCTAGTAGAAGTGATATGTAGTATGGATAAAGGTGTGAGAACACTTCTCTTTCTTATTACCATAGAGGCTATCAGCGGAAATGTGGCTATAGTTAGGTGCTAGAGAATACTGAGGTTCTAGGTTTCCAACACAACAAGTGCATTATGTAATAATTCTATAATTATTTATAGTGAGGATTTCTTATGGAGATATAGCATTACATACCATATTTGGAGTCAACCTGAAAGAGTCAAACTTGAATTTTAGTCTTTTCTTTGGAGTAATTTTTTCAATTTAACACAATCTAAAACTTAGATTGGATACACACTTATTCTGGTGTTCTCTGAGTGGAACTCAACACTCTGCTACTTTTGGAGTTAATGGCAAAGACTAAAGCATCTTCTAAAAGCAATCACAGAAACAAAGAGGTGTTTTGTGGTGAGACTGGGCATCTGTTTGGAGGTTCAAGAGTGTCTGTTGCTGGCACTAAGTTCCTTAAATTGCTTTTAATAGCTGATTAACTGGTATTTTGGCAGCATTGGTTGCTATCTTCGGAAGCCAGAATACTGAAGCCAGAACAATTAGAGTGTGAACAACAACTTTATCGCAAATCCTAAGCACGGGTTTAGTCCTGAAAGATATACTGAGGATCAAACACCTTAGGATAAAATCTCTTTATATCTTAATCAGTGTTCCCAATTCAGCTGTCTGCCTGTTAATTGCTGCATACTCTTTATATTGTCTGACCAAAAGGCCACCATGTGCTTCTTTGACAGTCTCACCTTATAGACCAAAATCGGGATGATTAGAAAATCTTCTATATATAGGACTAATTTTATTATATAAGTCAGACACTCCTGTATTCTCTGGCAAGCCATAAGCAATGAAAGTAGGTCCTGGAAAAATGTATCCCCTTGATAAGAACATTATGTGCTTTACAGTTTTATGAGCTGTGCCTTACCCTTGGCCTCTGGAATGCCTGTGAAATGCTCCAGGAAGAATATCCAGACTGATGTACGTGTTCTTCTTAGTGGCTTGTAACTCTTGTGAAATGACACAATCCCATAGCCTCAGCTGTGGAAGCCTCTAAATTGCAAGCAAAGGGTATCCATTGAAAAACGTCCTAAAACCAAACTTAAATAACTTGACACTAACTGCATCTGTGGTTTCTCATTTCTGTCAACTCCTCTCTGATATTTAGAAGTCTATTTGAAATCAGATGGGACTCCAGCCTCAAAGTCCAGATCATCAGTTAAAGAGCACATTTGAATCCTCTGTTTTATCCTCTGCCAAGATCATTTCAATTTCCCTGAGGCATGCATCAAATGCAGTTATCTAAGTAATGGGAGATGAGATCATGTCATTCCTGATCTCAGGTTTCTAGACAACGCCCACACTCAGGGACAGCAAAAGCTCTCTATACTGAAACCTTCAGCCAAATATTTACACAGAATGTTTACATACGCATGGGAGCTTTGACGCTGTACGGGTATTCTCCTATCCAGGGAATCACCTTGTTTTTATAAGCTGACACTATTTACACGACTCTCAAGTCAGCTCAAATTCCTGATACTTCAATGTTTGCTTGAAACATTTCACAAAGGGTTGTGATTCCCCCCCTCTTTACATTACTTCACTTACTACTCTGACACTATGCACAGAGAGAGTTTACACACAGAGAAATCATTACCTTCGCCTCTGTAAATTTCTTGGATCAGGCTGTCTATTCCTCAAATGCTGCAGTGACAGTTGTCACTGAGTTACCAATAACCTGATGTTCTCAGGTGGCTGGAGGAGTGCATTGCTCCTCTGTGTACTCAGCTGAGCTTAGATGAGCATACTGTTCCACAAATGCATTATCTAAATAATTGGAACACCTAGATTCTCAAAACCACAACTGAATAATAATCCTACCCTGTTAGAGGTATGTCTAGGGGATTTATTTGGCAATGGCTCTTAATAAATCCATATAAGCTGAAATCCAAGTGTACCTGTCATTGTTGGTAGCATATTCAATCTTTAACCTGTTTTCTAATTCAAAGTCACCTCTATGCTCATCTGTTCTGAAAGAATCTCCCCAAATAAGTAGCCAAATCTCATATATTTCTTCATTCAGTTATTCAGATTTTTACTCTGGAAGTCTGTTTTCAATACATTTTTTCTTACAAAATAAGAACCTTCAGAATAAAATACATTGTAGTTCTTATGGAAGACTGAAGGACTTTGTTTTGTTTGCTATTGCCTAAGAATTTTGTGATGGATGGCCATATTCACTTAGTACTTGGAGGGTCTTATCATACCAGATGAGACTTTCCATATCCTCAGCCCTTTGTCATTCACAAAGCTCAGTTGCCCAGAGCTTTGCTTGTTATATTTTGTGGCGAGGTATGTAATTCACCACAGGTCTTGAGTAGACTTGAACCTCTGCTTGTGTAGATTGGTTTAATCATAAAATAAATTGACATTTGTGCAACTGAAAAGTAGCCTTTGGTAGGAAGAAGTAGCCTTCTTGTAGTGAGGCTTGAGGCTTTTGTAAGTCATTTTTATTTACCACACTGCTTTTGGGATTTGGGATTTTGTTGTCTGCATTCACATCCTGGTAAAATGATCAGCTTATGTTAATTCTAAGGCACTGGGAGCTGTGTTCTCCCAACCTGCATCTTCTTCCTGGAGCCTTAGGAGCCTTTCAGCAAACTGCTACTCTTCTCAGACCTCTCAGCTGAGCATATATCCACAGACTAAGGCTTATGCTTGAAATGATGGTTTGTCACTCAGAGCTGACATAGCTCTCTGAAACTTTCCCGCACTTTAAATGTTGCCTTTTTAGCTTCTACAGCTCTGGATGAACAACAAACATAAAAAATGTTTTTTGGCTGGTCCTGACATTGTGCATCCTTAAACACTGGAGTGTCTCAGCTGACTCTGATGCTCAGCAATTTCTCTTGTACCAGATTTAGCCTTGAATTTCTTCCCTTTTTTTCTCCAACATACCTAAAAGTGGCCTTTATCCAGCACTGTGATGATGACGACATAATGTGAGAGTGACATAATATTTGGCCAAGATTCTATTGGAGATGCTTTGGCTTGGATTTTTTGTCTCCATCCAGCCATCTTGGCCTTCAGAAGTACCTAGAAAATATTAGGAGCTGCTAGGCCATCTGAATGTGGTTCCACAGGCTAAACCTAACTGTGAAACCCAAAGATCTGGTTTAACTGTTGTGGAGAAAAATGAAGGCACAATGTTGAAAGTGTGAAGATAAAGAAACATTTCAAAATTATACAAATTATAATGAAAAGTGATTTGTACTAATTCCTTGTCAAAATAGTATAAGCTACAGAAGAACTGGTTATTCCTCCAAAGGAAACTGATCTGCACATGTTATTTAAAAGGGTACAGAAAATTTTTTAAAAAATTGAACAAGAGGGGAAAAGTAGAGGAAATGACGGTAGACCAATAAGAAAGAACCTGTGAATTAGTAATTAGTATAAAAGTACCTTAAAATTTTCAGTGCTCATTGCCCTTCTCAGTGAGTAAAATAAATCATGCAGATGAATAAAAATTCAAAGGCTCTTACAGGGCTACATTATTGAGATTTCTTTCCAGCTCTTCACAAGAAGAGTGTAAGATTTCTAATACGTAATACTTAACTGATTGAGTAGTTTGAGAAGTATTGTACTCTGTCAGACAGTAAGAGCAACCTCTCTAGTGGTATGGAAGAATGAAATATTAGAGCTGATCTCTGGCTTAGCTTGAAATGCTGAGCGCACCATTCAGAAAAGGACTTTTGACTGTGATACAAGAGTCTATTTCAGGGCCTCATGGAAATGGGGGTGTGCAGGGGGTGGAAGAATGTAGCACCTTGAAGGGCACCAAAAGATGAAGCCACATCCTTCTGCACCCTGTAGGTCTTAGTGAGATGTAAGATACACCACTTCTAGAAAAAAACAGAACAAAATAGGTCAGAAAATATCAAATAGTTTAAAGTGCTTTGTTATGTTGTTCATATGTTAATTGACTGGAGAATAGATCAAGCTGTGAGGCGCAAGTCCCTTTTTCTGCTAATGTTCCAGCCAACATCAATATAGAGAGACGAAGATTTTAAGAAAGGCAATAACATGTTCATGATTGTGATGAAGTTATATAGCCCATTAATGCTTATATTTGTTTCAAAAGATAATAATACATTTCTGAGAACTATTTTCTGTTGCTAAAATGTAACAATGTGACCAAACATGTGACTTTTCTATCTGTACTTTCTGTGTATCAGTTTGCAATGCAGCCCTAAAGATTACAGAAAGAACTTTTAGAACTGTGATATTGCGTTGCTTGTGTGCACATGGATATATTCTATATTAATTGCTTCTGACTGACCCCATGGGGGAACACTTTTATTCTAGAACAAGAGTGAGTGAAACCCATCTTTCAAACCTTACAGGAATGAAATGCCCTTGATGAGAAATAACAGTGCCCAAGTATGCAATTAATTGGGAACAGCTGCTGAACCATGGAGGGATGAACAAAGTCTGAAAGGTCCAGAAACTCTGATTAAAACTGTATGGAGGGACCCAAAATTAAGCTGTTTACATCTTCAGGCTTAAGAGCACAGGCCATTTAATTGAAAGAAGCCTACCAATTATACCTCATGTGGCCAAGGAAGGGCTAAACCACTTTGACTCACCCAAATATATTCCCAAAGGAACTAAAGCAAGAGATTGCCTGACACAGGAGAAACCCAAAAGAGATTAGTATACACCTATGTTCTTCAGTGATTAGGAATTCAAAATGCAGTTTGAGTCTTGATACCTTACACTGCATGGCCAACATCATGAAAACAGAGCTCTTAGCAGGAGTATTCTTAATTTCACTTTAATTTTAATCAAGAGTACTATACACAATGCTAATACAGGGAGTTCTTAATCGTTAGGTGGAGACTAATTTAATTTTTTATTTCTTGCTACTGCCTCAGTTTTTCTGTCAGTTTAATAGATATTTTTTCCTTTTAACTATCCTTGCCCAAAAATGACAAAACACTTTCTTCTTCGCTAGTGGTTTATGTAATACCAGGAAGGATGCAAGGGCATTTTTGTAAATAAGAAAGTGATTGTTTCTGTCTCTTGTACATGGCACAAAGAGGCTGCTTCTGTTAAAGATTGGATACAGTTTTATGGCTCTGTGTAGTATAATCTTTTGCAATTACCTCAGTGTATTTCAGAAAAATAACTCTAAATATTGCCATGTAGGTTTCCATGGCTGTTTCTCATTTATCTTTTTGAAACTTTAAGTTAAATAAAAGTTTTTCAACACAACTAAAATACAGAATATGTGGGTCAAAGTATTACCTGTCTCAGTCCTGTATCAATGTTAATTGTATGTATTTTACTTTTGGAAATAATTTCACCATTCTACTGAAAATAGACCAAAATGCTACCAGCCTTTGCCTCCTTTCCTTTTCTGCCATCCCAGTCCTGGGATTTGCAGTGGTAATAGGAGAAAAAGCTGTGACAATGTACTCACAGTTCCTGCCTGATTCATAAAATTAAGCTTATGCCTAACTCTTCAGCATGTGTGATGTCACACCAATTCGTGCTTAGAAAACTGCATCAGGATTCATGAATTTGGATTGAGTTTTTGGCTTCATGTCAGACTTGTATTTCCTGAACAAATCATTCAGTCTGGCTGCATCAGTTTCCCAGTGTATTTCCATTTAATATATGTACTTGGTGAAGGTGAACAGCTTCTGTGATGTGCATAAGTGAATGGTTGCTATCACTTTGAATCTGGTAAAAAAAATCTGACCAAGGTTAGAAAATCCAGTGATTGAACCACTGATGGTAAAACTGTAAGCCAGAGCTCCTCTTTCAACACACACCTCTGGATCTGCCAGAGTGTGAAATTTTGTAGTGAAAAGCCAGTAGGAGGCTTCTAAATGAAAACAGCTAGAAGTGAAGGTTAATTTTGGAAATTTGAACTCAGTAGTTATCCATAAATCTAGAATAAAAATGGACAAACAGGAGCAGCAGTGAGTGCTAAGCATCTTTTCCCAGTTAATGTGAATAGTGATCTGCCAGATCTTTTAGGTACTGAAAAAGTTCCTAATACCTGTATGTGTCATTGAAGGCTGCTCATGAGAAACTCTTGTCAGTACTGCATATTATTTTGTTTTGATTACTGAAATAACTTGTTTGCTTACCTTCTGGCAATGAAAATAGTTCCACAAAGTAAATGGAACTGACTGCAGCAGGACCCACAATTTCACCATTGATTTGTTATAAGGTGGTTTCCTTTTTCCTTTGGTTGGGTTTTTTGTTTGGTCTCAGATTTGTGGTTTTTTAATTGCTGAAGACAAAATGTTCTTTGTTGTGGCACTCATTTGATTATTAAGCTTTAAGTGAAATATGTTTGACTTAAGAAGTTATTATAAAATAATGCAATTATGGCATGTTTCATGGGATATCAGTTTGTTATGAGACTTCACAGACTAGTTTCACGTTGGCTGTCATAAAAAAAAGATGCTCTATAAGCGTTTCTATGTATGTATTTTCAAAATATAGGTACTCTTAGAGAAATAATTTAATCCCTTTAAAGCTAAGATATCATAAGCTTTTATCTGCTTTTAACCATCTGTAAATATGTGAGGTGGAAAGTCTATGGTCTCTCCCTCTTATACAGTAAATCTCTGGATGTACTTTTTATCCTCTATAAAAGTTATTTATTTATTAGCATTATTACTTGCTGTATATTACAACTGAAAAATTATGATAAAG
Source organism: Agelaius tricolor (assembly GCF_023055355.1). NCBI lineage: Eukaryota > Metazoa > Chordata > Aves > Passeriformes > Icteridae > Agelaius > Agelaius tricolor. Next base: position 26,305,395 of record NW_027269265.1, on the reverse strand, counting down.
AAACTTCATTTGGAGCTTCTCAGAACCAGAGACTATATTTGGTACTTTGGGCCTTAAAAGTGCCAAATACATAAATACATTTCAGTGTGAACTTCTGTATGATAAGGAACTCATGTTTAAAATGTTCATATTTATCAACGTTATCAGAAAAACATGACTTGATGGGAATATTCCAACATATTTGTTTTCTTGCTATTAAACTAAACTGACATTCTGAAAGGACATTCTTAAAGCAACTTCTTTAGATGCAGCTAAGTTGTATTTATAATTAGTTCCTAATTTAGCTCTGCAAGCAGAAGGGAGGAGGGCTGCTTATGTTTTGCCAGATATGTGTTTTTTCCCTTTTAAATGTAATTATAGGAGGGCTTTTGCATTTAGACCATCTTATCAGACATCCTCTCCTCAGCTACCAGTGTGTAGTTATTGCATTTATGCATTCAACTTCTTAGTCAAGTGATGCTATTTTTTTTCTGCCGCTGCCTGACAGCCACTAATAATAACACATGAGGACAGTCAGACAAAATGAAGACAAATGCTGCTTGTCGCAGCAGAATCATAATGTCTCCAGACTCAGTAAAGACAGTCTAACTGTATGTGGATGCTCCTTATAGCTTATTTAGGCCTGTGGTTTTTCCCTGTGGTTTTTTTTTTTTCTTCCTTCTTTTCCAAAAGCACAAACATTGTGCAGAAATACATTAAGGCAACATATGGGGCTGTTAGTTAGCCAAAACAATGTGGAGCCATGGAGAATAGAGATTGCAATGCACAGATGGATATTGTAAAAAATTAATGAGTGGCATAACAGATCTAAAAGGTAAATTTTAGTCAAAATTCAAGAGGGAAGCATAGAAAATGGTTAATAATAGGGATTTACAAGATTTCTAAATCACCTGATATGAAGCATTGCAAATATTATACAGATGTGTTTATTCCATTATTTGAAAATCATGTTTCATCACAGCAATAATTACGTCAATCTAGATATATGCCATCAGAAGTAGATTGCTGATAAACAATAGCACTTTTCTTCTACTTGATGTAAACTCTGCAGTATTAAATATCCATATTATTTCCAGTTCAATATTAGAAAATGTCAGTCATTGTGACAAGTCTGGCAAGAGCAGTGCATTGAACAGCCCTCTGTGTAGTGAAGTGCTGGTTTAAATAATCGCACTTCCATGTTACATTACTTTGTTGGTAAAATCAGATTCTATACAGAAAATGAGCAAATAGTTCTTCTCTCCTATAAATTCACTTCTTCATAAAAAACTGAGCAGCTCACTGAAACAGAAGGGAATTGCTTTTGCAATGGGCAACATGCAGTGCTTACCCACAACTAAAATCTGATCTGATTTTGCTTGAATGTAATTGAGGGCAGACTTTGGTATTTAAAATAACATTTATATTATCTCTGGAACTGGAGGATGTTTCTAGCTTTTATTGTGTTCTTTAGTAAAATGATTATATTCTATGGATTTTTTTTAAATCATGCCTTTTTTTCCCTTTTTTCCTTTCTTTTTCCTATTCTGCACTCTTGATTATCCTAGATGTGCTTTGAAAAGCTAATGCATTTGGAGTCCATTTTCTTCTGTATTAAAAAAACCTTGCAAATTTAACAGGGACACTTTCTTGAACATACTAAATAGCTACACATTGATACTGGTCTATCCTTGAGCTCCCACACTGGCTGATCTCACTGTAATATTACAGCAGTTGCTAGTTTTGTTAGGGCTAACAATGGGAATACTAGTATGGAGAAAAAATCCAGAATGGCAGGGGCATTATGAGCATGATGTGATTCTACAGCAAGTGACAGTAATCATCAAGAACTGGGAGAGAGGGAGAGGAATATGCCTAAAGTAAATGTCCATTTATTTATTTGTTTTTTGAAGCCTTACTGATTGCCTAAAATGACAGAAAATGAAGGGAACAGTTGGACAGGAAAGACATCCCATTCAAAGCTGCTATTTTAGATTTTTTTATTTAGAAGTTTTATGCTCTCAGTATTACTTTGCCTAGAGAGGGCAAATGTGCAGAGCTAGTCCATCAAAAGATGATTTTCACAAGGTATAGTTCTGTATAGCTAGGTACACAAGGTTTGAAATCATTGAAAGTTCAAAATTTTTGTTTCCTTAATACTACACCAGAAAGAAAAAAAAAAAAACTGAGAGGAAAAGGAATGTTGTATGATTGCAAATTTATATCTCTTTATCATTACAGAAATTCTGCAATGATAACAACTGTACTAATTGGAATACTTCACCCATATTCAACTGTTTTATCAGTGGTCCACAATTTTAAGAGAACTGTCCCTAAAATTTCCTGAATAGACCATCTTCTTTCTATGATCTCAGGTAGAAATGTTTATTGGAAAAATCACTTCTCTTTAGAGTTCAGTGAAACATACAACTTTTACATCTGCTTGATATAAAATCCATGTCATAGTTTTTATTAAAACCTCATTAATAGAGGACACTTTCAAATAACGATTTGATGTAATGATGTTGGATAACACGATGGGTGCTTGGGAAAAGCTGTTTTGCATGGGGTGTAGCAAATGAAACTATAAAGGGATAAACTACATATGGGTAATTTGATATATTGAAACTGCTGTGATTTGTGAAACAGAAACAGACCATGGGTATGAGTATATGAAGTAACAGAGAGTGAAAAGGCAAGATAGAACCTGTAAAAGTATCTTCTACTCAATTTAGTGAGAAAAGCTTAAGAGAGAGTAAGTAGCAATAATCATGGCATTAGAAGGTATTGGCCCCAAAGATGTCTAATTTTAATACAAGTTTTGAATAAGTAGATGTTAGATGCTCTGTGCAGGGTGGTAAAAGAAGGGATGACATATATTGAGACACATGGTGGTGATAGCCTTGGCAAAGTTGTGCTTGAGTAGATGAGCAAGAAAGGCAAGATAACAAGAATGCTGTACAGGGAGACTTGGCAATGTGTGTGAATTAGAAGTGGGGAAATGATCCAAATATTTCCATTAGAACTGCTTGTATATCTGCTTCTAATGGAGAAATAATTTTGATGCGTTTAGCCAACTGTTTGCATCAGGAAGAGATAGCTGTACCTTCCTAAAGCACTGTTTGAATTTCAAAGGACTTGTCCTAAACCAAATGTCAGAAATGTTCTGTGCTGCTAGAAAAGAACAGGAAAGTAGATGCATATTTGAATATTCAGGTGAATACTTAAGTGGAAAAAAAGCTTTTTCAAAATAGTAGCAATAGTGTTGTTTTTGGAATATTTGAACAATTATATTCATACAAGTAAAAAAAGCTATAAAACTAAGCATGCTTCAATGCCAGACAAAATCTTGCTAAAATTTAGAACAATAAAATATTGGGAATACCTGTAAAATTAAAAGGTCTGGCCTTTTTTAAAACCCATGCCTTTATTTATAAAATTGTACATAGTAAAGGACAGCTTTTATGACAGCAAATACAAAACTAACGATTTGCGGATATTCCAATCTCATTACAGTGGCATAACTTTGGAGGTGGGGCTAAAACCTGTTTGCTTGCTATTTTAAGATGAGACAATTCAGGAGGTACTAGCAATTCACCTCCTAGCTCTATGTCAAGATTCTCCCTGTAAATTAAATTATTAATTGGCATGTATGTCTGTTTATTTAATGAGGACTGTGACAGCCTTTACTAGCGCATATGTGAGAACAAAAACATCACAGTAGGAGCTTCTTAACTGCCCGGCAAGCCAAGGGGTTAAGCAGTATGATATGCTGTATTAAAAGTAGCTATTAGCAAATGTTGTCTGGCTAGTTGCAACATAAATACCAGAATGTGATATTCATATGGAAGAAAATATAGCATGTTTATGCAATTTTAAGTCTGTAGTGAAGATAAAAGTTTACTTTCCGCGTTGTTTCCTTTTACACTTATTTGTTTGAAGACCATATTCTCATACAGTTGTTCTTTAAGTGTTACAAAATTACATCCTGTTCAAAGCCCAACTCCAGATTTGACTCTGGCTGTGTGGGGCAGGGCTGGCAAGGGACACTGAAGATAGCACATGGATTCCTCCAAAAGAAGATGCAAGGGTCAAAATTGTGCAGGACAGAATATGTTGTATCAATCAGCAGGGTGGCCACATTCCCCCCTTCCCAACTGGTTTCTTCAGAGCCAAGTAGCCACCCCTTAAATCCAATTAGCCCTTCAGCAACAACAACATGGATAGGAAAATGTGCTGCTCCTAGGTTCTGTGACTCCAGACAATATGGATCTGCATAGCATTCAGCCACATTCTGTCTGCTTCAGACAGTAAGCTCTCTACACAGTTGCTTGAGATCCTTAGTTACACATACTCTTCTATAACAACTTGTGCGCTCAAATGATAAAGAATTTTCTCAAATGGTTTCTTGAAATTACCCATGGAGGACACTTTTGGGTTCTGGTCTGGCATCAATGCAGTCATGGCAAATGTCTGTCCTTGAGGCAAGCAGAATCAGTCCTGTCAGCACGTGTTAAAAGAAAAAGAATCATGCTGCATTTTGACTCCTGTATTTCTCATGGACAAAATAGCTGACTGGAATGGGAGCCATATTCAGCTGTAGCATGTATACGAATCCTCTTTAGGTTTTCCTCCATAAACCTGCCCCTATTCACTTGTAGCAGGTGAGAAAAAGTGAAAAATATTATATACTGTAAAAATAAAAAATACCTTATACTTTTAACACTCATTAATATTTTACCTTCTCTATCTTAAATATTTTGATTACCTGATGTGACTTTGGAGACATAGTTGACTTCAGATTAATTTCTTTCTATTTGTATGTTTTACAAGACACTGTCAAGTTTGGAAAAAAAAAAATATGCACTCATCAGGAAACTATGAAGAAATGTATTTTGTAAGTTTGCTGTAGACATTTCAACTATTGATCTACCAGTATTTTAACCTTCTATTAATGGGAAAGATCAGATTAATTTACTTTTTTTAGTAGCTTCTTATGTATTCCTTATTAAAATGTTATTGTATTTCTTGGGAATCCCCAATAAAGAAGTGAGTGGAAATTACAAAGTAGAAACTTCAAAAAATATGCAGACCACTCAGTGTCACAGTACTATTTCCTAGTTCTGGAAAGCAAAAGATTTTTGCAGACAAGTGCTATCAAAAAATTATCAAGTTGAATATGAATGGATTCTTAAAAATGGCTGTATGGGGCAGCAGCAGGCTTGTGCTGCCTTTTGGTTCTCTGTTTCTATATTTTTCATGAAAGAAAAACATAAAAATACTTGTTCCATGCCATTTCACTTTGAGTTTAATATTGTATACTTAAATGCCTGATAAAATAATGTTTCTTTAATTTCTACAGGTTGCTTTATACATATTTTACTGAAAATAAAAATACACTGATGTTCTTAATAGGCACACAGTGCCATAACAAATGAAAATAGGAAGATTAGCATGTTTTTTTAAGAAAAATAATTTGTTTTCCACACTTTTCTCCAATGGGTCTTATGAAAGCATTTCATTCTTTAAAAAAGAATTAAAATTTTGACATTGATGCGCCATTTGTATGCTGGTGATTTGCTAAAATAATTGCTGGACCTTAGCATACATAATGCTTGTGTAATCTCCGTTTTGTCTATACATTGAAAGACTCAGCCTCTTTCTCCACTTTCTGTTTCAAAGGAGCCCTCTGCTGGACAGCCTGTTTTGGTCGGTAGTACTTGTGTGTATGTGCACCACAAATAAACCTACATATAAAGATATATGGTAGATCTATTACTCAGAAATTTCTTTGTCATTAAAGAAAGCATAAGCCCCTTAGAATACAAAATTGCAAAGGATACTTTGTTCCGTTGCATTTACAATGTAATTAATTTAAAATAAAACGTGATTTGAAGGACTGAAGAATGTAATCATACATGGAAACATATTTTTGCTAAATTATTATTATAGATAGTTTAAGAACTTAATATTTCCAGGGCAAGTAATTTATTTAGAAAATAATATATAAGAGTTGTGAAGCTATACAGTGTTATACATAGTGATATATGGAAACAGTTGTTTATACACAGTTATGCAGTTATAAGAGTTATAGTGTGGCTATTCTGTGCACTTCTTTTCTATATTTACTGTCTAAAAATGGTTCAAATCCTTGTTATTTCTTCTATGAGAATCAGATTAGCTTGAATATGTACTTTGATGCCATGTAGTGATATTATTAGTAGTCTGTAAATTTCATTATAAGCAGTGTGCAAATATTGCAGAAAAATAAATAAATGCATTTAATAATAGAGTTTTAAAGGACTGAAATTTCCTAAACAGTTCATTAGTAGATTCACTCAATTATTCCATACTAGTTTGGAAAGTAGATTTCTAGTTTTCTATCTGTTTGCTTCATAAAATGTTAAGTACTTTAAACTTTGGTGAGACTTGCTGGTATACCTAAAGATGCATATTTCCAGGAATGCCATAGTGCATGGTTTAAAATGGCATAGGATGGACTGCTGTCTCTGTAACATGTTGGTGGACTAACATGAAAAGTATGTGGGCTGTTTCTAACATCAGTGCTAAATTGAGCATGTCAAAGGAGAAGAAGTTTTGAGTAGTGCTGCAATAGGCTTGTAAGCATGAACTAAACACCTCAACCTAGTGGGTGTAGGCCCCAACTTCTCACTAGGAAGGTAAAGTTACTGCAAGATTTCTCTCTCTCTCTTTTTCTTCTCAGAAAATGTCAGTGGGACTCAACTTGTGGCCAGAGATAGCTTATCAGTAATAATTGAGGGCCAAAAATGACAAAGTTGGGCTAAGTTCAGCATATAGAATGGCACTTTTTCATAGAAGTTGGAATAATCATGTTTTTTGCTTCTTCATGTCCACCAGAAACAAGTTTCCAATATATCCCTTCTTTGTCAAATTTAATAAATTCCTCAAACTACAAAATGATAATACTGTCAAGTTTTACTTTTTATATAAGACTACATTAAAAATAACAATTCATGGAAGCTTCAAATTACACTAAACATGGTAATCTAAGCTTCTTTAGAGCCAAGGACACTGCCACCTGGAGCAACCACTTTCTGTGATGAGAAAATACTAGCCATGTTGTTGTATTTAATGATCTGCTTGTCTGGTACAAAGCTGACTGAGATTGCCAACTAAATTCTCTTATGTCATTGCAGCCAACTTGGAAAAGGTAATGGCAGCCCCAAATACCTTAATTTAGAAACAAGATTTTTAAATGAAATCTTTTACAGCAGTTGCATTACCTGGAATATAATATTTCTGGTTTTGATTGAGGTTTAGGATTGTCCTCTTTTTTTTTTTTTTTTTTTTTTTTTTTTTTTTTTTTTTTTTTTGCAGTTGATGCCGTTGTGTATTTCAAACATTCGTATCTAAAACTAAGGAAGATTCCTCTTTGCCAAGTTGGTTGGTTAACTGCCAAATGAGTCAAATAATGTACAAATGCACCATTCTTCTTTCGTGATTCTTTTAGTAGAAAATGCCTTCATTGCAACTGTTTTTTGCTTTTGGTTAGCAGTTATAAACATGCACATTGCTACTGTCTTTTACCTGCCAACAACATTAAAAGTATTACGGTATTTTTTTTTTTAGCTGAGAAGTGAGAGTGGATTTTATTATGAATTTGCCAGTGTGGCTCCTAGAGTGGTCAGAGCTGATGTTGAGTGACATTACAAGCAGTTACTTCACAAGGCTTAGGGGTCTGATCCAAACCCATTGAAATTAATGAAAATACTCCCATTGACCTGAACTGGCTTTGGATAAAAGAGTGTGATTGTACTGCTGCTTCTTGTGACTTTTAGTCCGGTAAACCAGGGACAGAATCCAGCAGTAAAATCCATGTTTCCTACTTTCTAATGCAGAGCACAGGAACTCATGCTGACTTCCTTTTTTTCTTTTTCTTTCTTCTCTTTTTTCCCCTGTGTCATCAGAATGACACTCTCTCTTCCAGTACATATTTCATGAATTCTGGAAGTGTGAAATGCATACAATAATTTAATTATTATATTTAGATTTGGGCAACCATGAGCTTCAAATCCTCTGTTTTCTTACAACCAGAAAATTTAATATTAAACAAATTAAAAAGGAATTCTCCACCCATCATACACTGAATGCCAAGTTACAATAGCAAACAAAGCATGGCATAGCATATTGTAGAACAGTACTTTCAGTGTAAGAGTATATGCCTGTATAACTACAGAATTTTAAATGTGCAGTAAGGTAAACCATATTTCCTTTGATCTTTTACTTTGGGGAATTATGACATAAATTCTCTCAGAGGGTTAACAAGTACTCTAATTATGATGAGTTTCTGATATGTGTGAACTGCATGTACAACCTTTTTTATTCAGGCCCTGTCATCTTTGCTACACATGGAGCTACTGAGGACCAAAATCTGAGACAAGGCAGATGAGTGGTCCTGCTGGATAAGACAAAAGCATCATGTACCCTAGTGTTCCATCTTTGGCAGAGGCCATTATGAAATACGTGGGGAAAAATACTAGACAGGCATGTAATAATGTTTTCCTTCTGCCTTTGTCTGCACTTGAAAGATTTTCTTAGCCAAAAGAAGTCACACACCTTTGCAGGTTTTTAAATATCTCTTTTAAATATTGTTGAGTTTAATTACTTTCAAATTTGTGTAGGAATTTGACCTCTCCATCTTGCATGTCAACAAGTGGTTGAAACTGTGTCCTATGTTATGAAAAATATGCTTCCTTTTGTTGAAAGTTTCTCCCATTTGACTTCACTGGATGCCTCAAAGAGTTGTTGCTGGGGAGTTTTCCAGACCTCTTGTGACTTTGTACAGTCCTACCTTTTCCCATTTCATCATTTTTTTCAAAGTTCAAGAGATCTTATATGTTTAGTTTTGTAGTACACAAAAGCTCCTCCATTATTTTGAATATTGTAAAAGAACTTTTTGTAACATGCATATTTAAGACTAGTTGATTATTGGATTGATGCATGCAGTAAAACATTTTAAAGGGAAAGTAAATGTTAGATTGTAGTAAGAAGCATGCTGTAGTCTGGTAAGGCCTGGGAGAAAGAACTCCCATTCATTTAGACTTAATTGCATGTCTATGCCTCACTGATCACTTTTTTCCCCTAGTCCTGCTTCAAGCATTAGCATGCCACAGATTGTTTTGTGGAAATCATAGTCCATGTGATTCCACCCATATATCCTTCATCAGGTAAACACCAATGCCAGTCTATCTCTACAAAAGATGGAATCTGTTCAGAATATGGCAAATACTGAGAGAGTACAAAGTTCAGAGACCAAAACAAATAAATGTTGATGTTCTCACTGGTGTGCTCTGCCTTGCTGAGAGTCTGCTCTCGCAGGAAGGGCAAGAGTGATCCGTGTTATCCTAGAAGTTCTGGCTTATTTATTGGCAGGGGAGAGATTCCAACTGAAAGACAATAAATGAGAGAACTAATCTGGATAGCGACCTCACATTACACAAGTCAGAGTGTGTGAGCAGGGAAGCTGGCTGTCCATTTTGTTCACAGAGGGGAGAGGGAGTTAAATTTATTGATTTTGTTGTTGTTGTGTATCCTCCATCCAGAACAGAAGAATGAAGATTAGATCATTTTTTTTAATATAGCCAACTTCATCAGGAATATGACTGTTATTGTAGCTGTGAGGCAGCTAAGAGATGGAAAAAAAATAATTTAATCATTCTGGCACTGTCCCTTCACCAGTTAATTGAGAATAATATATTTCCAATGCTACTTTTTTTTATGTTTTAGTCTTTCCTTCCTGATGATACCTGCATTATTCAAAGAGCTCAGAAACCATCTCTGACTCAGGAAATACTAGGGCCACAGATTGTTGAGGGACTATTTGAAGAATGTGTTACTTATACCATCTTCCTACGTTCTGCTTTTCCCCATTTTCACAGGGTCTATACATACATCATAAAATTTCATGTGATATATACATTATCATGTTTTGTGCTTTGTTCCCTTCTTGCAAATTAAATCTTTGAAATCTGCTTTAAAAGAGAAGAAATAATCTTCCTAAAAGTCCTTCTAATTTTAGCCTATAGTCCCTTCTTTTATCATGCTCCCTTTTAAGTTTCTGAGCCTAAGTCAGATGTTTGCATGTATAAATGCTGAATCTCTCTGTAACTGTCATAAAACTAGTCTTAGCAATATCTCTGTGAGTTAGATTATTTTATATGGATGCCTGCCCATCAGGACAGAAGAGACTGCTTGGGAGTTCCCTTGGCATTTTTGTTTTAATCTTCCAGGAGAACCAGTCCTGTCATTGCAAACTTCTCTTTCTTCCTAGCATTAAAACAGTGGGCTTTCAAAAGGGAGATGCTCAAGGAAGCACATGGCTTTGAACCTAAACCTCATACATACAAACTATGAGAGAAGCTAATTTGAAACAAAACCATAATGATGACAGTGGCCAAAATTCTTCATGTGGTTATTTGCAGAACATATTACAGTATGTTTTATAGCGTATTTCAAAATGTTGGTGTCTGTGGTCTGTATGCTATTCTTAAGGAGAAAGAAATGTAGAAAATCTATGCCTGAGGTTTTATGTACACAGAAAGATGTTAGTTGTGAGGTAGCAATATGTCGGCTTCACTGTCACAGACAGAGCATACAAAGAAGTTTATGAAAGACTTAAATTACAAGGGTGTAAAATTTAATAGAGAAAAAAAGCTCAAAATTATTTTAATTTTGATCTGAATCCTTTAAGCAGAGCCCCCAGCACTGCCTCCATGAAGGAAAGGTCCTCTTCTTATCCTGGTCATGGGGGACTTCTAGAACTTTCTGGTTCCAAAAGAGAAGGTAAAGAAAAGAAAAAAAATTAGAAGGAAACCAGCCCCAAAGTGCATCCTACTTGGGGCAGCCCTGTTTTTTCTTTATATAAAACTAATTCTGCTTAGATCTTGTGTCCCTGAAATTTCAATAAAATTCTTAGCATTCATATGAATGTGAGGCTTGCACTGTGATCTGTCCCTCCTTTATCAAGTTGTAACAACCCAGATGCTGGATTTCTGAACACTGCCGAGACCACCAAGAGGTCCAGCTAGCCTCTATTGTCCAGTTTTATACAAGGATTTTCTTGACCCCTTTCTATATCAAAACATTCATTACATGGAACAGCCTGTCCTACTTCACTGTTTGGTAAAAGGGGAAATAAGCCAAATTCCTCTTCCAATGTCAACAGATTTTTCTGTTTTGTAGTAAAAATGTAGTGGGTTGTACAGCATCAAACCAGTATGGAGCCACCCGCTGGGTAACAGTTAGTGAAAATATTATCTACACCGAAAAGAAGTCTAAGTATTTTCCTGGTGCACTTGTAGAAGGGTTTCCCATCTCTATATATTCCTATAACTCTACTCTTTACTATTTCTTACGTAATTGCTGTAGGGTGCAGTATATTTGATGCCGTGATTATGACTGAGATACTTGAACTTAAGAATGGCTTTGTTTACATTTGTTTACAGCTGGCATGCTGATGAAAATAAACTACATTCCAAACCAAATTTCAGTATTGTATGTACTTCAAGGCCTCTTGCTGCTTTGATATCACAAAAGAAAAGGTGTTTTATAAGTGCAGGTTTAGTATTTATCACTTCTGTGGGGTTTTTGCAGGAGTTGCTGCTCCAAAGACAGAGTTTTATCTAAAAATCTTCTTGTCTTATCTTAATAATGATGTTGTCCTTTTACTCCCTCTATTTGGCTTAAGGTACAGCAGAGAGCTATATTAGTTTAATGTCTTCTTATTCAATTAAAACTGTTCAATACTTATGCTGTACAGTGCAATCAGCAGCATATCTTAGAAAAGCCTTCCTTGGATGGTAAAAATGTGTAATATTGAGCTGTATGGTTTAATATATTCTTCTGAAGGAGGATCTGTGCTTTTTTGGACAAAACCACTAGCTTTTATTTTAACCACTGAGGCAAACTGAGTTCATTAGCTAGCATAATAGGATTAGACATGAAAAAATGGACCCAAACTTTCTAATCTCATTTGAAAGGAGCCTCTCCAAAAGCAGACAAATGCTTTTTTTTTTTTTTTTTTTGCTGCCTTTTTGAAGCACTATTTCGCTGAAGCTGACTCAGATTGATAGAATAAGTAAAAAGACAAGTCACATTCAGTGATATTATATCTGACTAAGGCAGTAAGAAGCACTTCCCTTCAACGAAAAGAAATATATTCCACTTCCTATTAAGTTTCCTCTATGCTTCTTACTATGTTCAGGTTGGCACTGATATAAAAATATGTGTCCAACATTGACTCTCTCCTTTGGCTGAGGACACTAACCAAATGAAATGATTTTCAGCAACAATGGTTGCTTATTATCTTTCAAACACACAAGTCAAGCAAGTTCCTTTTGAATGAAGTGGAATGGAGCTGCAGCACAGCTAACCTTGCCCAGGTGTCTGCCTGTGTGCAAATCTCCTGCTGCTTTCCCAGCTGAAGTGTGCTTGATCTTTTCTCCATCTCTGAAGTTAGGAGTCTATTGTTACACTCTCATCTGAGAGCTTGCAAATGACATTAGGGTGTGATCGACTCTTAATGAAAGATTACAACTCTGTGGATCAAAGTGAACCATACGTTGCAAAGGGGCTCTTAAGAATTTTAAAGGTTTAAAATAAAGAAGATATTTACACAGTCTGATTTAGAATTGTTTCTGTACTTATCATTCATAATTTTAGGAACCAGGCTTGTACTGTGCCTGCACGTGCCAGGAGTACATTTGTATAAGAAATGTAATTGTAGGTCACACAAAATTCTTCCAGAATTTCATTTTTACAGAAGTGTGATGCATATAGGAAGAAAACCTTTGCTAACTAAAGACTTTCTATATCCATTTTGTTTAAGACATCAAACAATTTCCTTAGATTTTCATATATTGAATGTGAATGTGCACTGATAATGTTTTGAGATTTGGAGTCCTTTTATTTCGTACTTGATTAGTAAATTGTTTTCTTCAGATGAAGGACTGCAGAGTTCAGAAGTTCAACAGTAAAAGCAATACAGAGCCATTTGAACACTGCCAATAGTGAAGCATAGGTAACTGGCCACAGCATTAGGTTATTTTTCCTCATTTACAGATGGGATTAAAATATTGCTCTACATTTGAGAGTTGTTACTGAGAAATTACCTTACAAGAAAATCTAAGGATTCTAAAATTATTCTGTGTTCGTCTGTTAGTGAGGTGATTTGTAATGGTTTCTAAATAGTCAAGAGTAGCTGCAGCCTTGTCTAACACTGACCTTACCACTTCACATGACTGATTTCATAAGGATCTACATGTAGGTGTTTAGATGTTTCACTGCTTCTGTCTGACATAAACTAATGATGTAGACTGGCTAAACCTGGTGACATGATTAAACAGTGATGTTAATTAGTGGCTTCCGTGAGAGATTTGATTCCTCTTTTTAGCAGTATTTGTGCACACACCCAAGTTAAAGAGACAGAGGTGGATGTTTTCTTTACAGGATCTGTTAATACCACTAAGAGTTCAGAAAATGCATTTAAATTATTTGGTGAAGCTCATAAGGTCTATCTTCATGCCCCATGGTTGTGCAAAGACAATATCTGTGTGTGAAGGGAAATGGCAATTTTCTGCAGGCAGTAATCATCTGTACTATTACTTAGATGTCATGTATTGATGATCCTATTTCAATCAAACATATCTCATTCAGAGAGCTTTGATGGGAGGAATTTTTGGAAGGGTTTAGGAAGGTTAAATCTGCGAGACATGGCTTCCATCTGGAATGCATTAGCTACAAAGATTTATTAGCCAGAGTGCCGCTGCATAATGTTCCATGGAAAGCAAAGCCCTGCATCTAATTTCCAGCATGATGTCTATATGAGAAGTGATCTTTGAAATATCATAGGTGACAATCAAGTTTGTTATAAAAATAGTAAATGCACAGGATTTTCATGGCAGCTATTTTAAATCCCTCATGAGGGCTGCTAAACAGGTAGTTGATTTGTTGACAAATTATAAAACTGTAGAAATAGCAACATGCATGACATTTTTAAACAGGATAGACTCTTTAAGCAGTAAGAGTCACATCAGGAAAATTATCAACATTTAGTGGTTGCTTAACTCTGTGAAGGATGACATTAGGAAATAATAGAGGCAATATTTAACTTTCTGTTTCACTGTTTTCTGATTAAATCTGTTTCAAGAAGTGTTGCTTCTGATCAGCAAGCAGGAGGGAAAGAGCTTTACAGATTCTAATACATTAACAAAGCTGATTTCCTGCAAATCTAAACCATCATCTATCTGATGGCAATTAAAAATTACTAGCATAAGGACAATACTGATCTTAGTTTCACAATGAGCCAAAGGGGGAAAAATTGGGTTTTTTTAAAAAATTCTGCAACTACAGAAAATAATTCAGTGTGGCTGATGGACAATATTTCTGCACAGAATTGAAAGAGTAATGTGATTTGATTTCAGTCAATGATGAGAGAAAGGTGCCTAAGACACTGAAAATCTGAGCCATTTAAGCAGGACAGTGAATTACTAAAAAATAACTGATGCCTTGAAGGAAAACACTGTTTCTGAAAGACTGGGAGACAGCAACATCCTTTCTGTAAACTCAGTTGCAATATATGAAGTGCGAAGTTGCCATTACTCCCCAAAATTCCCAATAAAAATTCAAATAAATGATTCATGCATCATGATATACTCCATTCTTGTCTTCTGCTTGGCCTCTGAATCATGGATGGTTCTGTGCTTGTAGAATGGGTACTTGTAGAATAATATTATACTTAAAATGAGTATAGATGCAGCATTAGAACTGTGAACAAGGAGTCTGAATATATGAGTTGCATTCTCAACTCTTCTTCAGAGAGAAAGCTCCTGGGTGAATCTTTAAAATTTACATATTGTGCTCTTTCAATTTGTGATGTTGAATGGATGGTGTTAACTGCCTTTGCATAGGAGTCCTTCTTCAATTTTGTAATGATTATTAAACAATTATCAAAATAAGAGAAATAAGTTACAGGTACATTGCTTTCCTAACCCATTGTTGAAACATACCAAACATTCCCTTACAGATTGTCTTGTTGCTGAGCTAGAATATCAAAATGAATAGTTTCTTTAGATGATTTCTAGTTTCAGTTTTCTCTTGTGCTTGTGTTTGTGTGTTCCGATTTCTGTACACATGTATATATCAAAAAATCAGAAAATATGCTGGGTTTAATTTTTTTACAGCATGTATTAATTGAAAAGTACAGATCATCTAGTACAGATATTTTTAGAAAGTTTGTCATCTCATGTCTTCAGAAGTCTTGAAACAGTGTGTAGTACCTGGAACATACTAGTAAAAAGGACCCCAGAAATCTGCTAGTTGCATCCAACATGACTTTTTGACTCATTAATGCGTGTTAAAAACACAGAGATGGCAAAATGTGAAGGGCAACAATAACTATTGAACTTTGCCATCTGAGTGTTTTCAGGCTAGATCAAGGTTTACAGTTTTTAAATTGCTAATTCCTTTGGTAAAGGGTTGGAGGTTAAAAAATCAGTATTAGATCAATATTCTCTGGGATTTTGGTGAGTTCAGAAGAGGGTGTTCAAACTGTTTCTTCCTGTTTGGAATGAGGAAAGTGGACTCTAAAAAAACCTTCCACTGCATCAAGAACATAGTAAGAGTCATTCACAGAAAAGCAGAACACTTTCTCTGCCTCTTTTCTTTGCTCTGACTTCTAGTCAGGTGGGATATGAGGTCCAGGGAACTGTTGCTGCTTAGAAATCCTTCTTCTTGTTATTTAAAATCCTTCTGTGCAATAGGATTAGAGAGTTATCAATCCATTACTGATTTTATTTGAACCTACAAGTAAAATGGTGCTGAGCTGCATTTCCATTTCAGTATCTTTGACTGTTGCACTTTGTTATCTAATACTTAGTTATAAGTTTATTTCTAAGTTACTTTTCAATATTTGAGCTCGTTACTTCCTGCTATGTGTTCCTGAGAGGACAAACAGCAAAGCATCATAAACAGGGTCATAATCATGGTCATTACACAGGCACAGGGACTGTAAGTGGATAGACCCATTCATGACAGGGGTGCATGTCTAGACAAGAGGTAAGGCTGCATTATGTTATCAGTAAAGTCTTTCATCATAATGCATTTTTCATACCTACCATGGATATGCAAGTCCCAAGGCAAACCTGAAAAAAAACTGAGCAGTTTGTTGAGTTACCCCTTAAGAAGAATAAATTTCCCCACCTGTTTCAGAAAGATACCATGCTGTCCTGATAGGGTAAGGGGAGAATGGGAAGAAAGGAGTGAGTCTTCTAAGTTAAAATGCAGAATTTTTGTTTGTACAGTGTAAGTTTCTATGGTAGCCAGTAAATGTTTGAAGACTGTTGTGAGTTGATCTTGGCTGGTCAGCAAGGGCCCATCTAGCTCCTCTGTCACTCCCCTCTTTAACTGGGCAGGAAAGCCTTGAGGGTTAGGAGAGATCACTCACTAATTACTATCACAGTCAAAACAGTCTCATCTTGGAGAAATTAATTGAATTTATTTCCAATAAAAGCAGAGTAGGATAGTGAGAAATAAACCCAAATGTTAAAAACACTTTCTGCCCAGCCCTCCCTTCTTCCTGGGCTCAGCTTGACTTCTAAATTCTCTGCCTTCTCTGGGCCAGTGGCAAAGAAGGAGGGGGAAGGGGAGTAGCAGCCATTTCATGACATTGTTTCCCTGGCTCCTTCCTCCACAAGGGCATGACTCCCTACTTTTACCCTGCTCCAACATGGGGCCCATGATATTTAGTATGGGGCTCTCCCCACAGGAGAAAACATGGTAAGGAGCTGACTCACCATAATTTGTCAGCGTGTTTCAGGTATTGAGCTTTTAGGTAGTAGCAAAATGTGGCTACTTCCTTTCCCTCCAGAATCCCCAAGAGAAAGCAGTACTGTGTCTTGGAATTAATGACCTCCTCTTACGATCAAAAGTCAGACTTAGGTGCAGATCTTAAGTACAGAGGGACTCCATAGCAGAAATCTGCACTAAGTTAGGAAAAATCAGCCCTGTTATAAATGGAAGCTGCTATAGAAGAGAGTTCATGTACTTTGTCTAAAGCGCATTTCTACAGCAAGTGGTTTTAAATGTGAAAATAAGTACTGATATTTCTAGACATTCCATGTGCTATGGACTAGCTTTCACTGGTTTTTACTTGTACACTATCAGCTGCATTCAGATTTTGTTTGAGTTGTTTACTGAGGATATTGTCATTTTTAATTCACTCGAGAGAGAATGTTGTACACTGCTAGATTGTTGTCTTGCCTTACAAACTTACAGATCTCAGTTTTTGAAACATCTGGTTTGTATATTGTGAAATCCATCACGTGCAAACATTACTGTTAATTCCTTAAATTCTGCAATCTACAGTTCAATTCGTGGTGGCATGTGGTGTGGAGCTAAGAGAGAAACCTGGCCCTCCATGCCTGTTTACTGGTTCAAAGTATTGAATAGCATCTATACGGAAGAATGGAAAATGTCCTTTGTAAATCAGAACAGTGATCGTGTTAATATAAGCAAACCTAAAGCATGTGTTGAATACTTATCAGGCATTAGAATCAATAAGTAGTCTTTAGATTTAAAATTAATGATTTTCTGTGTTCTCCAAAAGTCAAAATCTCTCAAAGTTGTCTTTGTTGCTTCTGATTTTTCCCAAGAGAATAAGCAGGGTGTGATAAATCATCAAAGCCACAAAATAAACAAAGTGCCTGACAAAAAAGGCTTGAATTAGACTTTAAAGAGTAAATCTTTGCCTTAAATATTTTCAGTATTTTGAAACTCTGGTTGTGGAAATGTAAGATTAAAAGAAGATCTAGTGCAGCTCCAACTTGTAGATGGTAGAAGAGCTTTAACATTGTCTTGACATGAGAATGAGCTCATGTTGTTGGATTAAGTCATCTGACCATGTCCCTGCTATGTATCCGATGAGTCTTTTATGGGTTTGCTTGGTAATGCCAAGTGGCATAGAAAATTTAAGCACATAGAAAACACCAGCAGAATAGCTGACTAAGAGCAAAGAACTTTTTTCACAATCTTCTATAAAAAATAGCAGAATACATTTTATTTATGAAATGCTTAAAATTTTGAATTAATAAATAAATAAACACATAAATATATATCTGTACAGAAAGGAGACATAAGAGAGAAATGTAGTTTATAAAAATTAAATATTGTGAAGGAAAAACTGACTAAATTAATTTGAATTAACATAGAAAACTGTCTAAATGCAAAGAGAAAAATATATTTTGAAATATGAAAGTTGGGATATGAACTCACAAAAGACTAGTAACAGCAGCATTCTCTTCCTCTCCTCCAGCATTCTTCGTTCAGGTAGCAATGTAAGTGAAAGTGAGGCCATCTCTAGATAATGCTGCAAGCCTAATGCAGAAGGAAAAATTAGTACTGCTAAAAAGTGTGTATAATTCTACAATATGCAGTGCAATGCTAAGTTTTTCATGTAGTGATTCATCCCTGTTCACATTGCAGTAGAATTTCTATTTTCCTCTCTTGCAGTCAGATTTGTAACAAATTTGGACATTTCTGCCCCATGACTTTCTTTTTGAGCTTATCAGATTCTTAGAGGAGTTATCCTATATTTGTATAAAAGTTGTCACTGACAAGGAATATGGAATAAACTGAAACATCATTTACAAATGAAATAAAATAAAATCTTTCAGAAAATTTACCTAGGAAAGCCTCTGTGGGACAAAACAAATGTCTGCCAGAAGTACAAAATTTTTGAAGCTGACTTGTACCATCTAAGAATAATTAAATAGTGAATAGCTGTGTGATGTATGTCTTATTTTAGAAATTTATTGTCTTATTTTATTAAAAAAAGGTAAATATGAAATCTGAAGTGTATTGCCAAGAATCTTTAGAGACTGAAGAAAAAATCCACCTGTGTGAACTATGAGGTGAACTGTGAGGTTAGAAGATGAGGTGATGAATTTACCAACCTGAAATAAACATGTCCAGCCCTGAGGTGGCAAACTATTACAGGAATCATAAAGAATGTTTGGGTGAAAAGAACATTTCTCCCAAAAGTTAAATCCTTTTGAATAATCTGACAGAACATGGGGGTTTTTTTGAAGCAGTAGTAGCCTTTTAAGCCGCAGAGCAGAAGGTGTTATGCTAAATAAAGCCCTTGGAATGTTTGGATGAACTTCTTGCCTTCTCTTAAAGAAAATTTGACATGTTGACACTCCTTCTAAAAATTTGATCTATGATAATCCACGTAAATCCCACCTAGTCAGTTAGTTGGTGTGTGATTTTCTCTCAAGCATAGTACCTGACCAACCTTTCTTTTCAAACGTTGGTGACCTCTGAGCAGGTCAGTTTGCACCTTGCTAGTCTCATCTTGGCATACCTCCAAAAGGCAAATAGGTCAGACTTCTGTTAGTGAGCCAAAAAAGAAAGTTCAGTCTGAATGCTTAACAAGGGAACAGAGCATTCTGTAGTAAATGTTATTCTGACACATGGCAGAAAGTGCCAGAACTTAGTTTGGGAACTTCCTAGAGCACGGAAAATAAACTGCATTCAATCTGTCGCATTCAGCAGTAGCTAATGTGGTGTCTTTACCAACACCCATGAGCTCTAAAAAAAGTTTCTCAGTTCATGACAGAGGTTTGCTAGGTTATGTTCTGCCATGGTAACATACAGATACTTCTGATGGACATTATTGAAAGTTGCTGGAGTATGCTATTGAACTCATAAAATTTATGTCATAAATACACTTCAGCATCACTACAAGGCCTGGCAGTGATTTGGTCTCTACTTCTAGCTTTATCTAAATCTCAGCTTTGAGTTCTGTGTGGAAACTTTTATTAACCTTTTGGAATAATTTATAAGCACAAATTCTGACCAAGTTTATTTAGCACAGTTCTTTTGACTCTGTGGCAGAAGAGCGTCCAGTGATGCTGATGTACTGCAGGATTGGGCCAATGGAGACAAAACAGTTTTATTTATACTAATGATAACTTGAACATATATCAAAATTGATTTTTGTTACATAGATAACAGCAGTAGTACTCCCTGTTAGTATTAAAAGACACATTATAAAATTATTTCTTAATGGCACAAATAGCTTTTTTAATCCAACCAAGCCAAATGCTCTGTGATCATTCACGAGATCAGTGTCAGATTCAAAAACTGTTCTATGCCTTCTTCACAGATAGGATGTAAAATGTTATACTTTTCAAATCCATACATTTCTTGACATCTGTTATGTGTCTTGAAAATTAGAGGATACTGCATGAAGAAATATTCACAAGATATCTAAGTCTGGGACTTCCTAAGTTGGTGTTTGAGCTAAAAGATTTTGCTTGTCAGCAATTTTCTGAGGAAAAAACCCCAATATTTACAGATAGAAATAGTTTACTGATAAGCTCCTATCAAGGAAAGTAAAAGAAATCAAAACAATGTTATATTATATAATTCAAGTAGCAATGAAGCTAATGAAGCCAATTTATGGTCTACTCTGATGTGAGTCTGGAGACTCTATTGTCCAAAAGCACAGTTGAGTTTTTTCTTCAGAATTTAGATCATTTTTTCTGTACACAGCCACATAGTTCATGAAACTCATTGGCACTCAGTATCTCTGAGACGTCTACCTTTTTCTTAAATTTGATGTAAATAGGTCACTAAGTTCAGTGTTTTGGTGAGGCAGCTATACAAACAAAATAATACCATAGAACTTGTTTTCCTAGGGAAAAAAAAAAAGTTGTATTCCCCTAAATAGGAGGACTTCAAAGTGATTTTTATGAATATGTTATCATGTTTTCTTTATATTCTCTGTGAATTGCATGCTCATGGAAACTTGTTTTTTACTATTTCTAACTTGCGTGGCTGTTAATTGTAAAGTGGTAGGGTGTGCTGTGAAAAGAAAGACTTCACAAAGTGAACAAGCTTTTTGATACTTCTCTTCACTAATTTTAAGGAAACCAAAACTGAAAAATGCAAATATGATGATTAGATGAGTTGAAAAGATTTGTGGTAATGTGTATTCATATGAAAAGGGTATTGATGCATAAACTGAAATCCAAATTAATTCTCTAAAAGCATATACTTAAAATGGATTTAGACCAGAAAATTGGCAAAGAAGAGGGGAGCTATGTTACTAAGAATGACCATGAAACCCAAAGTTTGCATGTTACAGAAAATTATTTTTGACACATTAAAATACATCCAATCTATGTTCATTGTAATTCACTTTATGGTGAGTCACTTAACAGCAAAATATATATCATTTATACTGCTATCCCTAATGCTTTTAAACTGTAATATCCTTTCCTCAATGAGTGCTTGTCAATTTCTCTGATCTAGAGTTGATTTCATAAATTAACTGGGCCAAGTAAGTAGAGAGTTATGGTTAGAAGAAAAAGAGAAAGCAAATAAATATTGATCTACCACTCTGAAGTTCTCTCCAAAATCCTGGTTTTCAGTATAATTCAGAGTTGCATAAAATGTCTTTTGTCAACTCATCCTCAGTGTCCATAGGTCATTTAATAAAAGTGTTATTTCATGTCACAAACTAAGGTAATTTTATGTGATGTCATCTGTATTAGCATTGCCACACAAGCACTGCAGCCCAGACACCATGTATGCTGTGATATTGCCCAGTTTTCTCTTTTCTCCTTTCCATGAATTCCTTCATCCTTGCACCAAGTCGTTGACTCTTGTTTCACCTATTTGGTAATGGGAACTGTTCAACTCCTTGGCGTTGGTTCATGTGGATCATGAAACCCATTAGGGCAATCTTCTCAGAGCTGCATTTATAGGCTATTCATTAGAGAACCCTTATTTGCTCTTTTGCTTAAATATGAGACTGACCATAATAATTTTTTCTTGTTTTATGTTCCTAGACCAGCACATTATAAGTTTCCATTGAAAGTTGCATCATATGTTGTTTCTTTATTGATACGTTTCCGTGAGACTTCTTCTTTAGATGAATATTTATTCTCTCAGCCCTTTCTTAGTTCTTTTATTGCTCACAGCACTACAGGCCAACAAACAATATCAATTATAGATGCAAGGTTATTGCTAGAGAGCCTGGATATTGATCTCACATAAGTTAGAAATGGTTGAAGGAATGAACTTATTTGTTGGCAGGTGTCCATATCATGAAGCAATCACCATAAATATTTTCAGCCTGGCCTTTTCTTGACTCATATTACAAATATTAAAAGTTGCAGAATCAGAATGAAGCAATATTGCATGCAAACTTGAAACACATTAGGTAGCCACCCTGTGAGGAAAAATATGCTATCTCTGTATAAAAATTGAGGACTTTAGCCTTCCAGTTTGATATTTTGCAAAATGAGGATCTTTAATAACAAATTTCTTTAAAGGAAAAAGACATGTCATCATTAGTATATTCATCTTTCATACATTTCCACAATCAAAAATTCAGATATTTGCTTGTAAAGCTGCTGAGTGTCGAGCAATATATGATGATATTTCCATTTCTCATATTTTCTTTAATAAGAGAGGGGGGAAACTTTGGAGTTTGCCATAGATTGTGAAATTTTTAATTGATTCTTTGGTCTCAAAAAATATTCAGAATTGAATCCAAATGCTACACCTAAAGGTTGATGTTACTTTGAGTGTAGTTTTAATGAGGGATTGCAACTGAGCCAACCTCAATTGCTCAGTTGCAGCTTGGGCAAGTAGAAAAACCCTGATGATTGATCTACATGGGTGAGTTGACATCAGTTTTCAAGCTGTCTGGGTAGAGGCAGAACATTCAGTAGGAAGAATTAGAAAGAAAAAGGGAGAACAAACGTTTATCACCCATTTAGTAGCATTTTATGGCAGTGTATGGTAAACTGAGAGATGAATGCCTACATTCATGTATTTTGCACTATTCTGAGGCACTAATAACATTAAATCAGACTTAATACTTCACACCAAATGTTCAGTAAAATAGGGAACGATGTGAATATTTGTTGATTCTATACACTATGGGTACAGCATCAAAACTAGTGCCTGGAAAACATAAAATGCTGCAAAATAGAGGTCAGAATTATGCTAATGTCATGATAATATAAAAATATTAAGTCACCAAATGACAGGATTACAACCCAACTATCTTCAGTCCCTAGGAACCTTTCAGCTAAGCTCATAGTAAATAAAAAACCGGCTCTACACAGGAGTCTGATTACAAATTTACACATTTGTATTATTAGAACTGCGCAAAGCATTCACCTCTGGAGACTGGGGTTAAAATCTGATTTAGGTTACTGGAGAATATTAGTGTAGTTCTCCTAGCCTAGTAGATTCTTCATTATATAATAAAATCTCCTCTCAGTCCTGAAACCAGTTGGTGTGATTAACTTGTTCTCTTTAGAAAAGGCTAGAATTGGGATAGCCAGAGATTAAAGTAAAGTGACAGGCCTGTATGGAAAAAACCATGCTCATTACTCTAATAATCTAGATATATATCTTCTTGCCAGTTTCTGTACAAAAGTCAGCATTCAGTGTGCTAGTAATTTGGATAAAGAGGGATGAGCAGGTGGAGTGCAGGTGTGCATTCAAAGAAAAGGGCATGACTGAAGTATATTACAAAGTCAAACCATGGAAGAAGATCTTAGTTCACAATATTCAGCAATCTCATATTATCACACTTTGCTATTCTTTTTTGTTCTTTTCAGATATCCAGTGCAAGTCCATATTTGGTGTATTTTTTTGTGTTTTCTGTGCAGATATAAATGTTGTGGAGTTTATTACATTATTTGAGTCAGTCGAGAAAAGCTTTTCTTCAGTAACTGTTTTACTTCTGTTATTGATCCTATTTTACTATTCAGTTCATTTTCTATAATTGTGTAAAATAGTTGTATTGCAAGAATTTAATGACAATCTATATTTATTCAAATACAATGGAGATAATAAAGTCTTTGCTTGTCAATACTGTAATTTTTTTTTCTTTATTGTATTCCCTTTCCTCTTATTAGATTTTTAGGCAGGCATTTTAAATTCCTGAAGCCATAAGCTATGTAGAGCCAAGCCAGTGCAAAGGCCTAACACATCAGTAAATGTCACTGAAGTGTCAACTCTTTGCATCATAACCGCAGTTCATTTCTCAACATTGACAGTGATGCTTTTACTGGATAAGAATTGGAATGGGCATATTTCCAGATCTTAATTGCATCAGGCATAGGGACGAGGAACAGTCTTTTTCCTCATGGGGAAGGGAGAATAGAGCTGAATTTGGCCATCTAGAGCCCTATGCATCCCCGTTTATCTGGAGATAATAGGATTAAGTTAAGCTATGGGACTTCCATAGCTAGAACTGCCTTGCTGCCTTCAGCAGGGGTCTAATAAGGGTAGATATAATTGGGTAAATAGTGAATAAGAATAAAAAAGTACACAGTATGAGGAGTATGCTGGTGAATAAATGATGGCAAATTGGATTCCATCCAATCCCCGCAGAGCTGTTTAAGATATAGCAACACATGTGGAATTACAGGATGAAATGTGTTATCTTTCTCATTTTCTAACTTTTACCATCTTCTCTGAAATCTTACATCCAAAGTAACTTAAAGTTTAAAGAGAATATGGGCAAGAGGAATCGCAGCATTTGTTTGGTATTAAGCAGAAGTTTTTTAATGCTGTTCATATAAGGTTATACATGCACAAAATGTAAGTGTATACAAATGCATGCTGCACAAATGGTTTATGATTTTGGTTTTATGACCCATAGCCACTTACTAAATCTAGTCTATTAGCAGTTTAGCATTTACTTTCATTTTTTTTTTCACATCTCAAAAAGAACAAACTTAGAGCATGTAGCCCCAATGAAATAATTAATTATTCAACAGCAGATATTCCTTAATTTATTTAAATACAGAGCTTCCAATTCTTTTTCTGTTTCAATGGTGCATAACAATATAATCAATAATTACTTTAAGAAAAAGTCACAGTACAGAACTATAACTGGAGGTCAAAAGGTGATTTTGTCATAATTTTCTGTCAATAAAAATACACTAGAAGTTCTTTCATGGTGTAGAAGGCATATTCATTTAATTATAATTTATTTCCATGCTTGTGACTTACAGTGTATAATTGTGAATATGAAATAACCTGGATTGTTGGAGTTTCCTTGCAAACACAGAGGAATCGTATACATGAAATTTTCAAAGGCTGCTCTGGTGCAGTGGAACAAGGTTGAAAATCCTCTTGTAGACTGAAAGGATGTGATCCCCCTTCATTTCTTCCATTTTGTGGAGGAATGATGTCAATCATTCCTAGCATACCTCGGGAGTGACTTTGTAAATCATTAGGATGCTGTGGTAGGTAGAGTTAGTTTTAGAAATAAACTGTCTCTGCATTTGCTCTCCTTTTCTTTTTGCTCTTGAAGATGGGCCTGATTTTGGATTGTTGAAGCCAATGGTTAAACTATCATATTGCTCCATCCATATCCACATTATTACTCACCTGCCAAAAGGTTTGCACATACTAAGGCATCTCTTCTAAATCTGACCCTGTGTTAAAAAGTTGCAGTGCTCTATCTGGCTATAAAGCAGAGAGTAGCATTAGTGTATCTACAAGCAAGGTCACATATTTATTAATAACAATGTAGACAGAATGACAGAAACTTTAAGAAAAGAAATCATGAAAAGGCAGTCAATCTAGTCAAGTGGGGAATAGCCACAAAAAGATTACTGTGAGCAATAAACTGAAGACTTGAGAAGAAATGTAGGCAGTCCACTTAAGAGAGGATTGGGAGATCTATGAGCCTAAGCAGGAGCATTTTAAAAGGATAATTAGAACAGCTAAAAGAAATACTGAGTGTTGTGGTGTGAAATATATCAGGAAACAATAAAATATTCTTCAAATATATTTGCAGAAGACAGAGCAAATTATTTCACCAGAAATGAGTTTGGGGAATTGGAGACAAAGTGATACAAGGAAATAGAGTTTTTTTTCTTTTTTACAGGCTCTTCCCAGAGATTTTAGAGTATGAGTTCTATAGCATGCATAGGTACCAAAACAATGAACATGACTATGTAAAGGCTGAAAGTGTGGATGAAGAACAAAGTACAAATCCATATTACCACCATTAGGTATTTAGTGGAAATTACCTGATGAAGTGCATACAGCTATTTTTATCAGGAAGAAATAAAAGCTCACAGTTTGAAGACTACAGAAATAAACAAGCTAGCTTCTAAAATATATTTATATCTCTGTTTATAGATGTTTTAGAAATAGAAAGCGCGTATAAAAACATGACCTTTTTTAAAGGAATTGGGTAAACAGTGCCTACCTGCAATGGGATTCAAATCAAATATGTATCAGGTAGCTTCATTTCAGGTTACAGACCTACACAGGTGATATTTCTGTGTGTGCATGTTTAAATTTGAGGGGTGTTTTCTCCAAAAGCTTAAAAATTTCTCTACTGAAATTTTTAAGCTTTTGGCGATACTTCTGTCACAGCTTATAGGAGCTGGCTTGTTTGTTATATATTGTACCTGGACTTGCTGGTAACTCGGTGTTGAAAAGATATAAGGAAAGAGTCAGGGAAGTTAATTAAATTGTTATTTGCATACAATCAGTTGCTTTTATGGTAGAGATTTTTATGAAAAATGTTGTGAGTGGTTTACTTTGAAATGTTTGCAAAATTGTCATATAGGCAGAAAGGAAAATATAACAAATTAGTAGAGTTTATCACTAGAAAGCCTTCATTCTTAGGGATTAAATTCTGATTCATTCAAAACCAGTAGGAGCTGTGCTCCTGACTAGACTTAAATCCCAATCAAATTGATACTTGCTGGTTTTTGGGTTTTTAGGGTTTTTTTCGTTTATATCAGTAAAATAGTTTTTTTTTCTAGATTAACATCTAGTATTTTAAAACATCTAGTATTTTATATTTACATCTAGTACTTTAGCCTTGAAAATATTGCATGTGAAGCATTAGGAAATCCCTAATTTTTTTTTATTCTAGGTAGGACAACAGTAATTTCAGGATAGTAATCTAAGAACCTCACTTGATTAATAATAGTATAGCAACTGCCAGAACAAGAAATATAACAAATACAGTTGAAATCATTGAGTTTATTGTTATTAGAATTCTTGACAACTGATTTGTGCCTTCATCCATCTTATCTGAAATTGTCCCAGATTTTTAACAGATCTATCCCGAAACAACTGAACAAATCATGGTGACAGGAAATCCTGTATCTTCATTATGAATCCCTATATAAAAGAATCTCATTCAGTCTTCAACCATATTTCTATTCTCTTTGAATTATCTTCAGTCTCAAAATTAGCAAAAATACATTTCATTGGAATTAGTGGAGTTCCTGAGATATAAATCTTGAGAAGAATTTCTGTATCATTGGGGAAATTGTTGTATTTCATTGAGCTATAATTGTAATATAATTTATCCAATTTAAATTGATTTAAATTTATGCTAGTATCAGAAACTGAATTCAAAAATTACTTACCAGTTCCATTCATAATGCTTCTTTGGAATTTTTCAACAATTTTTCCTTCTCTTAAATTTCTGTTAAAGAGTAATTTAAAAAATCAAACCTAAAAGAGAATTTCATCCAGCTTCAGAATTTTCACCTCCATTTCAGTGCAGTCTCCTTCATGAAAAATAAAGCTGTTGAGCATCATGCTCAAATTTCAAATGTATATATGCATTGAAAATTAAAACTCAATTTTTATGTTTTATCTAATTCTCTGATTTCTTGTCAAGGTTTTTCACAGGAAAGACCTTGTCTCCATGAATATTTTCCAAAGAGTACAACATTCAGGTATAGCATCAGAAACTAAGAAAGACCTGAATATTTCCCTCAACTTAATAATACTTAGAAAAAGATGGAACTTCTATTCAGAAGTGTGTGCTTACATTATACTCAGTTTATATCTGTCAGTATTATCCACAGTCAGTTTTATTGCAATTGGAGCACTAAGAGTCATGGCCAGGAATATAGTGACAGCTGTTTCATGAGCAGGGAACCAAATGGCTTTGCTCTAAACATTGCCCAAAGAACAGTTGACACCAAAATCTTCTATAACATCTTACTGCTCTTAGTGCTGTGTCAAGTGGAGGCTGTGGCTGTGGAGGCCACTTGACTCTCTAGTAAAGCCTTACCCATATTTATTTCTGGAACCAAATTTTTTCGAGGTTTCAATATTACATTTTAGGCCATTGTTTCCTCTTTGTCCCAGAATCCCAGTGAGCCAACAGATAAATGTACCAGGAAGCTAATAAACACTCCTATCATCCAAGCTATCAACATTATTGTGATAAATTGGGAAATGTGTTTGCAGTTTTACCTTAGATCACTAGTGGTACTTGGTGCTTATTACCTACAGGCTTGAATGTATACACACAAAGAGAATAACTGTCTGAAAGGTTTAATGATACTTGTGATGCAGTCAACCATTATTTCCCTCTGACAGATTCTACTACCTGAAAGACTCAGGTTAATATAATGATTGAGTGCTTCCACTTTATGCCATATGCAGTAGTGGTATTGCTCTGTATATCACATGTAATATTATCTAGCACTTGTAAAGTGTTTTGCGTGTGCACTCTGCTTTATGACCATTAACTAATTAATCCTCACAATGGCTCAGTGAGGTAAACAACAAGATGCTATCACCCATTATTATCCCATGGTTATGCTGTCATGCTTCATTTATGAATTTATCTATATACTTTGTAATGCCACATCTAAAGGTTCAGTAAAAACAATTGAAAATAATGAAAAAGAAGAGAAACTCTGGCTTTTGGGAACACAGATGACATATTTTTGTACTGGAAATGAGCTAATATAATTAGAGAGTACAGCGAACTCCAAAAGGAAGAATATGAAATGTACTTCACCCATTCTACTTAACAGATGACATCGTTGTGGAGACAGAGACAAGTTGCTGCTTGCAGAAAAAAAAAAGGAAAAAAAGGGGGGGGGTTAAGTACAAATGCATCACAAATACAATGCAACTTCATTTTGAAAAATTAAAAGATTTGTTTGCAAGAAACCATAATAGATTCAAAATCTTAAAACAAGTCTTAAAACAAATGATTTCTCCTAAATGCATCTATTTAAATACTATTTAATGGCACATGGAATAATAGGTCACACCTGGCAGTCTCTGGTGGGAGTTCTCTGAAAAATTTTAACTTTATAGAGGAACCTATATCCAACCAATTGACAGATAGTGAACCTACATCAGCGTTTTACTTCAGATCAGGGGTGCAGTTCTGATGTGGTGCTCATCACCCCCCCACCACCATGATTCATTTCACATCATGGAGCAGTCCTGGAGCACTTGAACTCCTTTTTGGATGAAACTAAAGCACAAAGTTCCTGGAGTGTCAACTAACGCACTCCAGCTACTAAGGACTATTATTATTCAGTCCACAGGACCAGATTAGATTTTGTGTGAAGTACAGCCCTCTGAAATACTGGTAGCATAAATACAAGGCCCTCAGCACCACCTGTTTTACTCTACAGACCCTGCCTATTGGGGTGCACTGTTTGGAAAAACATGAACAAAATATTCTGCTAAGAGCTGCAGCATGTGACTGGAAGTAGCATTCAGTTCCCTGTGTTTCTTCCTTTATAATTTTCAAAGGATGACAAGGAAGTTTGATGATGAAATCCCATTGATGTTTAATAGCACTTAGATTTTTAAGATTGCCTGCCTTCATCTGACACGTTAAGCATACTAGCATTGAAAGTAGCCCTTATTTTTTCAGCTTGATCTTCAGAAAATTAGCATCTAACTTAGTATGATTTCTTCATTTTACCTGTCTTTATAACATTGTCCATTTATTTACAATTGCTCTTTATTTACTGTACAAATTGAGCTTTGACATAAGTTGCATTTAGCAGCAAGAAAATCTTCATGGGATTTGGTTGTCTCTTTTAAATCTCTTAAAAAGAGAGAACCAGAAATTAATATTTTAAATATTTTATTAGTTTTTACTATTGAACAATGATCAATACTTCCATCATTTTTTTGTTTTATTTTACAGGGCTATTGTTACACAACATCAAAGCTAGGTTATATGAAATAGCAACTCTTTAAACACACTCTTTGGAGCAGGAAAAGGCTTGCTGACGCAGCATTCTGGCTGATAGTGAAGGCTGTGGGAGTTGGTAGTCAATGACTGTGCTCTTGAAGCAACTTTACAGGGTTAAAAAATGGTGGCAAAAAGAAAAAAAAAACCCAGATTCTGAATTTTAATAGTGTTTACCAGGCTGCAATTGGGAAAATGCCATATTTCATGCAGTGTTCCATTGGGGAGGATTACAGTTTGCATTAGTTTCATCTCTATATTGTATTTCTCTGCAACAACAACATTCACTACTGAACATGACATGATTTTTCACTTTCTGGTTTGGCAGTGGTTGAGTTAAAATAGTGGTTTACTTTTGTCTGTGGCACACAAGAATATGCTACAATTTCAACCTTAGAAAAGTAACCCCAAGAAGGTATT
The DNA here is from genome assembly GCF_023055355.1 of Agelaius tricolor. Classification (NCBI taxonomy): domain Eukaryota; kingdom Metazoa; phylum Chordata; class Aves; order Passeriformes; family Icteridae; genus Agelaius; species Agelaius tricolor. Next base: position 26,274,929 of record NW_027269265.1, on the reverse strand, counting down.
ATAAATTGGGCAGGCTCAGAATAGGGGTGAATGATTAGATTCCAGTGTTTCCTGCTGAGTAGTACATGCTTGTTTTGCAATACGATTTTCAGTCAGAGATTCAAACAGAACGTGCAAATCCTATTCAGTCTCTCAGCATTTTTGATCTGTTTTTATTGATTTTTCATCAGTGCAAATCCAGTGCCCTCCATATATTTTAGAAACCCTATAGCAGAATGTTGCAGAATAGGATTTTTAATTAAAATTACGTTCAGTTCATCAAAAGGCTTCACTGTTTTATAGGAGGATGCAGCATTGTCCTGGTTTTACTGTATTCATAGAATCCTATTTTCAAAGGCAAAAGATTCTCTTTCCATAAAACAAAGACAGAGTAATAAGATATTATAGATTTTGTGTCCACCCTTCACCAAAAACTGTGTACATTTGTTCCACATACAGGTAAACAGCATTTTGTTAAACATAGAGGGGTTTTATTTTTCCAAGTTTTCATAGTTTATATATATTATAGTATTACAAAATGACAGGATTTTTGCATTTTACTTTTAAGGAATGTATTAAGTATGTTTATCGGCTTGAAATTGACTTTACAGAAAAAATGGTTTGATTTTTTTCATCCTATTAGCTTTCTTTCTGTTAATTTTTCTCCCAGGTCTGCTGACTAGCATGCAGTGACATTGTAAGCAGGATGTATTTCCTCACATCAGTGCCTTGTTAATGCTGTTCATTAATCTAGAACCATGAGCTTGTTCAGAGATGGTTAGATATTCCATATTTCCGTAGGGTTTGAGGGAAGGGTGACAGCTTACTTACAACATCAGAAAGCAGATCTCATTGCATTGTCATGTCATTTTGAATAGTGATAGAATAGCAGAGGTCGTGTGTGTACTCACAGTCTGCAAATGGTACAGCAGCACAATCCAAAATAAGTCATCCCAACAGCTTTTTGTAAACCAAAGCTTAGATTGTTTTAAATAGGACTATTAGGGAATTTGTGCATGAAAAACCTTTGAATTTTGTAATAACAAAGGTGATGTTTTCTTAGTGTGCTAATTTCTGTATTCACTTTTTAAGTACTGCTTTATATTATTTGGATATTGGTAATGCCTTGAGGTGCCTATGATGATCACTATCTCATAAGGCCTATAAAATGTTCTGATCAATGTTCAAGCAGCTAACACATACAAATGTGTCCATCATCCTGGTCTATACCAGGAACTTCATCTCTTTAAGAGCCCTGCATACTTAAAGAGAGCTTGTCATCACAGATTGACCATTTTATCTGCTGCATTGGAATTTAGAATAATTTTTAAAATGCTAGTGACATTATTTTTACTCACATTTTGTAAAGAAATTTGCATATTGCAGTGTGAGATTCTTTCAATATCTAGTTTCCAATACATAGTTTTTCCAATACATAGTTTTCAATATATAAATCAACAAAGTCTTTTGATTTTGTTTATTGTTGGAAATTCAAAAGTAGATATCCTGTTCTTTCAAAAAAAGCTTCCTTTTGTGTCATTAGTTTCTCTACCTCAACCAGGTTGGGAACGCTACCTGATAAATATTTGTCATTCTGTTTTCTTTGAGATTGATTGGAGCTACTGCAATGTAAAACTACTAGTGAGAGCTGCTGTGTCTGGGCAGAGCAGCACTCAGAGCTCCCACAGTCCATGACTGTAATCTTCTCAGGTTTTTAGGTAACGACCTATTAAAATTATCGTTCTAAATGTTAATACTATTTAAACTGCAGATCAGACAAAATGTGATAAAATAAATATAAAAATCCTCAAGTGCTTAAAAGTGGCATTGCTAACCTTACTGTCACACATTGGGAAGGAAATGCAGAGCTGGATCTTCAAGGAAACTGGATCAATAGACCACTATAGTATTCAGTGGTGCCATACTTATTTCATTCTTCCCAAGCTGGTAGTTCATTGACAAAAACTCCACACATCCTACAGATAAATACACAATCTCAGATGTTTCTGTGCTTTTTGTACTTTTTGAGGGAGAATATTAACTACATTTTAAACAATACATTAGGGAAAATTAAGCATTTAAAATATCAGAAGGACTTCTTTTATAAGGAAACTAACTCATATTCAAATTGGTATCCTAGTCAAATGGGTATGTTTTTCTTTTATTGTGCTATGTATATCTATAATAAAAGCAATATGAAAATTGTGTTCAGTGAATTTCACAGTGGGGGCTGTAATTGTGCTCACTTAGAGACCTGTTCTGGCGCTGATACCTGTACATGGCTGCCATTAACAGCAATAGGAGTAACGCACACCTTTTGATGGCAGAATGGATTCTTCCTTTTGAGAGTTACCATATTACTATCCCTACTGTGATAATAGCAATATCCCATTGCCACAATAACAGAGGCATTGCTGGAGATAAAGTAAGATTCTCAGAACCAGAACTATGTGAGGAGAAGTAGGAACATCTCATGGTAGCAACTGAGAGTGGTGTACCTGTAGGGGACGAGAAGAGGTGTCAAGACTTGGGATAACCAGGCAGAAAATCTGCAAGCCACTGATCCTTTCTAGGCTTTTCTAGAAGGTGGTGGCCAAGTGATGTATGGCAAACCCAGCTCTGGTTCACTGTGCAGAGACCACTGTGCTTAGCTTTGTTTGAAGCTTGGGTGTCACTGGAAGGAATGAGGAATCCTGAAACAGCCAACATGCTGTTATGTTCATCTCCTTAGCAGTTGTTGTTGCTAGTACGGACAGAGGCTTTGTCACATCTGACATCCTGACTCTGGCTCATCAACGTGCAGGATAAAGTGTACCTTCACCTTTTCTGTGTCTCAGTGGAGCACATGGCACAGGGATCATGCTGCTGCCCTGCTTCCAGCTGCAGAGAAGCTCTCTCCCAGCACAGAGCCCCAGGTGCATGCCCTGAGCTGCTCTCCCAGGATTCCATAGAAATGCTGTGGAAGCTTTTAGAGCTCCAAGTGGGCATCTCCCTTTAGAAAATATCACTAGCAAGTGAGGGTCTTGAAATGATCATTGTTTATTTATGCCTAGAAATACAGAGATAAAGGGGAAAAACATTTAAAATAACAAAGCTGCTTTTATGTACTTAACCCACCCTGCTGCTTAACATTTTCATCAAAGTTTAGACAGTTCTACTGACTTTAGATAGCTCTCTATCTAGGAATGGGGTTCAGTCTGTTTTCCTGCAGTTGGCATATGTTCTGTGAAATGTATGTCTCTTGAACTTGAGACCAGCTAGGTTGGTTCTTTGTTTCACTTTTGCTGTTTTGCTTACCTGGAGCCCTCTTCTGCTGTGTAAAGGCATTGCCTGCCTTCTTGAGCACTCATAGAGAGCTTATGCTGGGTTTAGCCGTTTGAGCTGTGTAGAAACTGGCATAATAGCAGTCAGATACAAAAAGATATATATAATATGCATTAAAATATTACTTATAGCTAAAGGATTACTCATATACTTGCTGCATCCTATTCATAAAATCCTCAGAATACTTGTGATCTGTTTCTCATTTTGCCGTGCAAAAGTTGCCACAAAATCAAACATGAGATTTGTGTGTCTATGACTGCCACAGGTAAAATAGCATTCCTAATAAAGTCTGTACTGGTGTCAGATATATAAAAATCCTTCAGTCTCTGAATTTACCTATTTATAATAGGATTTCTTGGTGCCTCCTCTCTTTAGATTGCTAGCAAGCTCTTATTTACCACAGCATGTTATGGAACTTGTTTTGGAAAGATTTGAATGCTGTATACAGTCTGAAAGCATATTTAAAGCTGTTGCTTTCGATTTTTCTTTTAATTCCTTGATACCACTGCTAATGTAAAGGACATGGATTGAAGAGAGGATCTTCTTTTCCTAGGCAATGTGTTATTGATGAGCTGGCATTTGCCCTGTGGCTCTCCCCCAGGATTGCTTACATCTATTACTCACACACATCGATTGGTTAATTTGATAATTCTATCACCAATCAGCTTGTGTCTGACCTTTTGCCATGGCAATGATGGCAGAGTCTTCATTTTTACATCGCATACCTGCTAGATTGACCTTTCTGAGGAGAATGTCAAGACATCCCTTGATCTTAACCTGTCACTAAATTTGTTAGAATTACACTGTCCCTTAACCTTGATCTGTTGTATTTGTAATGTTCAGGATATGCAATTTGTGCGGAAATATTCTTACATAACTTATACCAGTCAAAGTATAACACTTCCATAATTAAAAATTAGCTTTCCAATAGGAAAGTGTATGTTTAGAAAGTTTTCATGTCTATTTTCCTTCCATTCATCTGTGTAGCTCTCTCTGCACCATTAACTAGTTCCTAAGAAGTACTTCCCCTTTCTGTGACCACTGAAATTAGAGGATTTTTTTGTCCCTGTCTTCTGGAGTTTGGGGAACTAAACATGGTTTTCAACTACCCTATTAAGTAAGGACTATGCTGTAGGGGATTTATAAGACCCCAAATAAAATCTTGCATCCAAGCTGACAAGTAGTGATTTGCTTTTGCCTGATAAATTTCTTTCCACCTCCACATGTGCCTGAAAATACCTGGAGCTAATGCAAATTCACAGGGTTTCTACAGATCAAGCAAATTTCACCTTTAATACCTGGTAGCCTTAATACTGCAAAAGTAGAACACCATGCTATTCTGTTCAGCATAGTGGGTATATTCTGAAAGAAGAAAACATAGTCATGTTTACAATATGTCTTCTAATAAATCTACATTATGCAGCCCAGCTTCCAAGAGCACTTTTGGTAATGGCAGTATTCTGCTTGCATTAACATGCAACTCTGTCACTACACGAAATCTGAAATTTGTAATACATTAACTTTATCACAGAGTACAGAGAATAAAATTTGCAGTTCCCTTTTGTTAAGATATTTGCAACATTTCTGAGCATTTGAAAGTCAGGTCCTCACCTCCCTTTGCCTTCACCCAAAGTTGTCCTGTTTTCTCCTTAGCAGACGATTCAAGGGCATCACTTGGTGACTCTGGACATGTTAATTTAGTGCTCAGCTCAGATGAAGAGAGAATACAAAGAAATCTGCCTTGGTTTCCTGCCTATATTTTCTGAAAATATATGCACGTATGTAATTCAGTTATGTGTAGGGGAGGTAGCTTGGGCCATTTTATGGATAAAGGTTTCCCTTTATGTAAAAAGCCGTCGATAAAGAGGATGTAATTCCTGTTTTTCATGAGCATGAATAAAACTGAGAAAATGCTATTCCCATGAAATTTTATAAATTTTTTAATATGTTCAGAAGATGGGATTTTCATATGAAACTTAAGCCAGAAGAAAATCTGAATGGGCACATTAGAGGGGCTGGTTTGATGCTAGAAAAATAAATCTTCTATTTGAAACTGAAATTATCTCAGTATATGGTTTTTAACTGAGACTGATATCTTGTGTTGTATTTATTTCAAGAAACAAATCTCAAATGACTTGAAGAAATGAATGCAATGATTTTGCCTGAGCAATAACTGTTGCATCGTTATGTTTAGCCAAATACTCTCTTTTTTTCTAGTACAAGAGATCAGCATTCAAACTAAGCTGCAATCCAGCTTTTAGTAGTCACTGGGTGTCACATTAGATTGTTTTACTCCAGTTAGTGAACAGCAATCATGCTGCACAAAACCAAGTGGAGAGTTTATAACCCAAAGGTTTTATGATATATTGGTCTGGATTCTTTATAAGGTAGAATTTGAGCTAATGAGGGAGGTAAAGCAAGCTACAGCCATTTCACTTTCAGTTACTGTGTAGTGATATATTTTGCATGTTATCCTTTCAGTAGGCCTAAAAGGTGAGGATCATGCACAGCCTGACTATGTGTGTTGTTTAGGTTGTGGACAGGGAAGGAAGGTGAGTGCTTTAAATTAGTCAGTGTAATTATTACAGAATGCAAGCAGTTTATAAATTCTCGTGTTTTTTTCTGGGAGGTGCAGTATTCACATGTTGCATCTGTTCATATTATCTTGTACTCCCCTTTGTGTTTGCAGTGTAGTTTTTGAGTTAATTAGAATTTTGTAGCTGATATAATTGACATCTATATATGGTTCATTACTGTTAAGCATGATTCAACCGGATATCTCTCCTAACCCAGCATCTTCACACAACCCTGTACTTGCAGTTCATTTATGAGCCCCAGAATTCCTAATACAGCACTGGTTTTAATCTAGGAAAAAGCTGTATCTTTTAGAAGTTAGTGCAGAGTGGCTTTTTACTGAGAATAGTTTTTGCTAAAAGTGAAGATGAGACCACTAAACTCATTTCACTTGTAATTTAAACCAAATTCCAGTCTAAGCCTCCAGAAGTGAAAGGTTTCTGCATTAGCCACCTATACCCTTTGTGTTCACATAAAATTAAACTAAAACTAAATCTCAATTTCATATGGCCTAGAACATGCCCCTTGTTAATTAGTAACAACATAGAAAGTCTGAAGTAAGAGTAAGAAAATTTGTATTTAAAAATTGAAAGATTAAAGAGTTATCTCTCTCTTTGGTTTATAGTAATGGATACAATCTTCATTGGCGTCAGAGTCTAATCTTGGTGGAACTTGTGAAAAAGATGGTTAAAAATATTATTTTTAATGTGCATAATGAGACTGCAGACAGCAACTTCTTTAAAAGTTCAAATGATAAGATTTAACATAGAAAAGACAAAAAAAAAAACATAAGAAAAAAAGAGGGCGTAGATGGAGCAAGAAGGAGTCACTGGCACACCAAACACAAACTTGTCATTGAGGTGATCGTGGAAAAGTACTGCCCTTCTGGTTGAAAAATGGGATTTAATGCTCAAAGCCACAGGCTGAAACCATTATTCACAACTGGTGCTCACTTTTTGATCCCAGAGAGTAATAGATTTCTCTATAAACTGATGACTGTAGTTCATATAATTCTTATTTTATACCCATTAGAAAACTGACGGAGAAAAAAAATTTTCTTTCTTCTCAGCTGCCATAAACCTATGTGCTTCCCTGACATTAGATCAGGTTCCTGACTACTTTCCTTCTGCCATGGTTCCCTCCATCCCTCCTCCCCCAGCACAGTAGTCAGGGCTTTCATTGTTTTCTCATCTTCTATTTGAAGCAGGATTTCATCAATCATGGTGGTAGTAGTCTGCTCTTGTAATCAAGGCTAAGATCCATCAAGTGTCGTCACTGCAGCAGCTCCTTTCAAGCTCCAGAGCAGCTCAGGTTTCTGGGCCTTTTCTGAGGTTCAGTGCCCTTGTAGCAGCAGTGGCTCTGTGGCTGAAAATATCTTCAGCTCCTTCTTAAAAGGTGATTTGCAATTCCCATGGAAACATGGTTACAGCAGCCATTGTATGAGAAATCGCTCAGCTCCATACAGTGCCATGATGTCTTATTGATCCATGAGCACTATTGAAAAAAGCACGGAAGGAAGGAAGGAAAGAGGAGAAATTGTCAGTGACATATGTGCATATGAAAAGAGCAAGGGAATAAGGTGGAAACATGAGGATTTGCAGCAGTCAGAATCTTACTGTGCTGGCATTCAGAAGAGCAAACGAAATGTTGGTGACTACAACAAACCCTGTAAATGGGCACACACACTGCAGACTGTTTTGATGGGTCTGAGGCTGCTTCTTGGACCATGATATTAAAGGTTGCTAGAAAACAGGTGGCTTTGTATAACCAGCACAAAATTGAATTAAATGAGCAAACTCTTATATTCTTACTCCTTTTTTTTACTGGGTTTTACTGGGGTTTTTTTTTCTTCCCTTTCAAACTACAAGGAGATTTCCTTAGAAGATGCTAGAGGAAAGCCTGATAACTCAAAAGGTAAAATAACATATGAGTTATTAAAAGGTCTTTTCACAGAAGTGGGATTAATTTCCATATCCCTTAGGAATTCTTGCACATGCTGTTGTCACACAAATAGCATTTTGGCGGGTGGGTTAAAAATTAGTTAATAAAATTAAATTTAAAAATGATTGGGCTTTAGTTCAGGAGAGCTAGCCAACACACTTTAAAAAAATAAAGTCCCCAAAAAAGTAAAAGCAAAATCTGTAGTCTGTTTTTCATCTGAAGATATTATTTAATCTATTTTTGTACTAAACATTGATAGCTGAACATGCATCAAAATAAATTCTGATTTATTCTTGACCTCAAGTAATGGTATGCACCTGAATTGTTCCCATTTAAATAGCACAGGAAAAAGCACAGAAGCAAATTACATTTTCTGCAATAAATATCTTATTGCAGTGAGTTTTTCATTCATTGTTAATTACAGAAGTAGGGGTGTGAAGGGCTACTGTAATTCTAACTATATTCTTTAATGTCAGTATCAGACTTTAAATCCTTTTGTGTATATGTCTTCCCTGTAATTTTCAGACCATTTATTTCTAACTATATAGGCATTCTACAGTACCTGGAATATGCTGTGCTAATATAAACATCACCTATCTTCTACAGGTACTATTTTTTATTTATGTAGCTTATTATTAATTCCCCTATAAGCAAGAATTACCACCAGCTTCTTGAAAGGGAGATAACTTATACATCTTTCTGGAGCATTGGAGACTTTTAAGGACTCCATTAGGGGCTATGTTATTTCTTGGGACACCACTCTACTGTAATAACAGAACAGTTCACTCAAAATTGTAGGACTGTGGTGCACAAGGCAATATTTTCAAACATTGTGTCAGTTGGAATGTGAGAGAGCATCAAGCCATTTGTTCTCTATGATTTGTTTTCCCCCAGTGGCCCTAGTAAATAAATACTTGTGCAACAGCAAACAGAGAAAGATATTGAGATTGCTATCTTTCTTGACGATTAAAATGACAGTGGGTTGAAGAGAAGGCAAATAAAGCTTGAGGATTTGGTGTCTGTCCTTTTGCAGATGATGAGGCACAAAAACTTCCTTAACATTTTTGGTCCTTTGATGATGTAAAGTGTCTGTGGACCCTCCCATTTTCTCTTGTCATTGCATTGCAGTTCTATTTCTTGTCAAAAGGAACCAAATATTTCTGTCCTTTTTTATTGCTTTCCAGGTGGTAACAGGGTCTTTTAAGCCTTCTTCTTTTCCTAGGTTTCTATTTCAGTTCATGTCATAGCAGACTATTATTCCCATGCTGGTGGTGTGCTTGAACTATATTAAATGTTGTTTCTTTGTGATTTTATGAGAAAAACCACAATTGTCCAATTCAATTTTGCAAACTCATTCCCTATCAATGACCTTTTGTGTCTAGCAAACACCAGTAGTGCCTCTTCTTTTCAACATTCTTTTTGTCACACACCCTGTTCTATTTTATTATACTGATAAAACCTTTCTCTCCTGAACACAGACACTAGAATTAGAAAATAGGAATATATCAATCTGTTTCAATGCTACAGTATATAATTAAGTTGTATCCCATTTTTTTGTCACGTGGGAACAGTATGAACACCAGCAGACTTTCCCATAATTCCACTGCCCAAGCTGAACATGCTATTTCCAGATGGATGATGCAGAAATATTACTAAAAACTGCACTGGTTATCCTAGGAGCATCTCTTATAGCACTACCACTGCTGGATCTTTGTATGCATTAACCAGAAGCAGAAATTGTTCTTTTGGAATTGTTTCAAATTAGGGCTTCCACTACTAGCTCTTGTTGTTACCCCTGAAATACTTTACCACTCCCTAGACAGCACCCAACTGCTACTAAAACTGAGAACTCCCATCAGTACTTGAGTTTTTTCACCAAAAATTCCTACCAATTTCCATACCTAGCTTCTCCCTTTCTCCAATTCCTTCCATCTGTGAACAGCTTTCAGATACCCTGTTTTTCACTCAGCTAGGGTCATCATCTTTGCCATATTCCTTTGGTCCATGTCCCATAAAGAGCAATCACCAACTAGACAGATCTGCAAAATTTTATCCCAAACCTGCCATTGAGTCAGAGATTTTATGGTCATAATAAATTGTTCGCAAAGATATACATTATTTAATATTCAGGTTTATTGTATAATTGAGTTTCTCGGTGAAAATTTAGATGTTCTTCACATTGCAATCACAGGATCTGTGACCCTCTGTGGGCCCAGATGTGTTTGCCCTTTCTCCCTATAATGTGTTCGCCCCAAGGGAGGTGAAGCCAACAGCTCGGAGTTTAGATCAGCCTAAGGACAGACAGCAGCCAAACCTGTAATTCCCACTAATCAGTGTGAAAACTGATGTCTTCTGCTGTGGGACCAGCACCACACTTCAGGCTCAGCAGACTCATTCTTTGTGGTTCTAGGGTAGCATTGCTCTGCTATTTCACTTGTCCTTTCTCAGATTTCCTCTAAAACTTTCCTGCTGAAAGGATGATATGTCAATAAAATGAGTAAAAAAGGAGTATAGTTAAGAAAAATAAGGGCCTCTAAAAGGTTCAAAAAAGTAACATTTGAGAGCAGGGGCAACTTTAAAAAATGTCTTCAGATTGCATTGGAAGCAACCAATCTTCACTAAATATTAGAAAGAATATTTAATTACACTAAGCATCCTGCCCATTTTCCCATATACCTTTCTTCTTTCATGAACAAGTAACAATGAATGTTTCTTTCCAAAGGGCAGAAAAATGAGGCTGAATTGATTTTCTATTTCAGCCCTTGGTTTATCATGGAAATTTTTACTGAAATTTCCCTTAATCCTTTCTGGCCTATAATACAGACAGTATTGTTATAGGTATTGCTGTAAAAGGGAAATTTTTATACTCAGTTTTGCCATCTGTTTTCAACTGCACGGCAGAACCAGCAAGAAAATCCTACCTAATTATGTTAATGTTTGCAGTAAGCTTGCTTCATTAGATAATCTAGTTGGCCCTACTTGGTAAATAAAATCAGTTTTGGTTTTATAGTCATGAGATACCAGGTCACTCTTGATGTATCTGGTTGTAAGGAAGTACTAAAAGGCTAGGGCTTGGACTTCATTTAATAGTTAAGGGTGAAATATGTCCAAGCACCCACATCCTGATGGCAAGGGGGAGAGAGAAAGAGATGGAAAGGAGATGGAATGGGACTGCATAAAACCGATAGGCTGGGGAATGTTTAATTTCTGAGTAAAATGAGTCAAAAAATATTGTGAATCCCAGAATTTGCACACAGGCTTTCTTGTTCTCCCAAAAAGTAAAAATTTTTTTGAATAGGCTTATTGTTCCAAGGAGGTTAGGAAGAGCAAGTCTACTGAATGAGAATTTTGTCGGTGATCTAATTCTGTTGCTTTCAGATGATCTCACTAGATTATGATAGAGAAAATGAATATCAATACTTTAGGAGAAAAATGAACTACATCAACCTACCAACAATATGACTTTTGTAGCCCTCCTGAAGTCCCAAGATAAAATATAAACATATATGAAACTCTTAAAAAATAAAATGTCCTGAATTTTCCTCAGAAGAGCTCTGTTTATTGATTCTGTTACTGTTGTGCCCCAAAGTTGAAATTAACTAAGCTTCCAATTATAGCCATGACATCTTAATGAAGTTGGCAGCAAAACTGTTGCCAAGACCATTGAATCAGGATTTCAATTCATATGGTTATATGAACTTTCAAAGATATACATCTCAGCCCATCTTTTCCATTTGCTTGTTCCCAGCATGTCTGTTGGTCTTTTTTCTTATTCTAACAGGCCAGAGCTAGGACAGCCTGGACTTGGGACTAACCTCACAATGAATTTTCTTGTGTTTGGTAGGTGAGTAGATACCTCTTCCTATAAGTAGTCAGGATTGAAAAGGTAGGGCTTGTATTTTCTGCAGGCTTCACTTCTTATGGATGTGGATATTTTCTGGTAGCTGGTTCTAGGTTTTTTGAGTTTTTTTGAATTAAATAAATAGCAGTTCACTTTCAAAACTAAAGAGGCTTTTCTTTTGAAAATGCTCTACATCCTTTTAAACTCCATGTACTCTGTATTTTAAGCCAATGACCTGTAAATGCTTTCCTCTTCATGATGAGGGTGGGATCAGACCACAAGGTGCTTCATTCAATTTGAAGGACCTTCTGGTCTGTTGACGAGAGCACCTAAGTGTGTAAAAGGTGGTGTTGATCCAAACTATTCATCCTCTCAGCTCTGTCAAAGGTTTTTTCTAAGCTGACTGCAGAAAGTTTATAGGACACTTCTGGATATAGAACATCAAACAGATTTGATGGATATTAATTATTTTACTGGCATAGTAGAAGGCATATAGATAAAAATATTTATTTACAATTTTTGATACAGACAGAGCTATAACTATTTTCTGTTCGTATCTATGTACAGAAATGGGAGAAATTTCTTCTGACTTCATATTTCATGTTCTGAATCTTTGTATTGTGAATTGAGGCCTTCAAATTCAGTGTGCTGCTTTCCAGTTGGCTATCTCAGCCCACTACTTTATTTGAGAAAAGCCCCATGAACCAAATTATTTGTGTTGTAAATAACATAATATGTGCTCATCAGTTTGATTGCTTCTGCTTCTTTCAATAGGTTTGATTGGATTCAGTCTCTGGACATTTAAAAAATGCCAGATAATCAATAGGGAAGCTGAAATACTGAATGAGATTGATGAGGAAAGATCCTTGGTAATAAAATATTGGTAATGTTCTCTTTTAGGCACTGTATATGAGACTTGCTCTATGAACCCAATGATATGTCTGCTGTTGGTCATATAGGGAACCTGTTTGTAGAAGCACTCTTCAGTAGTTGCCAATCTTGTGTTATTTACCTGTCATAATGAACAGGAAATGAACATTGCAGATGGTTCTACATGTCAGTCATTCCTTCTACTCCGTAGAGGCTTCCCAAGTGTGTGCAAATGCTATCTTTACAGCCATGTCTTTAGAAAGAAGGTAATTTGGGCAATTAACATTATAAAATGTCAAATAGTCCTCTCTCTACAATGACCTACATGCTGTCCCTGCTGTTATTGTCAGAGTCATAGAACATCCTGAGTTGGAAGGGATCCATGAGGATCATTGGGTCCCACTCCTGGCCCTGTACCAAGCCATCACCAAGAGTCACACCATGGGCCTGAGAGTATTGTCCAAAACACTTGAACTGTGTCTGGCTTGGTGCTGTTACCATATCCCTGGGGAGCCTGTTCCAGTGCCTAACCACTCTCTGGATGAAGAACTTTTCCTAATATCCAACCTAAACCTCTCCTGACACAGTGTCATGCCATTTCCTCAGGTCCTACAGATCAGTGTCTGCCCCTTCGCTTCCCCTCATGAGCAATCATATGCTTTTTCAGATATATGCTGAGAAGATTCTATCATAAATAACTTAGAGTTTTGTAATAAACTTCCATGCAAGCTAGAAGAGCTTTGTTAGACAGAAAGAGCCGTGATACTACAAGTACTTTGGAGAGAGCTGATTATTTCAGCTTCTGATTTATAATACATGGATGAGTGCACTGTAAATGGACAAGTAATTCTCTGTACCTTGTGTTTCACTTGGCTGAACTGGCTGAGCCCTTTAGATGGACATCAGTGAATTCTCAGCATTATTTTGTCAGAACACAAGTTGATGCCCGTGACCTTGGCCTGGCTTTTTTCCTTGATGATTGCATCACACTCAGTGACTCTGCACTGTGCTTAGAGAAGTATTTTTCCATGTTGTTTTGTTTATAAAAATTTAAAATTGGGGTGGAATTTTTTACATATATTTAACCTTGCCCAGAGGATACTGAGATCACACAACAAAGAAGCTGACAGCAATCATTGCCTTCACTCATCTGACTAAGCTCTGAAAAGCGGGGTACAGTGAGTGGAAATTCAAAGCTAGTTCATGAAAATCTTTAAAATATTAGAGTGGCTTAGATAAGTCAGCAACTTTTAAGTTGCCCTAATAAGTTCTTTCTAAAGAGACACTGAATTTTACTATGCTGTATTCTGCCAGCTGTCAACACACGGAAGGCATAGTTTGGATGCTTGCGTATCCTTATCTGAAAATATTTTTTTTCTGTACTGATAGAGCAAAATATGTTTGTAAGAAGGGAAGGAAAAAGGTCTAGGAAAAAAATGGATGTCTGAAACTGATTGAATGCACATTTCAGGGAATACTCTGGATAAATTGTTTTAAAATGGTTTTCTTTAATAAAATAGTAATGATAAGAAACTGACTTCAAATCTGAATAGGTCACAAGTGAAATGAGTTTGGTGGTCTTACCTAATCCCTTTGGATATTTATCCACATTACAGTCTCCATGTACAGTTTGATATAACTTGTAATTTCTGTTTGACTTCAGTCAGTAGCCTTAGGAGTGAAATTACAGGTTGTTTCATCTCAGCACTGAGGTGAAGAGACAGATTTGAGAATACCTTATTCCCTGTATTGTTTCTATATCAAGACACTGTAACAAAATAGTAATTTTCAAACATCCTTAATTCACATTCATATAAAATAGATAATTTATCCATGATTAGGGGAATTTAAGAGGCCTTACTTTTAAGTAACTATTGTGCAAGTTAAATGTGCTTAAGGAGTAGGGTGTTATGATCGCTATGCACTCTGCAGTCTCATTTTAGTTTGTTTTTAACAATGCTGTTTTCTTTGGGCACCTGTACCAGCATTTTCCCTTGTGCTTTGTCTGTGGTAGATTTCTCCATGCTCCCCTAACGGCATACTGATCACATTATCCCTGGGAAGCTGAGAATAGAAATATCATGTAAACATGCACATATTTTTTTTTTATCCTTTGCATCAGTGATCATACATGGGAGTTTGGCTCTGAAATTCTAGTGGCGTTAGACCTAGAGAGGTAGAGCAAGTTGCTCATAACACCAATGCTGTGGGTTCAATCCCTGTATGGGCCTTCCACTTAAGAGTAGGACTTGATGATCCTTGAGGGTTCCTTCCTAAAGAATATTCTATGATCTGTGTGTATGATGGAAAAATATCAGCTGGCATCCTGATCCTGGAACACAAGCTGCTGTTGCCACGGGGCAGTGGTGCAGTGTTATGCGCCTCTCGCAGCCCCAGCCCGGCTGCGGTGAGGTGAGGTGAGGTGCCTGGCCATGAAAGGCTTCTTGTTGCCTCTGCTCTCCATCACCCTGGCCAGGCTGGCAAACGAGTAGAGGACATGGACCTTGGCAGCCTCCCGTGCTTCCATGCTGGCATCTCACATTCCAGCCCTGGAGACCTAGCAGATGCATGTGACATTGTGTCTCTAAGCTCTTAAGGTCTGGTGAAATTGATTTCTAAGAGAAAGCCTAAATGTATTTTGGAGACTAGAAGTCAGTTTCATGTTTTGTTGATGTTTTATTTTGTTTAACCTAAAGAAGAGGTTGAGGTTTTATTTTTCATTTTCTTTATTCTGTAAGTTTCTGTTGAGACTGGAAAGCCATGACTGTTTCTGTGATTTGCCTGTGGAAAAATATGAAAGGAAAAATATTATTTCATGGTATGTTGGGAAAGTTATATTGGCTGTTCCAACATTTATGAATGTAGAAAAGAAACAAAAGCAACAAAAATTATATTTTTTAGTTCTCACATTTATTAAAATTGTTAACTGCCTGTTACAAAATCAGGAATACACAAAATTTTAAAAACAAAACAAAGCAAAATAACAAAACAAAAACTATGGGTCACACTAAAAATTTCTATTTGTTTTCTTGTCACCAACTTCTCCCTC
Source organism: Agelaius tricolor (assembly GCF_023055355.1). Classification (NCBI taxonomy): domain Eukaryota; kingdom Metazoa; phylum Chordata; class Aves; order Passeriformes; family Icteridae; genus Agelaius; species Agelaius tricolor. Next base: position 26,259,351 of record NW_027269265.1, on the reverse strand, counting down.
CAAAATATTGCATGGACAATTGCATAAAGTAAATAAATTCTAAATGCAAGCAGTAAGTGAAAAAAATCCAAATTTGTCATACAGGATGTTTGCTGTGAGGTCTGTGTGTTAATCAATAAGCAAATCCTGAATGCAGGCAGATAATTATTGAAAATATGTGTAATGCATATTTTCAATAATTACCTGAATGCAGGCAGATAATCCTTGAAAATATGTGTAATGTTCCCATCATTCATGTAAGCCCTGCTGGTAACAGTTTGGGGGAGGTTTTTGGAATTAGATTCTGGTTATGTTATGTTGACTTGTTTTGATACCCTGGATGACCAGGTTTAGTCATTTCTGCTTTAGGATGCATGTGTTCTTTCAGTTTTATATTTTGTTAGGGATGTTCAGTCTTACTTATTCAGTGCCATTATTTATTTGTTTCTGGTGAATTCAGATAGTGGTTTTCAAGGTGTTTTTCTGTTCCTGAGAGACCTGTGGGGCATTTAACCTACATTAGACCTGAGGGGTCTGAGGGTTCTTCAACAAACAAAGAATTTCCTGATACTTTCCTTTAGGATGTGTCAAGGGCAATACAGACAAAAGAGTGATGTCTCCTTTAACAGCTTGATAAGTATCTCAGGATATTCTGCAAGATTCAGTACTGTTTCCACATTGTACTCTATTCCCATTCAGCATAATATGGCTCAATATACTGTATGTGACAATGGTAAAGACTTATCTTTGCCCTGAGGGCTAAGTGCTGTAACACTTCTCAAGTGATAGGCTTGATAGAAGTGATGATTCAGAGGCAATGATCTGCTAAAAAGTCACATTAAATATGTGTGAGAATTAAAAATATAGGTCTATGTTTATCTTGACTTTTATTTTTAAAGTTTCAAAGCCCTATTTATTTCCAGCATAGAAATCCCTTGTAAGGTAAACTAAATCATTCTTGTATTGACCATTTTTTCATGTTGTTCTATTGAGGCTCCTTCCCAACTGAGTTCCTTATTGAATTGTATTTCTATGAGGGTATTGTAGGTTAGCAGCACATTTTTATGATACACAAAAGAAATGCCTTCTGAATTTCCAATGTCTTGCATATTGTTCCCTATAGAAGCAGCATCTCTGAAGTATGGAATAAATCAAAACAGAAACAGCTGGCTCTTTGCTTACTGCTGTTATTCTTCTTTAACTTTATATTTCCTAAAATAACTTCTCCTGCCTAATTTTCTTAGTGGATTAATTTATTTTAAACCCATCCTTTGCAGAAACCTTAGACATTTTCAGCTATGCTGTCTCATAGATAGAAGCAAAAAAATATAATTAAGTGCTGAACCTATACAAATACTGTTTGTATACAGACGCACAAACAGTGCCGTCTGCACACTCATAAACTCTCTGCCCATAATCAAACATCTGGGTAAATCTCTAAAAAGGTTAGAAATTAGTGAGGTGTGGTATTAGCTGTTATTCAACATTTTTTTAGGTATTGTTAAGAAGCAGTTAACTTAAATAGTGCAGATAAGTTCATAGTCTGTTTGCTGCAGCCAAATAGGAGCATCTCCATTAGTAAGAACTTCTTTCTTAATGACTATAGCCCCATGTCAAGGTATTTCTTTAGAACGGAGCACATCTATTTAACTGAATTTTGTTACTCTGAAACCAGTTGGAATGCAAAGCTGTTTGTTGTTTAGTCAAGAATAAGGCCTGCAGGCATGAGCATTTTTTTCTTGTAGTGCATCCTCACATCTTGCTTTTTTTATCAAGAAATGTGGCATGATGGGTACCCATTGATGCAAAGTGGTAACTAGTTCAAATTCTCCAGCACTCCCCCCTCTAGTTCAATTACAATGTCATAAGAGCATAATAGGTCCCATTCTCCTGCTCACAAATGAGGTGGGATCAGACCATTTAAATTCATTCTACTTATGACCTACTGTGCAGGAGGGTTTGCAGGTGGGCTGCAGTGTCAGTTTCCTTAGCATGCCATTAGATCTAGCATTTGGAATTATTTTTGATTCTCAGTTTAGCATTTAGGAAGCATAGTTTGACAGTAAGACAGCCTTCAAAACTCTAGGAAAAAAAGAGTCTAACACAAGTGAATTGGAAGAATGCAAGACTATGGACCAAAGGAGAATAGATGAGGAGAGAACAGGAATGATAAATAAGTGAAGAAATGGAAGTGAGAATTATTGCCATTTAACAAGGATTTCTGTGGTTTGTACACACGTATATGTACTCACATTCAAGTAAAAACCCTACACAGATCATAGCACTAATATACCCTCTCCCTAACTCCCCTAAGGCTAGACCTACAAGATCTAGAATTTATTTCTCCACTCATGACCTTTCATAGCTATCAGGTATAAATGATTTCCTTTCACTTATGTCCAGGCTACATTTGAAGGTCCTGTAGGTCTCCAGCAAGAATTATCTGTAGATAAACCTTCACTATTTCTAAGTCACTTCTACACAATAAAAAATAACAATATCTGTGCAATCATTTTTTATGTGAAAACCTTATTCTTCATTTCAAGCAACCTTTAGTTTGCACAGCCTTTGCTGCATTTTTACAAGTGAAAAGTGTGCATTTCTTTCAAGTATTTTTAATTCCTTCTAAGTTAGAAGGTGCTAATATTATAATGTTACTATAGTAGTCCTTATAGTCTTGTCAGTACACACACTCAACTTTCCCCAAGCTGCAACTGTAAAATAATGAAGGCAACCATTGGTGAACTAAATATTTTTTGGCATGGAGGATCTTTGGATTGAATTCTCCAGAGGTTTAGAGTACATGGTAGTGGCAATGAGATCAAGAAAAATCAGGTCACTGGATACAAAATATATGTAAAAGCAGTTTACTAATGCAGTATAGGGAAGAGCTTAATTTTAGTGCCTTGGTAATTTAGTAACTTTCATCCCTGGTCAGAATTTAGTTTAAATGAATTAAGCAAAATTTTCTGGGCAGTTAGTTATAATGGATACTATAATATTGCACCAAAAGCAAATAAGACAGTGAAATAGCTAGTCCTGTGGTACTCAGTACAGTTTCTTTTAAAGAACTATATCCCTCACCTTCCAGCAATAAAACAACCTTAACATGAGGATTCTTAAATTGAAAGGAGTGAAAACAGTAAAGCCCAGGCAAAGTTCTTAGTTCAAGGAGTAGTGTAAAATCATCTTCATTTGGAGTTCTTCTCAGGCTTTCCAAGTAACTTTACTTGTCCTCCATCTTACCCATAGCCTATCTGTCCACACCTCTTACCCTTTTGACTCTTTTTACTCTCTCATGATGTTGCAGTTTGAAGATGAAATCTCACTGGGCACTCCCACTCCTAGGGAACTTCGCTCTCCTACCTGGCTCAGCATTCTCTATCAGAACTCACTTTTCAGAGATATTATTTCACTGAATGGTTTGCTTAATACACACTCTGGGATTATTATGCAGGAGGGAAATTGCATGAAAATAATTATTTGTATTCAGAATTTTCAACATGGGATGGTTAGTATCTGACAAAAATTATCTTCTTTACTAGTATTAGTGTCTGCCCAAATGTGTTGGAAAAGTAGTCATGTTCTGCATACTTTGTAAAGCACTTTGAAAGGATTAAAAAATGCTTGGTCTAACATACTTTGGCAGAATCTTACCCACAAGAAAGATATGAGACATTTCTATATTAACCATCCTCTGACTTAAAGCAGTGAAAATCAAAATGTGGCAAAGCGAAACACCATCTTTTAATATAATTGAAGGCAGGTTTATGTCTCTGTAAGTGGCATAATTGTGACAGGTACAATTACCACATAGTAAGTCATCACTCAGAAACTTGACAGATTGGGGAACAAATATACTCTCCTGCTCCAATAGAGGGCAACAGGGAATCTCTAGGCTAATGTGCCTTGTCCTTAGTGGTTTCAGAGACACCTGATAGCATCTGAACTGAGAGAGGCAAACTGGGCAAACTGCCATATTTCATGAAAATTTTCTTCCATGTGGTCATTGTTTTCTGTTGCTGAATCCAAAGAACTTATAATTGGATCAACAGTGCTGCCACCTCAGAATGCAGGTGAAGTTGCTGGAGTCTATACATCTTTTAAGTCAGCTCTTCAAGCCCTAGCAAACTCAGGATCCATGCACAAAAGACTTATTCCAGTGGTGCATAGGATTGTGTGTAGGATTGCACACATGTTGCAATATCAAGGTAGTGCATCAAGAATGTAAGCACAGTTTTGATGATCTAACTCACCTCTGCCTAACCTTTCTACGAGACCTAAAATTGATTTCATGGGGAAATGATGAGTCCTGAGTCCTTATTTGTCTTGGAAGAGTCAAAATCCAGCCTTTTTGGTATGAAGGGGACTGGGTGGTATAGTCCATAGACTGGCTGTAAACATGTCTTTTAACATATGTAGATGAGGAAATTTTTTTCTTTCTTTTGTAGCATTTTGGTAATCACTTGGCCAATCATCTCCTACAGCACTTTACCTGTAGGAGAACAGGATGTGGCTGTTTGGTACAAAGAATTCTTTTTAATTGTGTACAGATTAAAAGCAACATCTGAAATCATAGAATCATAGACTGCTGATTTTGTAAAGGACTCGTCAGGATGGATCATCAAGTCCAAATCCTGGCCCTGCACAGAACAACCCAAGAATCACACTATGTGTCTGAGAGTTATAAAATACTCCTGTCTTCAGATAAACCTGGTCCAATACAGTGAGTTTTCTCACAACATAATCTTGGTTAAAATTTTAAACCAATTCCAGTGTTGGTAGTGTTATTAAAATTAAAGACAAACTGGAAATGCAGAGATTTCTTCCCGCCATCTAAGTCTGTAGAGATTTATTCACTTCCCAGCTTTTCTTTTTAGGTTCAAAGGGTTGAATTTACAAAGATATATATACCTGTAAGGTATGTATTTAGGTGATTGTTAAATATCAGTCTAACATGGAAAAAAAATTATCCGCACAGAGCATGGGGAATGTAATTCAGAAATACCAGGATACTCCATTTGAGCTAGATAATATTATCTGCCAAAGTGTAATGCTATTAAGATTAGTATGCCACATAGAACAGAGCAATAACTCTGTAGTTACAATTTTGCAGAAGTGCAGGTTTATCCTATACAGAAGAGGGCAGTAGAATTTGCAGGTGACATTGAACTAAACAATAGTGTGTGCATAAAGTAAAAATAGTCATTGTAATAACATGATTGAAGCATTGCATTTGCATAGATGAGAACCTGAAAATGATCTTCAGGATATAAACAACTTCAAACTTAAACATAATTTGCATAGTGTAGAAGCTTTGTCCTGCGTTGAGGCTGCAAAAAGTTGGAGATGACCATAAGAAAGAGCTGCTGGAAGTATTTGAGTCCCTCTCTGTTACAGCACTAATCTCACTACAGATGGTATAATTAAGGCTTAGAGAAATGACTCATTAAATTGTGACAACTTCGTGTATCTTGCAGTTAAGGAAAATAGATGGAGAAATAATCTGGGGATGCCAAATGAAGAGATCGGTTCTTTATTTCAGTATCACTTCACCCCACCTGGAGAAAGTTCATGAAGAGCTCTATCTGTTAAGGGTATGTTGAAAGATATGATGCTTCAGACAACATTAGACTCAGCTATGTCTCTTTTGAAACAAATATGCTGCCAGTTCTTCTTTAAAATATGAATACAGGCTGTGAGTATGAAGAGTTGTACTGACTAGTTTTGTGCCTTTGTATCTGTCATCTTTGGGGTGAAAAGTTTTGTATGGCAACATCTGTATACAGACTTCTTTTGAACAGGAGATATTGATATTTTTAATGGGAGGTTTTAAGTGTCTTAGGGCTTTTAAAATTATTTTTCAACTATTTCCAAAATCTTTAAAGGGTGATTCTTTTAAATTTTAGATGCTGATATTGGAAAGAAAATGAAGTAAATCCTTTGTGAATACATTTTTTTTATGAGAGAAGTTTCTATAGCAAAAATATTTGTAGTAAAATTAGAATTTGAGGAGATCAGTTTCAAATGGGGAAAAAAGAGAGTTTTGCTTAAAATTTGAAGCAATAAATTTCCAATTTTTTCAATGGTAAAAATTCCAGTTAGTCAAAGATAATTGATTCCTGTTCATTTTCTGGTTTTCTTTTTGTAAAGATGTTCCCATATTCCATTCTAGGGAGCTTTATCTCTTATGCAGCATCCTCTTCTTGCCAACTAAGCTGTAAAAAATATCTCCATGCTTTCAAGGGAAAAAATTAAAACAAAATCTGAGAATGAATAATCTCCCACTTCTCCTATTCTCATTTCAATAGAGAAAGCACTAAAGAGTTGTCAAGGTATGGGTCCAGATGAAGCAATATTAATTTCACAAAACCCTTATATACTTTATAGGGATGGAAAAATGAAACACAGACAAACAAAACTATTCATTTGTGGTAGAGCAAAGAGTGAAGTGCTGAAGAGTAAGTGGCAGTTGAAAAATTGCTGCCATCCCCAAAATTTTGGGTGTGGGTGAAATCCCAACAACAACTTGGGACTCAGAGAATCAGGAGGAAAGAATTTGAGGAAAGGTAAGGTTTTATAAACCTTAGCTCATTACTTTCATACTGGTTTTACTGGCAGCTATAGTTTTGCCATTCAATAAGTATCTTTTCTCAGGTAGAAGTGGCTTTTATGATATTTTGTAAATTGGTAATGTTGCAAGCTTTACTGTAGCAGGAATGCATTGTGTTGCTGTGGCAGTGCTGAGTTTTATGTGTTGCTGTGCACTTCTCCCGAGGTTTAACTCCTTTGGTCTTCAGCTCTATACTGATGCACACAAGGTACAAGCAGCCTATTGATGCTCACCTTATCACAGCGTGCTGCTACAGTATAAACTAGCTAAGAGGCTTGCCAGACCGGTCTGCATAGGCTGATATTAAGTCTTCCATTAAGTGAGACAGACTGGATTACTGATTTTGGAATTGATGATGGATGAAGAAGCCACAGAGAGATGACATTTTTCTAAATTTGTAATACTGAGATTAGGGAGTTTTTCTCTGTTATGTTATAGTAATGGGCATTTCTCAAAGACAGAAGGAAGAAAAGATTAAAATTGGTGCCTACATGTTGAGGGAGGTGGAATGGAAGAAATAAGCACAGCTGAAGTTCAAATTAAGGTTTCAGAAGGTGCTAAATACATTGGAAAAAAAATAGAAAGCTTCTTCACCTCAAATTCATCACCAAGGACAGAAGGATGGTTTTATAATTGAGAGTGTCAACTCTGCAGTACCTGTCACTTTATCTGTCTGCAATATGCCATACACATTTATAGTGATGTATAAGTAATAATAATAATTTTGTGCTTGAAGCAAAAGATATGGATTTAGGCAATCCTTTTCATACCCATCTTTGACACAAATTTCTTGTGTGGCCCATGGACAAGTCAGATTTCTACACCTCTCTACATTTTCTATGCTTGGCAAAATGGGCATAATATTGTTTTCTTTTTGAGGAATCTTCAAAGACTATACCAATATTGGCAATTTGTGGTGGGAGCCTGAGCTAAAGATACATCAACATTTTATTTGCTTCCAATTCTTCCCAGGGAGAGACTTCCATTTCCAAAACTTCCATCAGGTGCTGACTCTTACATAGGGTCTGTGGTTAATCACCAAACCCCAGCCTTGTTCTGTTAACATGTTTTACTCATATGAAAGTCACAACTGAAAGTTCAAAAAGTAGGTGTTTTATAACAGATTACGGGGATGCGGAGGACATCTGTCCCACTCAGTGAACAGGCCTTGGAACAGATGTCTCAAATTTCTTCAAATCCAGAACATGCTGTCCATTTTTCTGTAATAAACAGAATTTTTCCTCTCTGTCACTGAGTACCTAAGTATTATCTTTAATGCATAAAATATGTAAATTCTTAAAGCATCATTTTGCTCTTTAGTGAGTTTAGATATTACAAAACGGTTTAATTATAAAAACAGACAGACCTAGTCCTGGGACCTGTGCAGCTAGAAATAAATGTGCAATCAAAACTGCAATTACCTGCAGAATTTAGTGTAAACAGATCAGCAATCACATAACAAACACAGGCTAGTTTGCATTCTGATATGAATACAGTTAGATCCAAAGCAATTTTCCTTTATTTATCTTAGCTGCTCAGCATAAATAAAGCAAGGGCATTGAAGCAATTAGCATAATTAGAGTATCGTGGTCAGGCCCTGTGTGATTTCTAGAGACGTTTCACTTAAGAATTCTTTTTCCCGTACAAGAGTTTCCCTGAGCCACTAAAATATCGCTTTGGGCATTTTTGTATTTCAAATTTGCAAGTTGTCAATTTGAAAAACCCTTGACACAAGGATGTGAAAGCATCTCACAGACAACCACAGAAGGTATACCCTCAGCTTTTCATTACTAAGAAACTGGGGAATTTCCTTTTTCAGCTCTTTCTCCTTCTTGACGTTTTAACCCTAGAAATGTCAGGTTTAATTATTTCAGGTACCACCCAGCAGACCTAAGGGTTAAAAACAACCTGTTCCCCCAAAAGGTGTGACATTTATGCCACTTCAGGGGTGACGCTTATAAAGACAATTTCCAACATTCCCATGATACCCTTCTTCAGTCTTTTATTTGCTTGTCTCTGCTAGCAGCACTGGAAGAGTTTTTGTGGGAGGAGGCATTTTTATTTCCACAATGCCTAGAACCAGCTCTACTCTTGTGATTGCATTTGGAGAGCTGACTGTGGGATCACTGCTGGATGTTTATAGGGCGAGTGCAGGTTTATAGGAAGCTTGTATTTTTTTAGGAGACATGCCATGTTCTCTACCAGAATGGCAGGGTGGTAGATGTAAAGTACTTGTCCCAAAGCAATATCAGCAGATGCCAAAGCCAGCTGCAAGTATGGGAAGAAAGTAAATGTGAATGGGAGAAGAGAAGGACTGTATCTTCTTTTTCCTTTCATTCAATTTTTCTTCTTCATTAATAAACATTTCAACAAGGAAATAGCAAAATATGTAGAAATTATAGTGAGTTTCTTTCATCTTTATAAATTGAAAGAGCAACTGTTCCAGTAGGACACAATGGATTTCTGAGACAAGTTGTGACACAGTGGACTTCAAGAGCACGGGCTGGCTGCAGGCAGCATGTATACTGTGCAATTAATTGCTAAATGTGGAAGAGATTTTGATTATTAAATTAGGTCTCCTATAATTTTTAAATTGTCTTTGTCAGTGCTTTGAAATCTCTCTCATGCAGAAGAACTTGTGACCTCATTTATCACATTCTTCTCCTTATTAGCACATGGTATCAGAGGTACAAAATAAGGGGAACCTAAAAGGCAGAATCAAAATGTAAGCCATAGATAGCAGGACCAAGATATTTAGAGTAATCTGATCTATTTTTAAAGAATGTTGTTAAATAAAGAATTACAAAAATAATAACAGAGCCAGAGTATGGAACAGTTGTGAATGTGCTTTGATTGTAATGTCTCTACTCAGGATGAAAGTGTTTCTCCTCTCCCTGCCTGTCCTTTCATTTCCCTTCCATTGCTTAAAATGTATAATAGACAGTTTTAAACGTTTTTCATTTCTTCTCTTAAAGAAACTGAAAAGAAAAGCACCAATTAAGTTTATCCAGGCCAAAACATTATTTCTCACATGGTAATAATCCCAGTAAATTAATGCTGACACGGGGCCTACAGAAGATTTGAATAGCAAACACTCCCATAGTTTTTTGAAAATAAATAGCTTTAACCACAGAAGTGTTCTGTCCTTCTGACTGCATTTATCTTGCTGATTAGTGATAATGGAAAATCTAGCAACAGTTTACTGCAGAATATTGGAAACCCTCCAGGCAGTCAGTTGCAGAAGCAATAACCCCTCAAAATAACATAGGTAAGTCTGTCTATGAGTCAAGGGGCAGTGTGAGGATGCTGAAAAAAGTTAAAGCTTAATAGTTAAAGACACTAAAATAAGTCTCTTAATGATAGGGATAAAGCAGCATGACATCTTTAAACTGAGCTGCTAGATGAGTTTAGTTATTCTTTCTTCCCAGTAATTTGCACAATGTTAGTTCTTTGAATGCAGCAGCAGTGCCTTGAAGATTTTTTTAATTTGTCAAAGACAGCAAGTCTTTATGACTGAGCATACTTTGATTTCTCTCTTTTTATTCTATATATATATGTCTGTATAATGAGTATATATAAAAGTGAGGAAGCAAATGAGTTACAAGTTAGAGAACAGTAAGTTTTTTTCTTCTGTCTTCTCTTTAGCATTTATCTTTTCTATTGGAATCTCTTGTAGTGAAAAGGGCATCCATCTAAGGGTGAAATTCACCCCTCTGCAGCAAGCCAACACAAGGTCTGCACACTTTTAAAGTGCAAGGCCTTTGTTGTTGTCATGTTTTCAGTAGATTCTGATTTTTGATATCTTTGCTGCTTCTGTAATTCATTGTTTCTTGGTATTTTTTTTTCTTGTGTATAGTATATATACAATAGCATCTCTATTGCTATTTTGAGTCAGACTTGCTGCCCAGTTAGTCTGGTGTCTTGTCCACCAAATAGCCAGCAGTAAATACTTTGCAGGAAGTGCAGGAAATGTCAGATTAGGTAGGTCAAAGTTAATCTATCCATTGTTAATTTTTCCCCTAAGTCCTTATATTCAGAGGCTATCTTAATAAACCCCAGATGAGAGGTTAATGTTTCTTACAAAAATTGCCTTTCTTGCAAGGGCTTTCACTCCTTCAGATTCAATATGTATAAATGTGGAGCTCCAAAAAAAGAAGCTATTGGACAGTTGAACTCTGTGCCTGAATATCTCTATTCTCTCAGTTCACCAGAAGATAAGTGAATCTTGCAAATAGCAAAGGCCATTATTTAAGGCACTATCAAAATTTTATCCAGCACCTGTAAAAATATACCTATGTCTGCTGAGAAGAATGTATTATCTGGCTTCTGTAAAAAATGAAATGCATTTCAGATTATATCAAGTTTGTTGGCATCAGTATTTACACTGTTCAGTATTCTGCCTTTTGGTGTGACTAGGACAAGAAATGTGAAGATATGGCTGGAGTGTACTGAGGCCTAGCTCTGAAAACCTCAGCAAGCTCCCTGTGACTGCTTAGAGTCCCAAATATTCATAGATAACATAGATAATGAGAAAAAGAAAACTTTTCCCAAATATTCATAGATAACAAATATTCATAGATAATGAGAAAAAGAAAATTTCTATCACCCCCTACTACACAAACCTTCAATTCAATAGTTCTCATTCAGTGCATAACTAGTGCTGTTGTTTTCTTATTTATTGCCCTATGTCTTAAAGTAAGCTTGTCACTCAAGCAGTAGTTCTTGAGGAGTTGGGTGTCCAGTGTTCCTACTCAGATTCTAGAAGTTTATATAGTATTTAGCAGCATGGTTTCTCTGAAGTTACCATATGGATCATATTAAGCCCATATCCATTTATCTGCATTTGATAGCTGAAAGTGGGAGACTGATTTTACCTGGTCCCTGCTACTTTTAAATCCCTTCATTGTGTAGACTGGCTGCATCTGAGACTTCCTGTTCCTTTCAGGTATTCAGGCTGTGACACCACTTTCCATCTAGGGAATCCATCATCACTCACACATTACTTTGCCAGGTAAATTGTGGTTTCGCTCTTTATTCCCAATGGTGAGGAACTTGCTCCCTCTTGACTCTGTAATTTTCACAGACACACACACAAGAAGAAACATACATGTTTTCTTCTTGCAGATAAACCTAGGTTGGTATAGCTGGAACATTTTCCAGTCCCACAATCAGGAATATCTCATTCCTTTCATGAAGATGGCTAACCGGTTAGGATTTGTGCATAACTTCTCTAGGGCATCACCCAGTTGCTTAAGAGAAAAGATCTAAATCTCACTATATAGCAGCACTGATGTTGTAGAACTTAAGTTTTTCTGATGTTACCCCCAGTTAATGGAACAGCCCTATTTACCTGATATCAGGCAGTTGGAATAAAAAAACATGGGTATATATTTACCCTTAAGGCCTTTAAGTCATTTTTACTGTCATTTTTGGACTTTTGGGCATGTAATAGTTTTGTTGTTACAGAACTTCAGCCTGCCCTTCAGTCTTATATACCCTGGTTTGTATTTCCTTTTGTTGGATATCCAATTATACTTGCGAAATTAGGATCCTTATCTAGTGAAGATAATTGTTGTATTCAACATCGATCAGTGACAATAATGATGTGGGCACTGTTAGGGGCTACATCTTCTCCCTTATTCTACAGCTTCACAAGGTAATTTTGAAAAATAAATTAATGTTTATGATGCACTCAGATGCTGTGGTGATGAGCATCATGGAAAAACCCGCAAGGAAGCTTGCAATTCTGTCTACAGAGAATGGTTTGCATAGAATGCAGTAAATAAGGCCTAGGGCCACACATTGAAGACTGAGGAAAAAACAAAATACCAAATAGCTGTTCATTAAGGACAGCATTATCTATTACATGCAATAAATGAGGCCGGAGTTCCAGTGGAATGCTTTTTTACTTTGCAGCCCTCAACTTTATAATCTCAATGCTTTTCTTTTTGAGTTTTTCTGGATGTAATTTCTTATGGTCCACTAATAAAAATGGAAAAGTCAGGAAGTCTTGCTGAAGCTAACATAGTTTATTGGAAGATATATAGTTTTAGGATAATTACATGTATTTTTGCCATTTGAACAGGGTAAGTAAAATAAATTATAATTTTCTATGTGGTCTAGCATGAGAAGCCTGGATATGAGGGAAAAATTCATAGACAGAGTGGCCAATCACCGGAAAAAGATCCCCAAGGAGGTGGTAATGACCAAGCTTGTTGGTGTTCAAGTGTTTCAACAACTCTCGTAGATACATGGTTTAACTTCCAGGTTGCCCTGTGTGTAATCAGGAGTTGGACACAATGATCCTCATGGGTCTCTTATGGCTTAGAATATTTTATGGTGCTAACATTTGCCAATATCCTTCCTAGCTTTGCTGATACAAGAGTGGTTTGAATTGGAATTTGTGGGAGCCATTCCAATTTTTGGAAAGAAATCTGCTATAGTGGGAAAATATGTCTCAGTTCTATTTCATGGTGCTTAAATAATCTAGCCTATCTCTTCTAGCCTTCTCTCTCATTTCCAATACTCATCCTCCCAGTGACTCACACTTGCTTGCTCAGCCTGTCAGCATTTCCCACAAACTCCATTGTCATTCTCTTTACCAGCCCTAATCTTCTATCTGCATTCTAGGTACTTAACAGATCTAGCTCCACTTGCTTAATTCCTTCCTTGCCATGTTGGATCATATCAAAGATTCAGAACTATTCATTCTAAATATGGACCAGGTGATTTGAAACTCTTTTCTCAGAATATGGAAGAAGCCCAAATCTTTTCGGCTCCTAGATTTATTAATCCTAGTGTCATTTGCATACTTATTCTTAAAGTGTCTCTCTGTTAGTCAAGGGACTCCATTCCCTGCCCAGTCCTCTGCAGTTCTTTGCCTCATTCTGTTTCTCTTACACAGAACCTGATTCATGCCTCTGTCCTACTCAGGCATGAGAGGTTCTTCTTCCCAGGACACTGGAAGGCGTGTGATGAGGCAAGTGCCCGGTGTTAGTTCTGATGGAGGCATACCACTGACCTTGTGAAAACTGGAGGTGAAAATGCGAGATCTGCTCATGTGCCAGCAGTCTCTAGCAGTAGTTCTGTGTGTTTAAATGGAATCATTAAGATATTTTTTGTTGTTGTTATTGTCAGCTAGAAACTCTACAAGACTTGTAAATTGGAGTTTTACTCAAGAAATCGGAAACTGGTAAAATGAGAGCAGATTTGAACAGAACAGTTTAAAAAAGATCATAATATTTTTTTTATCATGGGCAATGTAATAGTCTCCCTACCCCACTCTTGAGAATAATTAAACTGATTTGACTGATTTTTCCCAGAAATTCAGCCTGCAACTGATACCAAAGAAATTACAAATCTAAAATCTTGCTTGTATAATGCAATGTATTCTACTCCATAAATTAAAACATGTAAAATTTGGAAGATTCAAAAAAATAGAATAATAGAATAATTAGTTTGGCAAACACTGCCAGGATCTATTTAATCCAGCCTCTGACAAAACACGACCATGTTAGCTAAACCATGGCACTAAGTGCCATGTCCAGTCATTTCACCATCTCTGCAAATTGAACACTTCCAGGGATGGTGACTCCCATCACTTCCCTGGGCAGCCCATTCCAATGCTTAATTACCCTTTCAGCGAAAAAATTTTCCTGATGTCTGACCTGAACCTCCTCTGGAACATCTTGAGGAACATATTGATTTCTTCTTGCCCTGTTGCCATTTGCCTGGGAGATGAGCCTGACCCCCACCTGGCTGCAGCCTTATTTCTGGTACTTGTAGAGAGCAATAATGGGCTCCCATGAGCTTCCTTTTCTCCAGAGAGACATGGTGCAGCAGAGAGCCACCTGCAGCCCCTGGAGGAGCCCCATGCCAGAGCAGATAGATGCCTGAAAGAAGGTTCTGACCTTGTGGGAAGCCCACACTAGAGCAGGCTCTTGACAGGGACCTAAAGACCCGTGGGAAAAGGGTACCATGCTTGAGCAGTTTGTGAAGAACTGCAGCACATGGGAAGGTCTCATTACTGAAGAAGTTTGTGGAGGATTATCTCCTGTGTGATGGACCCGTGCTGGAGCAGGGGAAGGATTCCTCTTCCTGGGGAGAAAGCAATGGCAGAAACAATGGGATGAACTGACCATAACCCTCATTCTTTGAGTCCCTGTACCACTGGGAGCAAGTAGGTAGATAATCAGGAATAAAGTTAAGCCCAGGAAGAAGGGAGAGATGCGGGGAAAGTGTCCTACTTCTCACTATCCTGTTCTCATTTTGATTTGTAATAATTCATTTAATTTCCCTAAGTCTGTTTTGCCCGTGATGGTAATTGGTGAATGATGTCTCCCTGCCCTTATCTCAACTCATGAGCCTTTTGTTATATTTTCTCTTCTCTGTCCAGTTGAGGAAGGAAGTGACAGAGCAGCATTGGTGGGTGTCTGACCTCCAGCCAGGGTCAAATCACCGCACTTGTTCCTGCTGGCCAGACTGTTTTGGTACAAACCAAGATGCCATTGGCCTTCTTGGTCACCTTGGGCAGCCTTCTGGTGCATATCCAGCTGTCTGTTGACCAGGACTCCCAGGTCCTTTTCTGCTTGGCCACTCTTCAGCCACCCTTCACCAAGTCTGTAGCATTGCATGGGATTGTTTGTAACGAAATAATTTATTAAAAACACATACTTTTCCTCAATGTTGTACTTTGCAGTAATATGTTCCAGAAAGTTATACTTTGTAGTAATATGTTCCAAAATTAATTTTCTTCTATATTGGTCAATATTTTTTTTAGTTAATCTTTGTAGTTTGGGAAGATACTACCATGTCAGTTAAAAACACCAACACAGTAAGATGATGAAAAGGAAAATTTTCCTTGCAGCTCCTTCTCAGCATTAGTTGAGGATTGTTTCCTGGTGACTGATGCAGCCTGATAACTTGGAAAAAAAATATTCCTTAAGTTTCCCACTAGTGTTTTCAGATACTCAATAGCACATGCATCCTGTGTGACCAGATGTCTCTCCAAAATCCCATCATATTTATTTCATTATATTAATAGATTGATATCTATTGTTCCCATTGCATTCTTATTGTAAGCTAGGTGACCAGGCTGAATCCCTTTTAAGGAAATGTAACCTTCATCATACATTTTACCCAGGAAAACATTTTCTAACAAATTGTGCAGCAATGTCAAAAGGGGGATAGAGTTCCTCAATAATAAATCCTTTTCAATTGCATCAGTTTTGCTCTGGTTAACTAATTTTGTGTAATATCCTCCTGAACATCCACAGGAGTAACTGAGTAAAACAAGGAGTTCTGCATCTGTTTATTTCTATGGAATGTTTATATACTTATCTAACAGTCTGAAATAATGTTTATTACTAAACAAGATGTTAGTAGTGATAAATTTCCACAGTTTATATGCACTAAGTTTCTTACCAAGGTAGAGTTTAAAGCTCACTTTAATAAAAAAGTAGTAAATATTGCATACTGGATATGTACAAAAAAGGAACTGTATGAATACAGTCACTGGAATGTTTCTTTTGCACTAGTGGACAGGTCTGTGGATCTTTACAGATCTACATCCCACACAGAGAAATATGTGGGTAGAGACAAGTTTAAACAGATTTTTTTTTTTTTTTTACAACAAACAGATTTCTAGATTTAAAAAAAAAGGTATACTTTTATAAATTTTGAAAGTTCTAAATTAGACATAAGGTGTTAGATTGGTCAAATATAGAATTGAATGACAGTGTACACTCAAGATGCTCTGACATTTTGTCACTGGCTTTTCAGATACTGCATCCTTAAGAATGAGCAGTGATGGTGTGAAGAAATTAATAGGATAGTTGAATGTCTTCAGCTAAAGTTGACTTTCCAATAAATTTCCACATTAATGATATATATATACATATATATACATCATCATGTGCCAAATTTCTTTGACTGATATTAACATAAATGGGAAATTATTTGTCTTACCCAAGACAACAAGATTTTTCCTTTTTTTTTTTTATTATTTCTAAGACTTTGTACTAGAAGAGAGAGAGAGAGAGCTGTCCAGTGTTGACCACTGTAAGAGCAGAGTACTGTAAGATTTTTTTCTCTTGATTTGCATAGAAAGCATTTTTTTCAAGGCTGTGCCTTTGACTGCCAACTCTGAACAGGTTCACACAGCTAAACAGTTTGAGCAGTAATTTTTTAAATAGTGCAGAAAGTCTGAAGCAATTTCTTAGGGGAAGAACTAAATGTTGCACAGATATGTTCAAGAAGATAATGTGGGAAAATTTACCATTTTATGAAGTCTGGCATTTTCCGCACACACTTTTAGAAACAGTATCAATCTTTGTAAGCAAGGAATAAAAGGTATCCCTGGCAAGAATAGGTAAGTGACATTAAAAGTTTAAGAAAGATTTTTCAGAAGAACAATTTCAGAAGAACAGAAATTATCCTTCTTTATCTATGCTTCAGTTCAGACAATGCCGAATCTGTTTGTCCTGACTTGTGCACTTGCCATGTAAGCTGCTTTGGAAATAATATTATCTGTGGGTTTTTTGAAGTACTAAATAATTTCTGTATACATAGCTTTATATTCACACAAAAGTCTGCAACAGGTTGGCATTTATTCTGTGACATTCTTTATTAGAAGTGCAACTTAGTAGTTGTCTCCCTCTTTTTCTTCAGTCTTCTCTTAAACTCTCTTTCTCTTGCACATTTTTGGTCCTTCTGTTCTCTTTTCAGTGCTTGTTGTTCTGTTCCCCTTTGTTCCTCATTCTGTCCTTTATAGTCATTATATTTTCTCATTATATCATTATTCTCTCATATAGTCATTATATTTCTCTTTATAGTCATTATGTTTTCTACAACTACAAGTGAGCTTAAGCTTGTTCCTGCTATTGTGAGATTTACTCCCTATCATTGGATTTTTTCTAGCATTTTTGTTAGACCTTGAAATCTTCCTCCTTTCCATCCCTCAAATCCAACAAATTCATGTCCTTCCAATGACTGACTCCAAGGTTTTAACCCTCTGGATTCAATGAGAAGTGCACTGTATCCTGAAGGCAGGAAGGAGGACCCAGAGATGTAAGCTTGAAAGTACCTCAAAGCAGGTAAATATTCTGAATTAGTGGAGGAGATGCTGAAGCAATAGTTATTTCAGAAAAACAAGCCAGTCCAAGTTTCCCATTATAAGATCTTATTAATTTCCAATAATCATTAAAAACAAGAAAAAAAAATCAAAAGAGAAAAAAAAAGAGAAAATAGCTAAAGGTATAGAGCAGTGAGTGTGTAATCTCATGCACAAGACTGATATTGTATTTTAATTCTAAGACCTGTGCTCTGATCGTGTAGCTAATGTCACATTTTAACTGGAGGCATTTGTGGAACACTTTTTATTCAGGGAAGTCAGATTTAAGTCCATATTTCTGGTTCAAAAACCTGGTTGACCCATCTCTGGGACTGTGCAGAACTTCCATTGTAACTGGAAAGGGGAACCTTGGTCACTGTATTATGCAAGTTTTTCCCTAGTGTCTTGGCAATAATCTATAAATTTGTAGTTTTAACTGGGATAAATGTTTGTGATGTTACCAAGGCCAGTAGTGTTGGGCAGGTGATAAACCTTCAGCCTCCTACAGGTGATAAATGTTTGCATGTATGTAGTTCATAAAGTGTTTTATAGAACATATTTCTTTTAGAAGGAAAGTAACTGCTGTGGGACCAGTTGTTAATGTAGATCTTTCTTACAGGGCCTTAAAAACACAAGCCCTGATAAGCAGTGTTAATTTAAATACTTTAGCTGAACATACACTAGAAGTCATAATGAGACAACTTAGTGAAATTTGTTCTAATGTTTATGTTCAAGTTGAAAACGTTTTATGTTTTTCAGATATTGATATTTTTTCTTCAGACTCTTCCTGCTCTCACATTGTCTCACAGACACACATATATTTCAGGTTTTTTTCCTCAGGATGCTGTGTGAGCCATTCATTATTGACTTTTCTTCTCTTTGAAAGAGTATCTGCCCACATAGTTAAAAAACAATTGTCTGTAGGTTTCATGCTCTCTATGCAGATGTGTGTCAGTGAGAAGTATTTAAACTCAAGGAAATAGCTATCAATTCCCTCATTTCTGAAGACAGATTCAGGAAAAGGTTCAAAACTAAAGAGAATATGAGATTTTCCAATTTGAGAGGGACAAAGGAATGTGATAAATTCCCAAGATTATTGGCGTGTTTGTTCTGTTTCTCTCATCTACATATTAGCATGATTTGTGCCTGTTTGGCCAAATATGCTGCTGGCTAAGAACTATTGTAGCTGTATTAGGAGTTGTGCTGAGTTTTGGCAGACTCAGTACTGTTACTGGGAATACTGGTTACATAGCTTTCAGACCCCTTTGAACACATCGCACTCCCCAAGGACAGCCCGTGTGTTCCTTTCAAACCCTGTGTTGCAAGTAATGTAAAACAAATTGTTAGCAGCTTTGTGGTAAAGGAGAATGTTTCTCTCTGGTAGTCTTTCTTCTCTGTTTCATGTTGCTCTTTCTCACACATCTCTTTCTCTGCATATGGGGGTGGCAGAACATAGGCTTACACATAATTGAGCTTGCTGTTTGTTTCCTGAAGAGCTCCCACAAACATATTTTTAAATCCTTGAATTTGGGTTGCTGGCTGCGAAGTTGCATATATTTGTGTAATATATATCACTTCATTCCATCTACACTTAGCATTTTTTTTCTCCAGAGTGAAATTCATACAGTGTTTTGTGTTTGCTATAAATACACATCTCAGCTGTATTTCTATCCTTTGTGTCAACATTAAAATTCCCTTGTTCTATGTTTAGCTTGAATAATTACCAAACCATTTGCAATTAGAACTCTAGGATATGACCTCACAGTGATTTATTCCTTCGTTTCTTTCTGTATTTAATGCATTTCAGACACTGAAAATACCAAATCTTTGTCCTTTTATTTTGATGTTTATCAGTAATGGAAACATTCCAAAACAATCAGCCAAATACCTATGCTTTGTTCATTTATTGCCTTCTCTGAAGATAAATTGACTGTACTCAACTCTCTTCAGCATTTTTCTTCACCTAGATATTATTGCCTTGTGCAGCCACCCCAAGGTGACTGTTATCACTTAATTAAATCCTTGCACGCTGGGAAGAAAAAACAACATTGTTCGTTCATAACCCCAAGGAGGTGTGTTTTTTTTTTTTTTTTCCTTTAAGCCACTAAGCTTTTTCCTTGTTTTATTAACTTATTCCTGGCTACAGCAAGACATACTTTGTTGATGAGCAAAAGGTTGTATTAGCTTTTTATTTTCTGGGTAAACTTATCTTTTCTCTGGGAAGAAAACTGTGGGCATTACAACAAAGAAGAAAAATGGGATCTCTCCAAACCCTGCAATTCTAGTAAAGGTCTGTGTAAACATCAAGCCAGTAAAGAGAAACAGGGGAGTAGCAGGAAGGAAATGAGAAAATAAAATGCAAACATAAAATTGGAACAAGACAAAAAAATAAGATGACGTGTATATACACAGAGAAACTACTACAGTGCTAAGGGAAAATTGGCATAAGGAATAGTATTTCTGAAGAGAAAAATATATCAGGGCTCTTTATGGTACTGTCTAGGGCAGCATCTTTTTATTAGCCTCTTGGTTAATGTCCTCTCTCTGTCTATTGATTTTAGACTACATAACACTTTCTTTTACCTTTGCATTTTCTTTTCCATAATGCATAATCCTCCCTGAAAACTGTAAGAGGAAATATTGCAGATGAGCCAGTCATTGAATATGTGAGACCTGTGATTTGTTTTTAAGTTGTTTTAAGCACAGTAGCTCATTTGGGAAAGTTCATTTGAAGCTGTGAGTTGCCAGAATACGTACAATGGTTTAGCTGCATATTGCTTGTTTCTAGTCCATTAAATGTAGGACCAGAAAATAGGTTTATCTACTCTAAAACTGGGGCTCAAGCAACCATATGTATTTGTTCATGATGCTAAATCATTTTGCCACCTGCTGTGTTCAACAAGCATTTGCAAATAATAAATGTGATTTGAAGCTGTAGTATTTGCAACAGCAGTTTATGATATCATTTCTATAGAAGCATAACATTTCAGTGAGTGATAAGAAAGAGCTTTTAAGGAGTTGGATAATCATGATTTTTGAAATTAATCACTTATTATCTGTAGACTGTAATTATTGTATGCCAGAGACAGTAGTACAAGTTCATATATGAGACACAAAATATTGATAGATTTGTACAGCTTTGCTCCAAATCCAGTATATCTGTGCTCTGGAAATTCCCTTTGTGTGATAAAGTTTCACCCTAACTTCTTTTTATTCTGTGCATTCAAATTCTTTTCTGTGGCTTTGCAAATCGAATTTTACAATGTTTATCTGGCTTAAATTTCTGTCTTTCTTAGAAATAACAAAAATCTTTCCATTTACCTTTACAGATTAACAGAATGTTTTCCAATCTGTGTACAATGGATTTGCCATCCACATATTTTAACCTATACTCAGGGGTTTTTTTGTCTAATCTATTTTATCTTCAAGGCCTGTAGGCTTATAGCTATCTGCATATCTTATTCAATATATTTAAAAGGTAACTGAAGCCTCTTTTATTTGGAATAAAGGCAATAAAGGCAAATTCATCAAGACTTTAGGTTTGGTTTGGTTTCAGATTGCTATTAAAGAGTGGTTTGGGAAACACCAATTCTGCAAGTAATTAGGTTTTGGTGTCAACAGAGTGAGATTCCTCAGAAGAAGATAGTTTTGGCTTGAGTAAGAGATTTTTTTAGGAGTTGGCTGTAGGTAGAATTTGATATGTAAATTTGGGACACTAATTTCAAATAGCTGTTGTATGTACATACTTTCTGTTTGCTTTCCAAAACCGATTTTGTCAGATTTTTCCTTTCCTTGTTCATTCCCTACTGGAAATTCTAGTTCTACATTTATTGTATTATATGATTTTTATTAATTTTCCTACTAGTTTGTGATATCAGTGGGTGGCATAGCAACTTCATTGAAGGATTGGGAAATGGCACAGGAAGCCTGTGAGGGAGAATCTGATTCTGAGAAGGTTTAGGTATAAATATATTGCAAGATATATTGCAGTTTGAAACCAGGATGATTTTAAGTTTCATATGCCATTAATGTCCATCTTTTAGGGGTCAAAAATTGTTCTGAATTTCTAAGAATCCTAATGTGTTTATTTTATTTTCCATTAAAATTTTAATTTATAAATAAGCCCAGACTTAAGTACAACAGAAAATCTCCTCAAGCTGAATTGCAATCCTGCTAAGGATTGTAACTAGGCTGAAAAAACTGTTTAGATTTTAAACCCTAGTCAGAACTCAAACAATCTTCTCAGATGTGGAAAACATTTGGTTATATTTCTGTTGCAGTTATCTTGTGTGTGTGTGTGCTTCTGCTCTTTCCCATCTGGTTTGAAACCAGAGTCAGGAAATGACTGATAAAATACCATTTCTTTTTCACTATAGTGACTGAAAACAGATTGAAGAAATTCAGATATATGTCGGAACTCATTAAAGCATGACCACTTAAATTTATTTATTTTAAGTTGAAGGGGTTGCTGCCAATTAAAATGGCAAATTTACATGCAGAAGTCTATCTAAACTGCTTTCTGTGTGGTGTGTCAGGCAGCATGTTCATTTGGGCATGGCAATGGAACAAAATCTGAACTGCAAAGACATTCACATGGCAGCCTAAAAAACACTGGCAGTGCAGTTTGACAGGAAAAGGGGTAATAGTTTTAAACTGAAAGAGGGTAGATTCAGAGTAGATATAAGGAAGAAATTATTTATGATGAGTGTAATGAAACACTGGCACAGGTTGCCCAGGGAGGTTATGGATGCCCCATCCCTGGGAACATTCAAAGTCAGGTTGGACGGGGATCTGAACAACCTGATCTAATTGATGTCCCTGTTCATTTCAGGGAGGTTGGAGATAGATGGCCTTGAAAGGTCCCTTCCAGCTCAAACCACTCTCTGATTCTATTTGATTTTGGCTCAATGTAGTTTTACAGTGATTTAAAGAAAGGGAAAAAGATGGAAAAAAGGTGAAGAAGATCAGGAAAATATGTTATTGCTTAGGGTCTAAAAGCAGACAGTTCTGGAGACAGGAGAAAACTGCAAAAATATGGAACTTTGTTGTATTATATGATTTTTCTTTAGTAATTTTAATACTAGTTTGTGATATCAGGTGTCATAGTAACTTCATTGCAGAATTGGTAAATGGTGCAGGAAACTTCTGAGGGAGAACTTAATTCCAACAATGCTTATCTTGAAATATATGACAGCAGAAAGAAGAAAAACATCACAGGGAAAGCAAAAAAGCTGGGATGCTACACTCACACTTTAAACACTCTATGTATAAAGCATCCTAATAAGAAATTAGAAGTGTTTCCTTGGTTTTCTCTGGGTGATTCTGAATAACAGGGAAATGGTGCTAACATTTGATTTGGCAAGAGGAGGAGTTTTCTTTCATCACTCTCATTTACGAAGGCACATTTACCACAGTCATAATACAGAGAGACTAAGCTTCAGGTCTCTTACAAATTGGAGTGAATCAGATAGTAACAGTGGAGAGCAATCATGTCAGTACCTACTTGGGACACAAGGTTCAACATATAGATTGTTGACATGTGCAATAAATAGCATTAGGATTGGTGATGTCAAGACTTCTTCAGGGCTCTTTAGATAATGCAGGGTTGTGGATTATTGGCAGAACAACAGCTACTGTACTCTGCACTTCCAAGGAGGTCTTGAGCACCCTTTGATGAGCAGGTTACTGGTACTTTGTGCTGCAGCTGATCCTGGGCATCCCTTAAGTGAATAGCATAATAATTTGGCTGCACACTAAAACCCTGTATAAAAATACAGATGTACATTTTCTGTCTCAAAAAGGAAAAAAGATATTATTAGTTGAAACCTTGTGTTTCTGGCTTCTGGACAAATCATAACTCACTTACCAGTCCCCACACTAGAGAATGGGATTTTATTATGGAAATTCAAACAGACCCTTAATTATCACAGCAGTCAGAGGTGCCACTGTAATATATTAGCTTGTATTTTAAAAAGAATATAAACCTTTTTCATTGGAAGAGCTGCTCTGTGCTGTTGATATGCTTGAATTTATGCAATAAGC
Organism: Agelaius tricolor; assembly: GCF_023055355.1. Classification (NCBI taxonomy): domain Eukaryota; kingdom Metazoa; phylum Chordata; class Aves; order Passeriformes; family Icteridae; genus Agelaius; species Agelaius tricolor. Next base: position 26,235,607 of record NW_027269265.1, on the reverse strand, counting down.
TGGTAAACAGCAAAATCCATACTTATCTTTACCAACACAGGCATTGGAGGTGAGCTCAGGGAAAAAAAAAAAAAAGGCAAAGAGGGAGGGAGGGAGAGAGAGAGAAACACAGTATTTCTTCATGCCTAGGGTGAGATTAGAGACCTGTTGATGGCAAACCTACATACTGTCTTCTCACCTGGTCTCATATTCCAGCTGTGAAACAGAAGTGGAAGGTCAACATAGCAATAGTGTTTTGTAGTGGCAAACTGAGTTGATTTCGTCACATTCATTCAGGACCAGACCTCCAGTTCCCTCAGGATAATTGATTTTCATATAAATGTGCATTTCCCACTTTTGTGTGAAATGTACTTCTGGACTGAAGCACTGTAAGCTCAAAACCCTTGCACAAAGTATTGCAACCCAGCATAAACATATCAACTTTACTGTGAAGAATGTAAATGTTGTGGATAATTATTTCAGGGGAAAATTTTGAAATATTTTTATTATTAATGAAGTATCCAATTTGTTTCAGAAATTTGTTTATTCCATGTAGTTGCAGTATTCCTGTGTTCCCTGCACAGATAAGTGAATGGAAATCTAAGCTTCTGTGAGAACCAGAACAGCACAGCATAGTTTTGTGTAGATTTGCATCCTGTCTTCAACTGACTTTTGTGCCTTAAGACAGTGAGTATTTTTCAGTGATCAGGACACTTGAAAAGTCTCTGTTCCATGATGTCTAATAGAAACTCATATTCCACCCTTTACTGCTACAAAGGCTCTCAGAGGTCTCATCTCTATTTTAAATCCATTTTCTCTAAACCTGTAGGAATTTCTCTAAGACCTCTGTTAAATTTGGAAAAAAAACTAACCATGGATTTGAATGCTGTTAATGCATTAGACAGACAAAGACATGCAGAGTAAAGGAAACAATCTTCAGAGTTGCAAGAACCAGTTCAAAATACAAACCTTAAGGAGTTATAGTTCTGTGGGCTTTTTTCCTCTCCCTTTTTTTTCCATGTCTCAATAAACCCAGCTTCTACTAACTAGCATGTTCTGATTTATGTTAGTCCAGAGTCAAGGATTCAAGTCACAAGATTAGGGATTCAAAAGGCAGTAACTATTCAGGAGGCTTCTGTGTACTGGTTTTTAGTGGAAAAGCGAATGGCTGCTTTAATTTAGCCCAGCTGTCTATGGATCCTGGAAGACTTCGGAGGGAACGTGTGTGGAACTGCTCCACACTCCCATAGGTGGAGGAAAAATGGGTATAGCAAAAGGATCTCCTGCATTAGTTCAAGGATTAATGACAGCTGGAGGGACTCAGCACATTAGGACCAGATTCTCTCTTCTTTGCATTATAACATGGAATAAGAGGCTGAAGATAAGAACATGAGTTTTTAATTTTTTTTTTCTATGTAACTTAAAGGGTTACTGTTAGAAACAGCACTGCGTTGGGTAGACTATGGATTTATTCTTAATGTTTTGTGTTCTTAATATATCTGTATTCCGTTGTCTGGAAAGTATTCTCAAGATGTTCTTCTTTCAAGAAGAGTATAAATCAGAACGATATGCTAGTGAAAGAACTCAACTCAATTTCTCATTGAAATCTATTTTGGTTGTATGTATTGCAATCTAATAGATTAAATATGCTAAACACAAGCCCCTCATCCTGTTCTTCCTCGAGCACAGCCTCTCTGCTTCATATGTATGAAATTGTGTGAGGCAAGTGAGAACACATATTCAGGTCTGGGATAGAGGTCGAATTCTAGCAAGCCAATTGTCAGGATCAATCACCACAGCATCTGAGTACCTCTTGAGTGCACAGATGATATTTTAAGAGTGAAATTAACTCTCTATAAAAAATTCTTCCTTTTAGTTTTTTCACCTAGGTTTTTGGACAACTGATATTTAGCTACCTTTATCTGTTTGCTTTCACATAGTGTCAGGTTGTGTAGATTGACAGAAAAGCTAACCAAACATGCAAATACACAACGAATATAAGATCAATTTGAATTGAGCTTACATAAACTGAAATATTTATATGTTGCATAAAAGGGCTTCAAATTTGCAGCTTGGGAAACAATAACATTCACAAAAATGCTTATTGCTCCCACAATCAGTTTTGCTTCTACTGTGTTTCAGTCAGCTCAGGTTCCCACAATCTCTTGCTGTGTGTTCTGAGGTGCAGGTCTGGGGACTCAAGGCTTCACTCTGCCAGCTCTGTGTATCTTAGCTCCTGCTGCTGATCACCTTACTCTTTCACTTTTGGCACTTATTTAGTAAATGTTATGTAGGTACATACTTTGTCAAGTCCTTTACTCAGGGCAGCACCTCTCAGTGCAGAAATGCATAGCTGATTGTAATATTTGTACCACCAAAGGGCAGGAACCACTTACATTCAAACACTGTGTATTCAAAACAAAGGCAGCCCACAGATGTACACTTAGTCCTGACCTGAAGTGATCACTTTCTCAGGGGAAGAGATATATAATGTAGTCTCTGTATGATAATTCTTATCCTAAATAAACCTGATTGCATTATGTGGCATCTCCTGTACAAAGAGTCTGGAACCAGCACTAGGAGCTCTAGGAATCCTAAATAATGAAAGGTTAGGAACTCATCAGAAATCATAAAGATAAAAGTTCAGTGCTTTCTTACATGACTTCACAGGGTGGTTTGAGATTATGCAGCAATATAGAATGGCCTTCTAGAAAAAAATAATATTTCTATCTATGGGGCAGAGATTCCTAAAAGTCATTTATTGTTTTTGTACTCAAAAATTGTCAAAATCTTAATCTCAGATTTTTTTCTTGAACATCCATTACTTAGAAATTTTTAATCTTGCTGTGATTCTCAAACTTACCTCTGATACTCCTTATATTATCAGCAAGCAGTCCAGGGAATACATCTTAAAAATTCAACTGCCACCTTTAAATATTGTTCTTGCCTCTAAACTTTTCTCTTCTACACTTTCTACTTTTGCAATTATTCTGTTTTGTATGCTTTTTTCTAATCAAGTAGTAAAACTACCACTGCAAGTTTTTTGCTGTTTTGGATGTATAAACATAATTATTCTGTAAGTCTGTGAAAGATGCATCAAGGGAATCAGTAAAGTTTACTCCTCCTCCTTCATTTCTTGGCTTTGAGCTATAAAGCAGACCTCCTTATTATTGACAAATTTATTTTTTGGCACTCCCTTGTTGTCATAAATTGCATCCTGACCACATGAGCAAAGAGCACGAAAATGACAAATTAGGAAGCTGGCATCAAAGTCCATGCTAACCACATCCTTTGAGTTTGTCCCCTTACCTCATCTCTTTTACTGTAGCTGTTTTGGTGCCAAATGCATGCTGCCTGGTTGCCAAGTATGTGTCATGAATTCACAAGGAGTCTATGGTCATGTAGCCATATAACTGTTATGGTGGGCTGTGATTGAAAAAATGGCAGCAGTATGAGTTGAAAACTGGGGTTTCTATGTGTTTTATGTCGGGATTTTTGCTCAGTAGCAAAAAGCTTGTAGCCCAAGGAAGGCTGATATAATTCCTATGCCTTTTAATTTTTTTTTTTTTGGGCTTTTGTTGGAAGGTGGGTTTTTTGTTTGTTTTGTTTATTTGGGGTTGGTTTGTTCGTTTGTTTGCAAGGGATTAAAAAGATGGAAGAGGACGAATAAAGCTTTTAGAGATTTGTGTAAGTCATTAGATGATCAAACTTCAGTTACTCATTTTTATTCATGTGTATCAAATATATCCCATGTAAAACCCTATTTCCCAGCACAATACTCCAATTGTCTCATAGTACTTAATTGTGAAAGCCCAAGGTCAGATTTTCCACCTAGGTAGTTATGCTTTTGCATGTTTGTTGAGGTTGCTGGAGGATATTGCTCTGATATCTTAATAATGAGAGCACAAAAGATGGATACTGAGGCTAGATTCCTGTTAGCCATCATTTATGCCTTTTATTTTATTTTAACCCTCCATCCAAAAATGGTTGCCATGTTGAAGTGGAACTTGCTTTTTTGCTTCTTTCTTTAGTAAATCATGTTTTTTAAGCCATGTTGTGACTCAATTGATAAATAAATAATGCAACTGTATGTATATTATAAGAGAGGGATTATGTTCTTTCATAAAAATCAGTTGCATCCAATACTTCCTCTCTTTTAAAAAAGAGTGAAATATTTTTGCTGTTATTGAATTTTGTAGGTTTAATTGGTGACAGGCTTTGTCCTTGAATAAATGCTCAGCTCCAGTTATAGTATCGCTATGTTACAAGAGTGAAAAATTCTAATTAAGATGATCTGTTTTCCAGAAAAAAGTTTAGTATATCAATTAGTCTGTTTTATCAGGGAGAACATTCCTTTCTCCAGCCCCTAACTCCTGATCAGAGCCTGAATGAGGAAAGCATCACAGATGCATGCTGCATTGGACAAAGAACACATGCATGCATTTAAATCATGTATATCTTACTTTTTACTGATGTAATTGTGAAATATGTCCTTTTTGCATTCATAATTAGGGGGTGGAACAGATGGTGAAGGCTTAGTTTAAAATAATCTGTCATTAAAATAACCTAGCCTACTGGTAATTCTTCACTCTAACTGGAGTTTAGGTCAGGGTAACAGGGTTTTTTGAAGCATTGGAATACACTAGAAAGAATTAGGGACTTCATAGATAGTGTGAAATATGAGGATATTCTCCAGAAGGACACCGTAGTAAGACTCCAGTGAATTAAATTTGCCTGTAGTGGGAATATGCAAAAATGGCTGGGACAAAATTCCTCTGACAAATATAAATCCATTTACTATGATGCATTATACATAAGTGCATATTCGGTCAAAGTGGTACACTTGGTTTCATATCTTAAAAGGAAATAACCTCACTATGCTTCAAATACTGTAAAAGGCAGTGAGTATTTTGGGTTAAAAACCTGTGCTTTACATTTTTGTATTATTCTGATGTCAGAGGATATAAATTATAATAATTTGTATTATTATTCTGGGGTGCTGTAGCTAGTGAGTTTTAAATCTGAGTCTCACTTTCTTCGTGTCTACCACATTGACTTGCTCGTACGTATGTGACAAAGAAAAACTTGTATCAGTCCTGCCTGGCTAATTTAGAACAGTTTTCAGGAAAAAGAAAACTGGTTCAATAAATCAGATAGTTGCATGTCTTTAAAGCATTTATTTTAGTGTTCCCTTCAAGATTTCATTCTTTAACAGCTTTGAAGAGAGCATATAGATTTCAGCATGGTATTATGATAAATCTTCTTGAGGAGGGGCAAGCATTAACATTTGTGTCGGTTCTTTTTCATCTTAATCCAACCTTGGTTAATAATCAGAAAATTCTACATAGTGGGTAAGAAGATGTAATTAACCCTTTGACCCCAGAATCTTAATTGGCGCCTGTTGAAAACAGTGGGGCAGTTAAAAAAAAATAAATTAAAAAGTAGCCTGTGGTGATTGAAACAGCATAATACATAATGGTTTTCTGAAATCAAAAGTAATAGAGAGCTTCAGCTTTAATCACATTTTGCATAAAGCCAGTAAGTGTAGTTTTAAACAAGAAGTTGCCAGTCTACCTTAAATTGGATTGTGCTCAAAATTGGCATTTGGGGTCACCCTGATCCTTTCTCAGCTGCCACACTAGAAGAGATAGGAGTAGGTTTATGACAGTCAACTTCATTCACTTTAAAAAATAAAAGAGCGAAATTAAGTCAAGAAAATTTTCCTTGTATTCATGGTCTCTCCTTCGATGAAAATAGGACATTGCAAAAACCCAGTTAGCTTTCCAGACTCTATTTTTATATTATAGTTAACTCTGAAATGTCCAGAACAGAAATCCTTCTGCCTATGAACTACATTGAAACTGTTCAGAAATTCTGTCTGGAAAGCACTGTGGTCCTCCTGTCAAAATAGATATCTGAAAGCTGATTCAATCCACTACCCTTCTCTCATTTATTTTGTCCTTACTTATACATAAACAATATGAATAATACTTCCAGATATTTCTCATTAAAACAGAATTGTTTGTGAATATGTAGTATCCAGTGGTATCACATACTCTTCTCAGTATATAATATAACCTGTGTTATGTTGCCTTGCACCTTCTCTGAAGTCTGCTGCTCTCTTGGCATGCACAAAGGACATACGCTTTATGAAAAATTGAAAAATTTCAACACGCATTACTTAAATAATAAATATTCATAAATAATACCTATGAATAACGAATGAGGCAGTCCTTCAGAACTACTGTTTGACCTGTAAAAGGAACAACAACATTGTCACAAAAGTGGTCCGTCTCAGCCCTTTCATACTGGTGGGAGGAACTGCCTTGCATTGGAAGATGGCTATTTCTCCTCCTAGTTTTATTGTCATTTTTCTTAGGTGTTGGAACTTGAGCTTAGTACTTGGAGCTTTTGTTTTAAGGTCTTTTCTATTTTGGGCATGAAAGGAGTTAGGTGTCCATTAGCTGTTAATCAGTGGTTCTTTCAAAATACAATTAAATATAAACTTCCTCATTTTATTCTATTAAACAAAATGCTGAATTTGGCCAGGAGTTGCACATAACCTTAGCTTCAGAGAAGTGGAAAAAGAAATTGAGAAAGAATGACCATGACTCATTAGTCTCAGCTGGCTTAACGAACAAATTTTATGTCACAGGAAGTGACTAATCACATCCAAAGGTGTTGGTGTGCTGCGTTGGCCCTGCCAGTCCTTCGGTGGTGCCTCCTCAGTTACCTCCCCTGTAAAACTTGGGTGCAAAAGTAGGCAATATTCTTCCAGAGAAAAAGAGAAAAAAAGACTAAACAAGTAAAGCTAATAAAGTAAGACTATTTAAAGGAAAGGAGAGAATCTGAGTTAATGGCAAGGAAAAGTAGCAAGTGCTTAAGATGACTAACACTTCTCACTTCAACACCCTTCCAGTTGCTGATGACTTGCAAACTTTAGCCATGGAGGCTGAAATTTCTTTGAACAGCTATGTTGGCTAGAGATTGTTTGTTTGTTTATATTTTTTCCAGCAAAACTGGTGTCAGACTATTTCAAAACTACACTGAATAAACATTTCTGCCTAATCAATACTCAAAGCATTCTTCAAATTTTTGTTTCATTAAGTCTGAATTCCTAAATAAGATGATGTGCATAAAAGAAGCAGAAAAGACATCAGTGACTCAGAGAATTATTTTTTCTAGTTCTTAGAAAAAATTGCCCAGATATGTCAGACAATTACACACTAATGCAGTGTGCTAAGCAGACCAGATGATAAATGTGCTTAAACTTTATGTCATTCTCTCAAGTAACAGAGCAAAGGGGCCACACAAAAAGCTATATAAAAAACTGAGAAAAGGAAGGTTGTTTTTATATGATACACAAATAACCTATGAAACATCTTTCCTCAAGAAAGGAAGGTATCACAGTCATGCCAAGAACAGGTTTGTAATAAACCTCTGGTAGGCTTGTTATTGCCAGGACATTCCACTGTTCTGAAGCATCTCTGTACATACTGTCAGACCCAGGGAAACTGACTGCTGCTCATAGGCATTTAGTCTGAGTCAGTGTGACAATTTCTTCTTCTTGGTGGAGAATGGAGTTCTGTATGGGTGTCCAGGGAGACAGTGTCACGGTTCTCAGTTCAACAGAGGGTTAAGCCAGTTTCCTCAAAGGAACACAGGACAGAGAATCAGGAATACTTTAACTAAGACCTGTAAAGATTTACTTTTCTGAGTAAGAGATTGTACATAGTGAGAGATCAGATGTGCAAAGGTTTTGATTGTCCTGGTATTGGTCTAAGTTTGAACTTCACTGTTCCAAATATTCCACCTGTTATTGATGTTAAAAATTCAAAGAAGTGATGTTAATAATATGAGAAAGAAATTATGATGATTTATAAGAGGCCATAAATTACTTGCATAATATAAATGTTTTTACATGAAGGAGATCCATGCAGATTTACATTTTTATTAATTCATAAATATAAATTAGAGTCTTTTTTAATGCAGTGTCTTTAATGAGGGTTTGTTTTCCAATATGCGGTCCATTATTTTTAGAAAACTCAGATTTTGCACTAATTCCACCACCTACTACATCAGAGAGGGGTGAACTTTTGCCAAAGACAGCTTTTGACTAGCAGCCTGTTAGAAATTAGTCAAGAAGCAGAAAAATAAAAGTATTAAAATCCCTAAGAAATCACTGTTATGTATTTGCAAAAGAGGGGTTACATGATTTTTTCATTATGTATCTCCATCAAATTTATGTGCTTTTTCCTTCCAAAACTAGGCTAATATTTTAAATGCTACAGTTAATATTTCCTTTACATGTTCTTTTATCACAAGGGGATATTTGGGATAGGATTTTTGGGATTTTTCCTTGGTCCTCCCAAAATTTGAGCTGTTTCATACTTTCTGAGCTGTTTTAGCATTTCTAATTTCTGGAATTTTGTCGTTTTACTTTTGTAATAGTGTGTGATTGTTTGCCAAAAATTATCCTCATAGGTAAAGACATTGATGGTGTATGAAGGTAGTTTCTTCCTAATAAAGATTTACTCTTATTGATAGAGATATACTCCCTTCTGGATGTGCAGTGATTTACCCTGTGTCAGTTTAGAATATAGTCCTCTGTTTATTAACTGCACTCATGTTTCAAAAGGTGCACATTAATCGCTGCAATTGTATTTTGGTTTTTGCAGTTGAAATGGAAACCACATCCAAAGACTTGAACCTGTCAAAGAAAAATCTGATCTAGACTTTTACACCAAAAGGATGAAATTCATAGCATTTCTAGAGACCTAAGCTGTAAACATATTTGACAGTAATCTGCTGATTGGCTTTGTTGTCTCACAAAAAGAAAATGGTGTGTGGGTATATGCATGCGTGTGTGTGTGTGTGTGTATAATCCTCAATTAATTTACAAATTATTGAGGTCCACAGTGATTTGAGTGATGGCAGGATTTTATTTTCTCCTTTTGAATTTTTGGAAATGGAAATTCTCTGCTTTGATTCTGAGCGATGGGGGGTGATTTTTTTATATACACTGCTCAATTGGAAGGTTATGTGTTTTCCTTATTTATTTCTTCATGAAAAAAATAATGAACATTTTATTTTTTTTACATTTCTTCTATCAAACAAATGATATAAATTTTATACAGTACATGGCAGATATAAGCATGGCAGTAAAATAACTTAGTAATATACTCATCAGTTTGGACTTAGTAATATACTCATATGATGTTTATTAATATGTAGACAGAATACAAAGGAATTGTCTTAAGGGTTCAAATTAAAACCACTCTCACAAAAGTCAGAATATTTTCCTCAGTTTATTCTGTGATGCGTTTATTTGAATCTATTTCTATTTGTAGTTTGGAATTCTTTAATAATCTATTAACTCTTTTTTCCCCTCTTATTCTGTAGTCCCTCGATGGATTTGTATTTGCACTAAATCAAGAAGGAAAATTTTTGTACATTTCAGAAACCGTCTCCATCTATTTAGGCCTGTCCCAAGTAAGTACACGCTTTCAATTCTAGAACATAACTGTGTATGATGCATTCTTCTGTTTATTATTATTAAGCAAATAATAATTTGGTTTCTGTGTTTTCTATGGATTATAAGCTGTTTAAGGTGCATCCTGTTCATCCTGAGACACAACTGAAAAATGTGTCTATAGTATTGAATGTTGAGATGTGTAAGAAAAGTTTTTGCCACAAAGGATCATTATTAATTTATTGAGAACAAATGAAGTTTCTTTTCTCAGTTGTTTTGAACTTTAAACCTCTATACCTGATAGGAAAGGGACACTCTAATAGTACTTCCCTTGTGTCCTATTACTGGATGTTTATGGAGTACCCTGCATTATCCAGGGAGCTGACACAATGACAGGGAGTCATTTGGAGTCAAGAAATGCTGAAAGAGGCCATTAAAATGTCTTGCAGGGAGGGTTCCAACAAGGACACATTTTGATGCTTTCACCAATGCTCACTAATATGAAAAGATGAATTTGTAAAATATAGTAATTTGGGGGGGGAGGGGGGTTGGTTTGAGATTTTTTTTTTTTCATTTAATTGCTGACAACTGTTTTTCAAAGATTAAAAGGCAGGGCAGAAGTGGGGCAAAAGTTAGTTGTTAATTCTTATTCCTAATCCTGCAGCATTCAGAAATGTTTAGGCAGGATAGCTTCTTTCTGCTTTCACTTAGAAATGAAGCAGAAATATTTTGCATGATGATTTTTAGAGAGAAACCATCTACTTCTACTGCAGTTATCCTGAGGAGGAAAAGAAAAACTGAAATAATACTTATTTCAACTACTTTAAATTGGGACCCACACAGCTATGAGGAAGCAACTATTTCCATAGGCTACTTACTGTCAGTTTTGCTGTACCCTACCAACAATTAAATGGGAAATATTAATATTTGGTGACCAAAATAGACTAATTTTAAATATTATCAGGAGAGAATATGAATAGGGCTCATTAAGTCCTCAAAGAATATGCAAGCAATTGGCTGTAATAAGTTCAGTAATTGTTATTTTGTGCTGGCTTTGGCAAACCCAATGATAGAAATGGAAACAAGAGCTGTTTCTAGCTCATATCAGTATTCTTGTCTCTCATTAAAGTCCCTCGTTTTGTAATAGACTTTAATCCCGGATTTAATCTGTTTGGGAGTTAGTATCAAGAATCTCACATTTTGAAATTGGTGCACCACCATGTTGCTAATACAGTAAAGAATTGGAACTTTAATGTTTATTATTGTCTTATGTTCATATTAATCTGGTTTAGGCATAGTATCCAACAAAGTCTAATAAGCCAGTAAAGAAGAAGGATGGATAATTAGTTTAAGCAGGTAAATGCTAATTAGGAAACTCCTGAAAGGCATCCATTATACACTAGCTTAAAACAAATTTTACAGCCCTGGTTAGTGGTGTAATCCAAATTCTGTCAAGGCAACTGCATTTTCTGTAATTGAGATGTGTATGTTTGCTTTGCATAACAGATGGCTCTGTATGCTTAGACTGATAGCTAGGAAAATAATAATTGCATTATTCTGGCCAAAAGAATATTAGCTCTTGGGTTTTGGCCATTTCAGTCAGTCCTCCTGCCAGCACAGCATATGCACATATATGGATTGGATTTTCAAGGAAATTGATGCATCTGGAATAGTGTGGCCATCTGAAATATCATCTGTTCAAGAAAAATTTGGCTTTAACCCTATGTTAGTCTCTTGTTAAAAGCATTTTCTGCCACTGTCTTTCAAACTATAGAGTTGATAAATCTCTCCTTGCTCTGAACTCACATCATGTTGTAAAGACTTTACACTCCATCTTGATCCATATACATTTCAAGAAAGGGTTCAGATAAATGAAGCAATTGTCCTTGCCTGTTAGAGTATTGGAAATATCAGGGCAAATATTTCCATGTGTTCACCACTGAAAGTACTGATGGAAAAACTACCAAAAATCAGAACCAGTACTGTTGTTTTTTATAGAATAATAAATTAAACCTACTGAGATTTACTAAAATATCTGAGATTTTTGCTTTTCTTCTCTTCTGTCTTTATGGAGACATTTGGTAGTTCTAAGACCTACAGTATTTATATATTTTTGATATATTGTTCTCTTGGTACAGCATTATACTGCTAGTCTCTTAATAATTTGAAAAGGAGTGCTGTAGCTACTTCCTACTAAATCACTAGTCAAAGCTTATTAGTTGCTAAAACTATTAGCAAGTCTATCCCTAGAAGCATTTTTCAAATATATATGGAAATGCTACAGTTTTCACCACACCAAATTTAAAATTCTCATGAATTCTGAATTTCTGGGTTGGTGCTATGTAATACATGTGGTTTTGTATTTCTTGCACTGCACGTAAACATTGATATACCCAATGCTGATACTCCAAAACTTTATATTTATATAGAACCTCCAGGCAGTGTTGCACCTAAAGGCATTAAAATGTACATTATTATTTGAAATCGCTTCATCAAGTACTGCCTTTGGATTCTTAATTTCTGGTCAAATTATTTCTCCAAGACTTCATCCTTGTTTGGTGTTGTTTTGTTGGATGTTTTTAGTTTTCATTTTTTAACTAGCATGCATAGAAATAATGTAAAATATATTTTGTATTTGCAAAGCAAAATCTCATGTCTCCTAGATAAAGGAAAATAGTTCTTGTATTGAATCTCAGCAGGTGGCAACAGTTATGGTAGTCAATTTTACTCTTTTCTGAACGTTTAGAGCCAGTGGTGCAAAACAAATGGACGCCAATGTTCTAAGATAGCTGCAGGACTAATAGTAAACAAATCTGATAAAACAATATCTTGGAAGGTAGCCTGAAAATTATAATAATAAAGTTACCCCTGGCAAAAGTAACAGTATAGTTGAACAGTAAACAAAAATTGCAATAAATGCCCTTTTGACATTAAAATGAGTATAACTTATATGTAGACACCCATCGACATATATATTTTGAATTTTTTTTTTTTTTGTATAATTTATCTTCCCACTACTGCTAACCAAGAATTTTAAGCTAGTTTGGCAGATGTATATTTCAGACCACACTGTGGAATTACAATCAGATCAGTTTCACAGAGCAGAGATACATTTCAAAGTTTAGGAAAAGAGAGTTAGCTGAAAATAATGAGTGAGAAAGGTAAAGAGCCAAAGCAAGAGAAATGGACCAACAATCTCCCAGTTAAAGGGTCTATGTATATTGGCTTTAGTCTATGTTAACTGTCATAGCTCAGTTGTACTTGAGGCAAGCTGAAATAGTTGAACATACTTTACAGTTCTTTCATGAACTGTAGTATTTGTTGAAAGAGCCAGAAATGTCTAGCAATGTGCAGTTTGGCCAGGATTTCATCTCTGGGTTGGACAACATGATCTGTGGTGGTGTAGCCAATACAAACATCTTTTTCCTCTGGATCTCTGTAGTGATGTTGTTCTTCATATGTATCTAGTCCCATGCATTTTCCAAGTCAGTAGGTAGTTTTTGATATCAGGGTTACTTCCATCTTTGAAACCCTTAGTCCCTGATTTCCTTTTAGAAATGGGATGAGATTTCAAAAGAAAATGGCTAACCACTGAAGAGGCATTTAAATTGCTCCTTCCAGCACTTAGAAGTCAGTGTGAGTGCTTCCCTAACAGGTCTCAATTCTCTTGAAAATGTCTTTGCTTGAGACTTGGACCAAACATATGCTGAAACATAAATAGTAACAAAAAGGGAGAAAAGTCTATCCAGAAACAGATAGAATAAAAATGTGTTATCCAGAAAGGATAAAATTGCCTGACATATGATGTTTCAGGTTCAATAGAAAATATTATGAGCTGATAATCTGGCTAGGATGCTTTTGCTTTCAGGAAACAAGTTCTTAATCACCTCTTACAATAGTTGTACTCAGCAAGGATGGTATGCATTGTTTCCTGCCTGTGAGGTCCACATCTTAAAGTAAAATATTTCCTACCTTTGCTCCTGCTTGCCCAGGACACAGAGCAGATTGGCCTGTTGAAAAGAGAGCTAAAAATGAACAGTGCAGCTGCTGGCATAATAAGAGATAGATAATAGAGATGAAAAAGGAAGAAAACAAGAATAAAATTTTGAGAATTTATCTATTTGAAAATAAAGCAGGCAAAACCAACAGGTATATTACATGTGTACTCTGCTACCGGTAGCATAATATATTTCCTTATTTTGGCTTTTTGTGCATTTGTTCTATGAAATAGCAAATAAAATTATAGCTACAGCACACAAGTACAAGGTCAAATAAATGACAGTACTCATTCTATTTGTGAAGCTATTCTGAAAAGGAACCATGGTGCCAAATGTGGTTTATTTGAATAATAAAGAAGAATTAGATTCCCCTGATAACTTGGCTGAGGGCCAATAAATCACTGGAGGTTAAGAATGCTTTGCAACTGCCATGTATTTCTTTTGCTTTTACGAAGCACAAGCCTCAACTACTATGCTCTACCTGTTTTTCAATGCAAATCAAGTTGAGGTTAGTAGATGGTTAAAGGATTGCTTTTGTGCTCT
>NW_027269265.1:26171615-26219115 GCF_023055355.1 Agelaius tricolor | reverse complement strand
AAAAAAAAGGGCATTTGATAAGGTATTTTCATTGCAATTCTTAACTCCTTCCAGTACTGAACAAGACTGAAAACATTAGCAATCAGATCATTTGCTTCCTGATGGATGCAATGGTTTCAGATTATTTTAATAAATATATCTGGGGAAAATGGGTAAGACAATTTAGGTATTTTATGCTTCTCTTTCCTATTAAAGCAAATTAAAAGTTTTCCTGAATTAATATTCATATTATCCAAATTAGCTACAGAGTACTTTTGGTATCTTCTTTGCATTACATTGTAACATAGTCATGTGGAAGTTGGAGAATATTCTGTAAAACAAAGAGCTGTGGAATAATTGAGGGGAAAAAAAAAACAACAGGTACTGGTGAGAAACATACACATTTGCCCCAAAGGTATTTTCCATGCTTTTCGGGCACATTAGAGATGAGGAGAAAAAACCCTCAAAGAAAAGTAAGTATTCTACCTTTTAAGAGTAAGTTCAAACAGTCATTCTTCTCATGAGTGATGAAAATTTCACTTCTAAAACAAATTATAATTAATAGATTTTGATTAATAGTAAGAAAATATGCTTTTCATTGCTTATAAAACATACTGATTATAAACTTTGATTTTCTTTTACATCCATATTTGAGTCAGAGAAAGTGAAAGTCATGACTCAAATATTTCCCATTGTATGAAATTATTCAAGATTTGTAGCAGAGAAGCAGTAGAGGTTCACTTGACAGAACTTCCATTCCAAGCACTTGAGAAGGGTGGGTCAATCCACAGATACTAAAGGGCTGGTTTAAGGTTATGAAAGGAATAAAACAGTGCCCATGTGTATTAAAAACACAATCACTGAATGGTTCTGAGCCACAAAATAATGCTGCAAAAATGAAATATAAAAAACTGCTTTAAACTCAGACCACTTTAGTGATATCTTCAACTGCAAATCCTCACTGACAGTTCTACCAGTCCAACTAAGGGCTTGCATATGAAAGCACAAGATCAGGAAGCAGCTCAAAAGAAGGATAGGAAATACATCTTATTCTGATTTTACCAGCATCATGCATTAACAGCCTTGGTCAGGACTTTACTTGCTCTGTGTTCAGTCAGAGTTAACAGATTAATACTACTCTGAGAAGAGAGGATTGATAAGAGAGCCAGGAGCATTCCAGATTCTGTGGAGAGCGTCTTCGCTGCAGATGGGATCTAGTCAAGAGAACCTGCTTCCTGGTTAAGTTACAGTGTGAAAGAGAAAGCTCCCCGGTTGCTTTCTGCATTTAGGGGACAGGGAAAAAGGACAGCAGAAAACTTGTCTGGCTTACTGTGAACCAGTACTTTATCTTACTTGCTCAGCTGAGTTCCTTAACAACATTCACATCGAAAGTTCTCTCTGCTGTTTGCTCATACCTTCAGAGCTGTCCACATTCATCCTAAATAACTTGGCTCCACATGGATGATGTTTACTTATCGTTCTCATGGCACTCCCACAGAAGCTTCCTCTGCAGATGAACCCACAGAAGAGCTAGTTTAAAGCCATTTTACAAGCTAGGCCATCAAAATCTGACATCAGGACCCACCCCATCACACAGCCTGTTCTAGCAGTGCTGGCATAGCCAAAACCAGCCATGCAGCAGAGGGGTACTTCTACTGACCATCTGATGAGGTAGTAGAAAACTAGGAATTCATTTTTCCCAGACAGGAGCTCAGATGTGGCAACAGAGTGAAGTGATAAACTTTCTTTGTTCAGAGTTAGAAATTTAGGGCAAAAAGGCGAGAAAGAAAATCTCTTCCTTCAGCAATGATGAGACATGCCTAAGAGCAGAATCATCTTCCCTTTAGAGAGAGGAATCACCAACATATATTGGAGGGATGCAGA
This sequence comes from Agelaius tricolor, assembly GCF_023055355.1. Classification (NCBI taxonomy): domain Eukaryota; kingdom Metazoa; phylum Chordata; class Aves; order Passeriformes; family Icteridae; genus Agelaius; species Agelaius tricolor. The sequence continues at coordinate 26,217,252 of NW_027269265.1, read as the reverse complement.
ATCAGATTAGGATGGGGAGACAGACAAATGAAATGCTCTAGTATGAGCAAACAGGAGGGGGAAGACAGAGAAGAAACATATCACATTGCCTCTACTCAGCAACAGACTGATGAGGAGACATGCTGCTTCTTCCTCAGCATCCAAGCAAAATTTTGCTAACCTTTGATATTCAGAACTCACAGCCCAGCATAAACTCAAATAGTGAGTCTGGTTCATTCTCAAGATATATGAAAATAATATTTTAAAGGGCTTATTAACATTCAGGGGTGGTTGCACCCTTTGTGGCTTTGTATTTTCAAGTCTTTTTCCATTAACTACATGAATGCTAAAAATGTACTTTAATATGTAGGAGATGTCTGAGACTTTTTGGGTATATCATGATTCTACAAAAAGCCTTTGAAACTACAACCAAACCACTTGATTGGCAATAATATTATAAAGTTTGGCAACGGTAAAATATAAAGGGGAAATACTGCCTTATTTCTCTATCACATGGATCTATAAACTGATATAGTGTATTCTGCTCCTACTGTATTCCAGATAACTTTTAAAGCCTTTGTGTTAATAAATCTGGCCTTATACTAATAAAATGTATGACAGAATTATTACCTATATTAATTATTTTATGTTTGAGATCCTGTCTTTGGGTCTTTGGGGTGACAAGTATTGTCTAGTCTGAGTACTGCTGTATTAGGATGTAGCCATTAGAGTCAGGCACACTCTCTGCCTTTTCATACTGCATTTCAGAGAGATGTCTCATTTGGGACAGCACTTATTCATGCGGAAGTGTTAAATACAAAGCTGTACGCATTCCTGAGATTCCTTGAATAACAATGGAGCTATCCATGTATTCTTATTGAACTTCCAGAGCATATGCATAACAAAGATATTATGAAAATTGTAATTGTATCTCTTCTATGTATTAAAGCTGCATGTATGAGTCATGACTTAAAGTTTGTAGGAAGACATGTTTCCTTTTCTAAAATTCATTAATCCAGTTGGAGAAGCAGTAGCTTTTCCTTCTATGTTTGTTTCTTCTGACATGACATGAGTCTGATCCACAGCCTGTAAGTCAAATGAAGAGATTTCCCAGATTTTTGAATGGTTCTCATTTTACTCTATACTGCAAATATGCTTCTTATTTTACATTGAGAATGAAGACATATTCTGTAACTTAACAAGCAATCCCTCTGTCCCTATAAGCAACTAGTACTTTGAATGAGTGACATGATTTCTCCCTTTTGTTTCTTATTTGTTACAGATTGCTTGCAAGTTTTAAAATATTTTGGTCATATGATACCTCAGTTTCTTTGCCCCGTCTCCAATTTTATATATTCAGATATGAGTTAACTCAAATCAACATTATGTTAAGGCATTTTAGAGGATTCCTGCATTAATTGTAATTGGTATATACTCTATTTACTGCAACCTTATGTGCAGATGAGCTAAAGTCTAACCACTGAGAAAGATGCACTCCAAAGACATAACAATCTTCAATATCAGAGGGGTTGGCTAAAAAATGTAGTGGGAAAGGTATATATTCTATTAGTTGCATGTTTGGGAGGGGTGAACATTGTGATATTTTTAGAATCTCTTTCCTCTCTTCTGATTCAGTCTGTCCTCCTTCTTAGCTCCCAGATCAAGTTTGGATGTATTGTTGCTTAAGTGTGCCTTCCCAAAAAGAAGGCAGTTCAGAGGAAGAATTGTTAATAGGAAATAATTCAGTCACTGAAATGAACTGCAAATTCCAGTTTCTAGAGATGGGATTCTCTTTCATGCTCATTGCAAATATAATGATTTCTATTTCCTGTTTTTTGGTTAAAATGTGTCTGCAGAATTCTGTACACTTCAAATTGAACTTATTCCAGATGTTTTCTTTGGCTAAATACAAGTAGGTTCTTTAATACCTGTTCTATTCTCCTCTCTTTTTTTGATATCACTACACTCCTCTAGGTTTCTGTACACTTGTGACTGTGAAGAAAAATCTTATGTGTTTGATGGACAGCAACTAAAGTAGACATTTTCAAAACAAATTATGCTTTTTCCATTCTAAGTGGTTAGGAGCTATTCAAGACATTAGTGCTTTACCTATTTTGGACAGTGATGTGACTAGATCTGACACAGACCAGTCTGCATTCTCATGATGCTTTTTGGGATAAATCCCTCCAAATTAGCAAAGTCTGCAACTTCCCTAATGAGGGTTCAAATTCTTGTGAAGTAATAAGAATAATAAGCAAACTGGAAAACTAAAACCCCATATATAAAAATGTAACTTTTACAGCTCATTAATTAAAATTGACATTGCAGGGTTTTTACAGGACAAAGAGACTACAAAAGGACACTACCGTTTTAATGTGTTTTGGAACATTTTCAATTTAGCAGCCAAGAAAATCATATAATTCTGGAATCCATTCACCTCTTTAGTAAAAACACCAGTCTTCAATTTTAATAGCATTTGTAGAAATTAGAGAAGGTAAACTGAAATTATTTCTAGAATGTCACAGCTTCATTGTGTCACTAGATGATATGGCCTATGCCTGCATTGTCATCTCCAACAGCTGGGAAGGTGCTGTGATCATAATGTCATGTCTTTTAAAATAACTGTAAAACCCAAAGATTTTGAAGGAGATTATACATTCATACCTATATTTGCTATTTTGAATCAAGTTGTTGATGTGTGATATTCTTTATTATAGCATTAACACCCGTGTCACGGCAATATCAGAATTTGCATATAAACAATCAACCTAATGGACTTGAAGTAAAAAAAATGCAGAGTTTATTTTTATTTTAAATAGAACACTTGCATATCCTGAAATGCAAATATTTATTCTGTGCATGTATAATTATAATATGCCCATGATAGCTGATAATTTTCTGATTGTCTTTTATAGTCTCATTTAAGTCATATTTATTCTCTTGCATCCATGGTCTTCATTCAACACTGGACATCTTACTGAGCTGTAGCACAGGGGTTTTTTTGGTTTTAACCTTCAAAGGAATTTAGTTGAGCAGATGCTACATTGAACTAGTCAGAGTAGAAAGGAAATGATACGGCTTTTAAAGGGCACATCTAGCATATCTACTGGGCTAAAGTAATTCTGGCAATGCTTCAAAGGATATAACTTTTGATGGTAAAGTAGGTAGGCTACAGAATGAAATCACATATGGCAAGCTGTCAAAGTCTTCCTACACATTCAGTACATTTATATAAGTGCAAATGGATGCTGCTTAGATGGAGTCCCTAGCAATTTCCTGTTAAATCTGCTCTAAGATTATTTGATATTATTTGACTAAATTATCTGTAAAAGCTGAGGACAACTTTTATGATCAAATATTTAGAAATTAGTTTTTTCTTTTTGGCAGATTATCTGAAAAATGAACTGCAATTGTATTAACACTTGAAAGCAAAGGGCTTTCAGTAATAGCAATTATATCAAAACAGGGATAATGAATTGCTGTATATCAGCTTGAAGAGGACGTGTTTATAGGTCAATGATGTCAATAGCTATAGTTCTCATAGACACCTCATTTCTTACCCTTTTATTCCTTGCTAATGCTAAGCAGACACAGTTTTAACTTTTAATGAGATTGGTGACTATGAGAATCTCATTTCACAGTGGAAGGGAAGTTTACAAGGGATGAATATTTTCACCTTTCAAAATTCAGCCATAAAAGTTGTTGCCCTTTTACAAATGCTACATCGATGATTAGCTATCCCCCTCCCCTCTAATGAAAATAAATTCAAATGGTCATTCATACTTATTACAAAGACAAGCTTTTAAATTTTCTTTTTTATACAAATTCTGTTAGTTGTGTTGAATAGCACTCTAGTGTAATGACAAAATGCAGGATGCCTTACAGCATTAGCTTTATAGCCAGGAGTATGTATGCATGTATATTTTCATATAATACATCTCTGTGTATGAATGTGTATGAGTGAGTGATTGAAAGAGGAACCTCAAAGGCGTGCTGAAAAGTTCTCTATCTCTGTCCTACACTGTCCCTCATTAGTAGGAGGGAAGGAATGTCCAGCTGCAGCCTTACAACCCTGAGCACATGCATTTGCTTTCTGATTTTTGGCCATGGTTATCCTTGAGAACTATGGTAGGATGAAGTACATTTAGTTTTACTGGGGAAAGGTGCAGTGTGGTTAGTGCTGTTAACTGTTGAAGGTTGGAATCTGTTTACAAAGGATGGAATCTAATGAAATTTGGCCATGGAAATTGAAATCCCTCTAGACAGACCTTTACATTCATTTGGCCCCTCTCACACACCTGTGCATGGCAGTAGCACATGTTCCCATCACAGCTCGGAGACTGCATGCCAGATATAAGCAATCAGGCTGTCTAGTTGTTCACATCTTATAGGATCCAGGAGCAAAAAAAGAGTTCAGAAATGCACAGCTTTGGTGAGGTGTCTGTCTCTTTTTTTGGCTCCTGTTCTGCAGCTCAAAAATCACACCAATATAGTAATCCCATGAGTCACTGTACAGATCACACCCTTGGCCCCCATCATAAGCATAGGGCATTGTAGATTTAGAAGTAAATAGAATGAAGGTTTGTATTGATCTGTCTAAGAAGTGGTTGCATGTTCAGTGGCATATGACTCGGACAAGTCTCAGTGTGCTTTTATTGGAATGGCAAATAGCCTCTTGCTGGTATAAAGGCAAATCCATCTGCCAGTTTCAGATCCATTCTGTAATAGAAATGGGAATGTGATCAGTGCTCAAAAAAATCTTACTGCTTTAACATGAGCAAAAAAAAAAGCTGTTGTGTCTAGACTCAGCCTTAGCTGAAATTTTCTAAATGATTCAGTCTGAAACAGATGTGTGTCCTGTAAAAATTTCTAAACAGTGGTAAATTTGACAATGTGACAAGGAACTGAAAACAGTTTTCTGACAGATGAGTGTTAAAACAACAGTAAAAAAAGGTAATGCTACGAGTTGAACTTGAAATAAAAAGAGTATGAGTAGAAGAAAGGATGGATAAATCATAACAAAATCATAAAATAGAGTATGAGTAGAAGAAAGGATTAATATGTCATAACAAAGGCTTGGATCCTGGAAACATGAGCACAAGAATTCTCACTGAAAGCTGTGAAATAAATGATAAATCTATTCAGTTAAACCTTAGAGGGACTGGGGCTTAGATTTTTGAACTGTGGGAACTCTCATTAAAATCAGTGGCAATCTCACCAAAAACAAAGCAAAAGCAAAATTTCTGGAGAGAAAAATTATGACCAAACCCATTTATTAGCAATACTTGAATTTCAGTAGTGAAAAAGCACTGATACTCTGTGTGTCTGTATTTTGTTTCTTTATACCCTGTGTGTCTCTATAAAAATCCAAAATTGATGCATAGGTCATGTGCATCCGCTTAATCATTTGGTCAGTCAAAAGTGTGAAATTACATGTGTTTATAAAAGTAGGACATGGGCCTCAATGTTTAATTGATTTTTTATATTTTATGTATTTAAATTCACAGTCTGAATTTTATAAACCTTCCTAAACATCTAAAATTGTGATTGGTGTTGAACATCAGCTCCTGCCCAAGAAACAAACAAACCAGGGAAGAATGTGTCAAAACCCATCAGTCTCTTGTTGGCCCCATGCCAGGAGAACAGGCAGATTTCATATTGAATTGAAAGCTCAGCATATTTGAACATTGAGGCCTCAGCTGTGATAGGGCATGACATTTTAAAATTGGCATATTTGCTTTAAACAGGGAAGGTTTTGGTGATTCTGTAGATGTCCCAGAAGTAGTGTGCAAGGGTAGACAACTAAGAAACAGACTTATCCCAATGCAAATGTGATTTTCCAAACCAACTCATTACCAAAATAGAAACTTGATTATCAGTGCAATATACACACAACTTGGGAAGAGTTAATTGTGGAGCCTGTCCCTTCAGGAAATTGAAATTTATATTATACAGTATATTTGAAATTTATATTATCCAATATATTTGAATTTAATCCAAATACACTTGATTTTATCCATAAAGTTACAAGAGGTTTCCTCACTGTATAGGGGCTTCAGTTCTTGAGCAGAAATAACCTAGATTAAGCAAACTATGAGTGGTCCAAAATATATACACTTGCTTCCCATTTGCTCGTTTAGCTCCAATAACAATAAGCATGTGTTATGAATTAAAAAGTTTGGGAATTCCTTTCAAAGACATGCTCTATGGCATGACCTCCTTCTAGAATCCTAGAAAAGGTGTTCAAAGTGACTCTGTGTGGTGAGAGCTGGGGAATAGAGATAGGCAAATTGAGTTCCAGAAATCATCTGCTTCTGTTCATCTTGTGAATAAATGAAACCAAGGCTGTGGCCATGAGGGAAATCTGAAATGCTGGTCTTATCTTTCCTGAAACCTGCAGTGATGTGTAAGACACAAGCACAACTGAAAATAGCAGGAGTAAGGCAAAACTAATTGATGCATAAGCACAGCTGAATGGAAATGTAGAAAAGGAATGATAGTGGAGGTTCACTTTCTGTAGAGATGGCTTTCTCCCCCTCAGATACAGGGCTTTGGAAGCCACGTGACAGGTGGTTTCTCATTCTTTTCTGCTGATGCATCTGCTAGGTTGTTTCTAACTCTTTTCAAGAATTTACTTAATAGTCATATGGTGTGACTTCCAGCATGGCAAACACAACTCTTCTTGATGTACCTCCACTTCAGCTAAAGGATGTACCACAGCAGTGAATTTCATCCACTGTGTCAATTTTCTGAAAGGTTATTATAGTGGTATTATATTCTTCAACTTCTACAACAAAGTTAGGGCTCTTTTCTCTTTGTAAATGTGAAAAGATTTATGTGTTGCATAACTAAAGTGAGTATTGCAAGTTACTCTTCTACAAATTTTAAAGTGGAAGTACAGTGATTTGATTTTAGTTTTCTAATCAACTACTGGAGGTTCAAAAAAGAAAACCCACAATTATCACTTATACAAAGGAGTTTAATTAATTACATATATGCAAAAAATTGTAGCTAATGAACTTCACCTTGAAGGTTATCTAGGAGGTCTAGATAGGTTATCTGTGCTAAGGAAAATGATCTTCCATCCTGAGTTGAATTGCATCTTTATGTAGGTTTAATCTACCTATATAATATATACTTTCACAGATTTTTCATTATATACTTTTTGGCTCATTTGGTTGGTACTTATTTAAATGTATTAAATAAGCACTGAAATAAAAAAGTGCTAAACTGGAGACAAAATACTCCTTTCTCATTACAGACTAATAATGTCTGTTGTTGATAGGAGATATGACTGTAGCATGCACAGTTTGTGAGCATCACATTTTGCATTATATTTCATAAACTGTACAGTTTATAGTTTTGTATGTAATCATGGAGTTGATTGTTTTATTATATTTCAGTGTAAATTCTTCACCCATTTCAGTTGAAGTAACATTCTCACAGAATACAGGTTTTGTAGTGATATGATGTTTCCTAGCTGTAGGCTTGGCCTCTCCCTTCTGCTGGCTGTAATTTACTTTTTGGTCTCTGTCGCCTTGAGCTTGCCTTCTGACTAGTTTGTTGAATGATGTGCTAATCCATTATATTTTTCAGACAAGTGTATCGACCAGTATAAACAGACTGGAGGGCACAAACCTAAATGAAAGCTATACTTCCTTGAATCATTTAAAAAGCTCCTGCAGTGGTGGCAGTGCAAAATAACTTTTCTCTGTACATTAAATAAAAGAGGGAAATTTCAATAAATAAAATTAAGATTGTGAGGAGGGGGATGTGAGCACATTAGGGTGCATTTCATATGGATGTATTTAGTTGTAGGAAGAAGAGACAGATAATGTTAGTCAGGCACTTGAGAATGTGCTTCTAGATGATAAATTTGAAACTGAGCCCCAAGCCCTTCATTACTTGCCATTTCCCATTGTCCAGACACTCTCACAACACATGATACATGTTTGAAGTCATGTACTATATTGAAACATTTTTATACAAATAAAGAATGGAGGATAACCTCGCTACGGAATTGGCAAAACGGAGGACAGAAGATGCAGTTTTGTGATCTTTTCCTTTCTAGGAAACAGGTAGAAACCAATACCTGGTCATGAAAAATATCCTAAGGTAATTTATCTTGAAAAGAAATACCAAGAGAGTGGATGACTTCTCAATTTGTACAGCTGGTGTCAGATATTCAAGTTCCTACCTGTCAAAAAGTGAATTAAAATTTCAATAGCAACAGGAACTTTTGGCTAGTAATTCAAATCTAAACTGTGGACACAAGCAATATTATGGAAAATTACATTTTTCAGTTGAAATTACAACTCTACAAAACTGTAGTAATTCCATGATAATAAAAAAGGGCATAATTTTTTCCTTCAGTTTCAGGTTTATTTCCAGCAGATTAAGAGCAAAACTGTCTGATTTCTATTTAATAGTTCACTCTCAATGTCTCCAGGAATTTTTATTTCACAGTTTTCACCTTGTTGATTTGGAAGGTGGCTATTGACTGCAAGCTACTAAGAGATCTGTGATATTTAACAGTTGTTAAGGCATATCTGCTTAAGAGCATTTCAGAAATCTGGTGGCTTGCTTTTTACAAGGAAATAAAAGTCTGCAGTTCCCTTCCCTGACAATTACAAATGCACAGATGACAGTAAGCATTTGTATCCATTCTGAATCTGTGTTTGCCACAGTCCCTGAGCTATTACTACTCTTGGACAGATATTTGCATGCCCACTGCTCCCAAGAGGATCCTCATAACTCTTGCACCTACATAGTGAAAACATGATACAAATATCTGTTAGACCATTGACCTCAGGGAGACCCAAATTTCCCTCTCTCCTTTTTGTTGTTTCTGGCTCTCTGAGTAGACACACCACTAAAGGTATGACTATAACCATTTAACAGTCACACCAATGGTGATAGTTAAAAAACCTGGAAGCAGTAAGAAAAGCTTTGTCTTAGGTTTACCAAGTAATCAGAAAATATTTTAATGGAATTCTGATATTTCTATGTTTTAAGTTTTATTTCCCTTTCAGATACAAGATCTGTGACTTTTTCAGGGGGGTTGGCTTCTGTTTTGTGTTTCGTTCGTTTTGCAAAGCTGTCTTCACAGGTTATTGGCATGAACCAGGTACTAGGATGTGTAGTCTTTCCAAATTTGGCTACTGTTGTTTTAATTAGTGTCTGATTATAGTTAGAAAACCTATTTTGAAATTATCCTTAACTTTCTGAGCATTTCTTCCCAGCACGTGAAGCATTTTAATCCATTTGTTCTTTCAAACGAAGGTAGTCCTCCTTCACATCCAAATATCTGCACCTTATCAAGATCAAAGCTACCTGAACTTGACTTTGCATCCACACAGATGGTTATAAACATGACACGGAAATATTACTTTGGCTTCACTCGACAGAACTGAAAATTGTCCCTGCAGAATTACCCAGAATTTGTAGAAAATTTTATTCTTAACTTTATTGTTTATGAAAATAACCAAGAACTTAGAATAAATAGCCATCTCTGTCAGTGTAAAGAAAAATGCGTTATTTGCTTCATTTCAGTATCTCACACAGAAATTGCTGAGCAGGAGTCGATCACTCCACATGAGAAGGAAGGAAAGGCTTATAGATTTTCTGGCCAATTTTAAGCATTGTTAAAATAATGTATTCATAGCTAGTACATGCAATAAATAATATGCATCATCATTAAAACAGGAGTTTTTTGAGTACAGGCTTGGCCTTGTAAATGACAGCTTTCTAAATAAAATAAAAATTCAAGAAGGCCAGTATACTCTTGAAATTTTTATTTCAGAACATATGACTTGAGGCATGATGTGCAGAAAACAATGTTACCTTTCTGTAGCTGGAATATTTGCATAGGAACTTGCTGGTTCATAAATTCCAAGCAGCATAAATATTGATATACCATGCTTAGCTTACCACATACCTTCAGTTTGGTTTTATCTAAATTACAGAAAAGGAAGGTACAGCTGTGTGCACTGTTTGGAGGCATGTTCGTTTCTAGCCTCTGCTTTCTGAAATCATTGTTATTCAGGTTTTTCCTCCTCACCTGCCCCACCCACACTGTCTCCCTGTGAGCTGGCACACGCACACGTGCACGCTTCAGTCTATCTATCTGTGTATTTAAACATTCAGCATCCTGTTTTATAACTGTGAAGATTGGTGGAGGAAAGATTGGTGGAGGATTTTGAATGGAAAGTGCTTACATGGTGCTGGCTTTGTTGTGTGTCTTACATAGCAGCAAACCATTTACACAGGCTCATTACAAAAATAAACTGAATAAAACCCTTCAACTTGACAGAAGGAAAAAGCTTTCCTGAATCAAAACTATCAAAAATATCCTTTAAAATAAAAAAAAAAACCAACAGAAAATGTTTCAAATTATGAAGCAGTTATATCAACTTGTTAATTTTATTTGAGAAATAAGTACATTCCAAATGGTGGGATGCCTCCTTGGTGCTATATATTCAGGGAAGAAATACTAGTTTTATTTCACTGTTTCTAATGAAAGGACTATTTCTACATAATTTTTCCCTGCATAGAGGCAAAAGACATTGAAAGATGAAGTGTCAAATTATTTTTTCCTCTCAGAACACTGCACACCCATGAGAAGGGATGTTGTTGCTGTTGTTGTTGTTGTTGTTTTAGGGTAAATAGAATGAATTATATCACAGCCATGCTTTGTGGCAGATGGGTAATAAAGTCGTCAGCAGAACAAACCTGCCCTGTTCAGTGTGCTGAGTGCTACTAAACAAATAATCAGTCAGATGCATATGGAGTTGGCCAAAAGGAATTGGGAGTTACAGTTTGCAACACAAAAACACCCACTTTGAATCAAGAGAGAAAGTAATTTGGACAACTGTAGAGTTTCCATTTGGCATATCCAGGTAACTTATTTGGCTGTCTTTCTAAAATGAAAGCAAAATCACCTAATCTTTTAACAGAAATTTGCAATCTATAGTACAAGAGAATTGATATGTACTAAAACAAAAAATTACTGCCTAATCAGCTATTAAAAAACAAGCAACTAAATGTTTGAAGTAGACCAATTTAATGAAAATATCAACTATCTGTTACAATTCAGCATCTACTACTTAAGTTTCTATTATTCCAAAAACATTTTTTTAAAAATTATCTGTTATTTTGCTTCCTCTCTCAAGATGTAGAAGGATCTTCTTGATTGTAAAATAAAATGTTCTGTTCTTTATTTCCCTTCTTATCAAATAAAAAACCAGTGTCTGCTCAGTTTGGCTTCTATGTTGGTAGCAAGCAGTCCTAAAAAATAGCTTGCATGAAAACTTCACCCTGAACGTGGTGAAACCAGGGTCCTTACTCAGTGTATGAGATCAAAAGTAGTGATCAATACCAAAAGGAAGACGTAAAAAGAAAATAGTGAGAAGTACTAATGTAAAATTATATTAATGTAAAACAAACTTCTGGAGTAACAGAAATTTTTCTTTTCTTATTTCATTTATATAAAAAATTATTTCGATTGCTGCCTATGATAGTGGAAGCTACAAAAAGACAGCTAGGTGTATGGCTACTAAACTGGTGATTTTCAGAAACTTCTGGCTGCAAGATATGAGCAGAGCTAAACCACAGACTTTTTTTCTTTGTTTGTTTGTTCTTCTAGTAAATAAGATATATGAGGAAGAACAGCATTTGGAAGGCAAAGAACTGCTGCTAACAAGCAATGATAATCCTAAAAACAAAGGCATATGAAGTAAAATCAATTAGGATATAACCCTTAAGCACATTAAGCAGAATTTCTATAAGGATTTGTAGCCAAAATGAAGAATATCCAACAAAATATAAGCTGCCATGCACTTTGTCTTCCCAAAAGAGATAGCTGCATACTGTGAACAGAAAACAAATTATAAGACTGCAGTTATCCACTGTGATTAGGAATTCAAGTAATAAACATTTTTTAATAAAGTTTTCTTAACTATTTGAACTGTAAAGACCTCTAGCCTTCATTTGTCAGTTTTGTATTGTGGTGAGACAGTTTATTCTCTTACCCCATGTTGGTGTTTGGTAGAACAACTTTTTACCCTTTTTGGTAGGAGGAGCAAAACCAAACTGCTGCTTGAAATGGATTTTGAGGTGTTCATAAGTCTTGTTAAAGTAATTTTACAGCTTGGAATTGAAGTTGTATTCTTTCCTAAGATACCTAAAAATCCATTATCATATCCAAAGAATATATATAATATATGCATGTATTCCCATCCTACCATATTTTTCTCCTAGGCTGCTGCAAAAATCCAAATTGTGACTTACCTAACTAATCATTTTTATAGCAGACAAAGGAATATATCTTAGTTTGCTGGAGGCTTCATCCCAGGACAGGGAAAGCAGCATTATTCCAGGACTCGATAGCCAGAATACTGTTGCTCATTTTAGAGAAGAGTTATGATACCATTACCATATTCTCCATGCTATGTTTCTCCAGTGCTTTGGGTTTGCATGTTTTCAAATCTATAAAATACGTTTAGCAAAAGATGTAACAATAGAAAATAAGATTACAAGTTACGGTGGGAATGTAAGCTGTTTCTTTGCATCTGCTTTTTTTTTTCCCTCTCACCTTCTTTGACAAACCATAGAGGAGGACTGACTGGCTCAAGACCTGGCATTCCCCCTCTCCAACTAAATAACCTCTAATAGCTCTGCCTCTCAAAGTCAAAATATTGATTGGGGAAACTCTGAATAAAGCACTTCAGAATAGGACTGAGAAGAGAGCATCTGTGATTGAAAACAAGTGTCCTTATTAGTTCTTTCATGGGAACTAACCTACAGGAGATTTTATTGCTCAGCTGTGAAATCAGAATTACCATCCACATTCCATTCCCCCTCCCACCCCCACTGCCAGTTTAGAGTTTGGATTACATCCCGCAGTCTAAACATGGAAAGAAAAATTATGCTGTTTTAGCATCAGATAAGCACCTTACTTCCCTGTAGGAAATGGTCTGCCATATCTTAAGATACAGTCTGCACTTTCTATTATATACAGGGAACACAAAGAGTATGCAGTTTACTTTTTCAGAAGACACTTGATTCAGTTCATCACCCATTACTTAGAGCTTAGTAAAAAAACAGAGTAGCTGGGGTGCAGTGACTTGTGATGAATTACTTAACTAGAAGAGACCTTAAGCAGTAATTTATAAAAGGATTTTTTCTTTCACTTAAAAATGCCATTTTCCATGACTTATAAGTTTTAACCAGAAATCTTTGGAAATTTTTGTTATTTGCAAGCATTCCAAAATGAAAGCAGGACATATAAGCATGGTAGCAATTGATATCCTAATTTGATGATATCAAGGATTCTTATCTATCAGATATTGACCCTGAAATAACAGTGATGACATAAGAATAGGTGAAATTTTTGCCTCTGAAACATGACACCTCAGTTCTTTACCATACAGCTTCTCATCCTTGGCCAGGTAAATGTCCTTATGTAGTGAATATGCTGTGTTTCCTTACCTTATTTTCAGAGTTCTTCACACACATGCTAAACTGGAGGTAGGAACAATGGCTAAACCAACCAATTTTCTGGTTTTGGGAATAGACTTAAGTAAAACAGTGGCTGAAAACCAGAGTATGTGGGGCACTACTCAGTGCCTAAAGAGCTTTAATTCTTCTAATTATATGAGTGGTTTAGCTGTCAGTGCAGTTCTTCAGCTCATAATTTCTCTCACTGACCTGCTAAGCCAGAAACATGCTCAGATTCAGATAGCTGTGTTTGGCTCCGCAAAGGGAGAAAAAGAAAATTATTATTCTCATGTCACATTATTCCAAGTGTAAGAATAATGAAATAAGAAATAAATAAGAAAACTTAAGAAGTAAAAAAGGCATTTACCCCAATGGACCAGTAGCTTTATCTGTAAAAACTGATCCTGTCTGAGGTGCTTCTGTTTGCAGTGAGCTACTGAATGTCAACTTCACATGGACTTCTGAACCTCCTATTTAATATTAACTGAAAGATTAAAAGGTATTTCATCTATCAAGGATAGGATCTTCCAAAAGTTCAACATGCAAAATTATTACTTCTAAAAGGAAACCCCCTTATTTACTTATAAGGAATACTGAACAGGTGATGATACCCAGCAAGAAGCTGTTTTACCAAGAGCTGTTGGGGCATGCTCACTCAGTGGATGTAAGCACAACCAAAATCCTGAGAATGATCTCAGTATCAAGTTATTTATCAAATCTAAACACCTCAAGATTTGGGATCCAATCTAGAGAAGCAAAGTAATAACAGATGTTTCCTTTATTTTTAATTTTTTTGCAGTATCTCTTCATTCTTCTGAGTCTCTCCTACCATGGTTCATAAGATTAAAGATATAGAGAAATAGTGTCATGTTGAGTTAGTTCTACAAAGTTTCAACATTTGAAGCTGTTTCACCTTTTCTTTTTTATTGGTGTCTTCTTTGTCTGCCAGAAAAAATTTCTACAGTCCAAAGTGCTAAGAGATTGTAGGGAAACTTTCCATGTATCCATATGCAGCCTGTTGTTCAATTGGTTTTTTGTTGTTTCAGTTTGATTTGGTATTTTTGTTGTTTTTGTGGATTTTTTTGAGAGAAGCAGTAAAATTTTTATATGTACAACTGATTGTGCCTAAGATGTTTTATAGAACAGATATCATAAGTGAAGCAAATCTGAGAGGAAATTATTCCATTTACCAGTTGCATTCATTCTTTTTACAGCTAGGACAATATGGCACTGAAAGCATGCCCAACATCTGCCACAAAGAGTAGCAAAGCTGACATTTCTGTCTTGACAAAGCACACAGAAGTAATTTACAAATTTGAACGAATCCTCTGTAAGAATTGTAAGACTGTCTTAGGACACTTTGGGAGATACAACGTATGCAAAATTGAGAAATCCTTGAGATTTTTCAGAAGGAATTTCGTAACAGAAGCAGGGTAATGTGTCTTGTTGCTCTATCATTTGACAAAGCTGCATCTTTTCCTTAAAGCAGTGCCAGCTCAAGAATCAGAAACAGATTTGAAGTATAGGAGAAGTCAGTGCTTTGAGCACTGTTTCCTTAATAAAGCCTTTGTACACTTCTGCATTACTTTGTTACTCTTCTTACAAATTATTTGTCTAACAGTGTGTTCTCAGAAATTAGAGACTTCTCCCCATCATGTAATTAAAATTTAAAAACAAAGCCAGGGCTTCATGTTTTTTGTGAAAGGTGAGTGAAAGTTACAAGCCATGTTTATCCTATTATGAGGCTGCTGTAAAGATGTTCTATAAAGCAGATGTACTTTGCAAATTAGAAGTTTAACTCAATCCTTAATGTAGTTTCCATTTTATCCTGTAGAAAAAAATTGTAATAGGTGAAATCAGGTATCATTTGAATTCAACCCTAAGACAATACTATATTTTTGAAAGACTTTTTAAAAGTTGTTGGTTATAAAAACTTGTGTATCTTTGAGCTGTTATTTTTTCGTCTCTCTTGGTGAATATAATTAATCATTGCCATAGGAGCTTGCAGGTTTTGGAATGCTAACTTGTGTTTCACTTCACTTACTGTATCATGATCTTTATTAATTAAGTTGGTATACTAGCAATTTCCAACTGTTTTATGCTGCCCTGCAATGTTCCCATATATTTGTACTGGCTATTTTTTTAGTTAGGTGATTAAACAGTGTAACCCAGAGGGTTTCCAACAACTTTCCACATTCTAAAACATTTTTGATAAACATCTAAAACCCTCTGTTACCTGGTATCACCCACTGAAACGCAGGGACAAAAAGTGATTAAAAATTGAAATGCTGAGGAGTCTGGGTGACATAGAGACTAAGAGGGTGACTTTTTACATATTCCCTTTTGAGATTCAACCTCAGGTCTTAAAAGGAATTACTTTTCTGAATTTCTTCCAATTATGCTTAGCACATATTACAAGACCAGGACACCAACTTTGAGGCTCTTAAAGTTTAATTGTCATGTTCTTGTCAGTGAATTCAGTCAGCAAGATTACAGAAGCACAGAGTCACAGAATTGCTGAGTTGGAAAAGACCCATAAGGACCATCAAGTCCTCCTCCTGGCCCTGCACAGCGCCATCCCCAAGAGTCACACCCTGGGCCTGAGAGCATTGTGCAAACACTTCTTGAACTCTCTCAGGCTGATGCTGTGACCCCTTCCCTGAGGAGCCTGTTCCAGTGCCCAACCACCCTCTGGGGGAAGAACCTTTTTCTCAATCCAACCTAAACCTGATTTTGATGTCAAGTCCATCATTTAGGTGTTCTTAATAGAGTATAAGAAGAAAAAAGATCCAAGGAATTCTGTTAATAACAACTATTGAGTAAAAATAACATTTCCACCAAATTTTCACAAGATATTAACTGGGCATGGTTATTATATGCCTTTGACATATAGATATTATTTCTTGGTGGACACAGAAAGGAGCAGTTTAAAAATCCTTTGTAATTACAAGGTCCAAATTGAATAGAACCATTGTGAGAAATACATATATTTAAAAAAATAATAACAAAATGCTATCATAATCATTCTAATCAGGAATGTTGTTGAAATTATCCAGTGGAAACAGGAGAAGTTTTTATTGAAGGACTTTGCTGGAAAAGTACATCTGGATTTTATTGAAAGATTGAGGACAGACTATTCATCAGTTTATATTCCCTCCTTGGTTTTTTGCTTTTTGTTATATCATAAACCAGGAATATGATATCCAGATGAGTACAGAATGAACCACCTTTTCCCCTTCTCTGCTTTCCCAATCTTTAGGTGTTTGGTTTTGTTTTTCCTTGGTATCAGAACATTAGTGTTTAGAATCCACACTACCAGCAGAAGAATACTTTGTGAAATAGAAAGCATATAATGAGAAAAACTGACAATGTGAACTGTGTGAAGAATAGAATAAATATAAGTGCAAACCTTATTTTATTACTTAAGAAATCAGAAGAGCTGATAGTCAATTTTGTTCTTTGACTGTTCTGCTGTCATCTTTATTGGTTGGCTTTTAATCTGATCTTGGGGATGAATACAGTAATCTAAAAATATGTTATTCTCTAGACTGTGTTACAGGAATTAATATCTATATGGACTTAGTGATTTGGTTCACATTAATGGGTTTCTGTGGCTTTTGATGGATATATCATGGATTAAAATTTTTACACTACGCAAACAGCAATAGAACATTATTACCTCTATTCTATTTTGAATAATTTGTGGGAGAATACGTGCTTTATGCCTCATTTGCTGCAAAATTTATTTTATTGTAGTGTTTAATTAATGAGTAATGCTGCCATTTGTGGCAAATGGCCAAAATATTATCTTCTGTTTTTAGACTGCCACTGTTTAGACAAAGTAGATTAGGCAGAATTTATCAAACTAGCATATTCATTAACAGTTTGTGGAAATTGGTGGAGGTTTTCCCTTGAATTATTTATCTAAGGTATTGGTTATAGAATCTAAGTGTTTTGAATAGAATACAACTTTATGGCTGAATTTAAAATTAAGAAATAAGAGAAAGGCTACACTTTTTAATACAGGAGTAAACTTTCACAGTGTTTTAATGAACAAACAAATAACATAGGTATTGTCCCTTGAGCTTTTAAATCGGTCATATTGCTAAACAGCTTTTAAGGGATTCCAGCACTAAATCCTGTATAGATAGCAAGAAATTTTTACTTGAGGAAGAAAAGCTTCAGTAATGCTGCATTTTGGTACCAAAATAAAGAGATTTGTCTTTTTTCTTTCCCAGGCGGCTTGCCTTTGGTGAATTAACAAGCTTAGTTGAGATCAGGTGCTGTAGGCTTTTCAGAACTTTTCTAATTCCTGTGCCAGGGTACAAGTGGGCATTGCAATGCTACATAGCAGGTTTTATTAAAGATAAATAAGTATGGAACCAGCAATTCATTGCTAGTGTTTGTTTTTCACTTCTCTAAGTACAGTTAGCACCCAGAGTTTTCAAAGCAAAGAATATGCATTTCTAAAATGTCTCTTCTCTTATGCTGTGGCTACCACATTTGTATAAACAGAAAATTGCTCCATTCATGCTTTATTAGCTCTTCTTTTGTACCACAGCCTTGACCCCAGTCATCATGAATTGAGAAATAGTGGGGAACTAATGGAGACAGATGGGAATATGGCTTGCCATTTACTCAAATTGGTAAAGTAATTAACCTCAAGGTGCTGGTTTGCAAGAAAAATTGTTGGAATATCTCAGAGCGCTGGTAAACAGACTCCTGCTTTAACCACTTCTGACAACTGCATCATAAACTAGACTTATTCTGTTCAATTGACCTGTCAACGTCTTGAGTCCAAATAAAGATTTGTATTACAATGCACTTGCTGAGAAGTGGGAGAACACTACTGCTGTTCCTTTTCATATGGGTTGCTGTTCTTACCCTGCTAGATAGGAGCTGGAATGTCATATATTCATACTTCAGCCATTATATTCCTTAGAAAACTTCCATTACTGATTGTGTGACAGCTTTGTGACAGCAGATGGTAGTCATTTGGCTAGAGAAAATGAAATGAAAAAACATGGGCCAGACTGACTGGGCTCATTTAGAACAGCAGTGGACAGAGGCCAGATCG
The DNA here is from genome assembly GCF_023055355.1 of Agelaius tricolor. Classification (NCBI taxonomy): domain Eukaryota; kingdom Metazoa; phylum Chordata; class Aves; order Passeriformes; family Icteridae; genus Agelaius; species Agelaius tricolor. The sequence continues at coordinate 26,198,699 of NW_027269265.1, read as the reverse complement.
AGTTTTTATTTATCAAGGGACACCATGTAATGAAGTCAGTTTCTTTTATTTTTCCCCTTTCTCTTTTTTCTCCTTGCAGATTGGGTGAATAAGATAGATTTTTAACATATTATTGCATAAATCAAAAGTAGTCTTGTAAACCGGAATATTTTATCAAAAAGCCCTCTTCCACATGAGAGTTTTCAAATTCTTGTAAGTTCTTTCTTCATCTAATTTTTTATTCCTCCCTCTCAATTTAATGGAAGCATCATTTTAGATTTATTTGTGCCCATTATCAGGACGATATTATTTTTTGAAAACAGCAAGTTAAATCTTTAGGGGGCACTTTATAAGTTGGTTTACATGGGTTTAGCTCAGTAAATGGAAGAGTTTGATCATTCAAACTCACGCAGTTCTTCATTTCCCATGTTTCTATTTGCAACTGAAGCAGTCCTGATATGAAGAAAAAAAGAAAGATGTTTTTGATAATGGCATAAAATGTATCTGGAAGGCATATGTCAAAGGAACCTACAGAGTAATCTTCATCTAGAGTAAATACAGCCATCCAAGACAGATGAAAACTGGAAACATAGTATGGTATCTCAATTTGATGAAAACTCAATTGGTTCAGAAGCTTTCAAGGAGCACTCATTCGTAACTTCTGCTCCCCTAATTTATCCACAGAAATCTACAATGGCATTCAGTAATGCCTTGCTGCATAATGCTACTTCAGTGCCATTATGACCTCAGTAATTTAAACAATTTCTTTAGGTATCTGGTTTTATGAATTTCAGGATTCTAGGAAACAAACCACCTCCAGGTGAGTGGAATAACAGTTTAAAATGCATTTATTTTTCTCAAATAGAAATTTTTCAGTAAATAACCATTTCCCTAATAATGCTCCCTAAAATCAAATTTCTCAAGTAGCTATTGTGATTTAATAGTTCATGCATTTTATATCAAGGTAGTCTTCTTTGAAATGTGTAATGAGTTCAGAGGCTGCCAAGGATAATTTGTCAGTGTCACCTGCACTGGTGCATTTCCATCATTGGATTAAAGATTTGTTAATGTGTAATTGATAAAGAAAACACCAAGCAGCATTTTGCAATGATGGGTAGTGGTTTAGAATAGTATTTTATATTTTTCTCCTGACAGGCATAAAATTTTATGGGTTTTTTAAACCACTATGTTCATACGCACAAAAATCTCATTGAGTCCTTTGATCATTCTTCCTCAGTAACTGTGATGGTGAGTTCACAGCACCTAATTCATGTTATCAGTCAGAGTCAGTGATTTTTAAATCTATCATCAAATTATTCTCTATTTCACAACCTCTGAGAGATACAACAACCTGTGGAAAACGGGACAAGCCAACAGCACTTGTAATTGCAGGGATAGAATTGGGTAAATAATTTAACTCTGAGAAGATATGCAGGTTAAACATATTTGTTACCTGCATTGTTTTCTTCTGGTTTTGAACATTTTAATTTATAATCAAACAAGAAGAACAGATGTAAGAGTTGTAATTTAATCATTTTATTGCTATCTTTGTATATTTTGAAGAATTAGGTATTGTACTCTTGGGAAGCCATATTTTATGCCTAGTTGGAAAAATGAATAATGTAATAATATGCAAAATGTGAAGTTTTAGAACTTCGCTACTGAGTAAGGCATATAAACTAATGATCTAGTTAAAGTCCCTTGTGCACCATAATAAATATGGACTAAATTTGTCATTATAGCTTTAGACAGAGGTTTCAGGCTACAGATTTAATTATATCCTTTTTTAATATTCATACTTCTAAACTGCATAATTCCTTTCTACTGTAAAACTGCGTGTTATATTAAAACAAACAAAAATGGCAGATTACTAAATGGATATTAATGTGGAGTCAATAAGCATTTAATTTCTGTGGAGAACACAGCAAAAAAGGAGAGTGTAAGCTTTGTGTTGCTCAGATCTTTTCTTAGATGCCCATCGTTTGTACAGCGAGACTGCCTCCTGTTTTAATGCCAACTTGTGTTGCAGAGGTTAATTAGTTATTTATGGAACTCATAAAGGACACAGGGGCAATACAGAATACCTTTTGTTTGCCATTTAGAAACAGTGATTATTGAAAAGCCTAATTTAGTCTCCATATGATACAAGAGTTAGCTTAGACTAGCTCATCTCACATTCAGTCAAGACTGCTTAATGGTGTCCAATTATTGATGACAATTAATAATGGCTGAATAAAATACCAGCACAGTGGAATGTTTAGTCCATTCTTCCTAACTCTGTAATATATTCCCTAGTAACTTGAAGACTTTGTTTCCTTTACAATATACAGTTGACCTGATTCTCAGATTAGAGTCCATCTGCTTTCATGTTCCTGTAGGTACATATTAAGTTAATGAAGAAAAAAAAGGTATATATCCAAAATTACAAATTTTATCCCATTTATTCTCTTGGGAAGGCCCTTAAATGCAGCCAGAACAATGAAGAAGTGCAAGGGTAGCAACAACAAAGTGAAGATAAAAAGAAGAAAGAGCAGTAACATACATTTTAATGAGAAATAAGAAAATAAATATAAATTTTATGGGAAATAGAAGGAAAGTTGAAGCCAAACAATTAATTAGTCAGTATCGTTTCTAATAATTTATTATTTAGGTTGACTCAGTTGGGAAGGATAGGTTGCAAAGAGGCTAAAGAACTCTGTACCTCTTTGGGTAGTCACAGTGGATATGTTACTCCCTTGTTTATATACTGAAGAAAATACTGAACGTGGCTGATATGTTTGAGCCAGTCAGGTCCAGGGCTCAAAAATAAGTGTTTCTAGCACACAGAGCTGGTTTGGGGTATGAAAAAGGTGTTCATGACTTTCAAATCAGCAGTGATGGTCTTTGATTTCCCACTGCCTGCTTAAGTGATCCTATTTCTTGTTTTTCCTTTGGTTGCAAATGCTAACACTTTCTGAAGAATAAAAATGCTTTTGCTAAAAGAGGAAAAATTATATGGGTGATTGCAGCATATTTTTCATGTGGCTTTCAGAAACGGATAGTGAATGATCTTGGGTTATTTTTGCATTATTTTTTCTATTATCTAGTATTGTAATTATTGTTTTTTGTCTTGCTTCTCCATACTAAAATGCTTTTATTTTATCAGAGGGCATATTAGAAACATTTTTACATATTTATACATTTTCTTATTATGCAAATTGCCAAGAGCTATCACAAAGGTGAAGGAGAGTTAAGAATAAAGGTAAGAGGACTATTCTGGCAGACGGTCATTCTGTAGAGCTACAGAGGACATATTTCATCAGTCTCAGAACTAAAAATTTAAAGTCATCAGAACATTTCTGTAGGGATGTTACTAGCTGCTCCTGGGATAGGCTGAAGAAAGGGGAAAAAGACTGTTTTCTGGTTAAACCCTTGATGTAGTTATGCATTAAGGGCTGGCTGAAATAGCAACATTTTCAATGTTATTTTGTGAATAGAGCTTTTTATTACTACTGAGTTATCAGTATTGATAATTCTGCTCATATTCTCTTGATTTTTTTTAAAAATAAGTGTTTTCCTATTATAGGGCTAAATATTGTAATCATGCAGCCACATAAAAGTGCAATCAGAAGTTCAGAAATAATTTCCGTTGGCCTAAAAAATTTTTTAATACGCTAGTGATGTGAAAAGCTGCAAGTTTGTAATTAATCAAAGCAAAGGTAATAGTTATAATCATGTTTACTGTGTCATTGCCTAATTATTGACCAAGAAGCAGGTAAATTGTGCCAGATGTTGGGTGAATACAAAGCAACACAAAGGCAGCTTCTGAGAGCTTACAGTTTAAACACTATGAAGTGAAAACTTAGAACAAAAATTCTGTAATTTTTTGGGGAGTAGAGGATGTAGATGTCAAGGATCCCTCCAGCATGAATATTAAAACTGTAGAACTCTAAAAAGATCTGAATTTATTAGTCAAGGATGAAAAGTGGCATAAATTAGGGACAACAGGTGACCAGTCAATCAGATTACAGTCCACAGTTTAAAACCTCTTGGAATTACTAATGAGCCTTTTTGAAGAGGCAACATAGCCTGCAATTTAAGAACTCCACCTTCTGTTGGTATTGCTCAACATATCAAAGCTTAAATACGCATGGTTTGGCCATGTCTAGACATTGCAATCTTTTGGCAAAGGAGATGAATGAAATGCAGTACATTATAAAGGTGGGCTTTAGATTGACTCTACCATCTGCCCATAACAAAATTGTCCCAATTACAAAGTATACACTTAACTATCACAGCAAGTGCCATGGAACTAGCTTGACATACAGAAGGAGGATGTCATATTATTAGCCCAAAAGTGAGTGAAAAAGATATATTAATCACTCAGAGATTCTATTTAAGCATTAGAAAACTTAATTTCCTCTGTTGTGATTTGAGTGCATTTCAGCTACCTCTTGTATAGTAGCTTCTGCATCCCATTGTACAAAAAATATATGTACATATATTTTTTAGTTCTTTGCTTAGACATAGCAAACATCAAAATTTAGTACCATTTTCTTATTCTCTTTTGTTCTCATTCATTTCTCTTTGACTTTATATTCTCTAGGATTTGCCTATTTTTTTATTATTATTTTGTTTCTGTTTTCTTGCCTTATGTTATTTTTCTGTTGTTAGTCTATACTGTGCTGTGACAGATACAGGCCAATTTCTATTTCTCTAGGAGAATCTGATTTCTGACATACCTTAAAAGAAAGAAGGAAATATTTAAGTGCGTTTCTACTCTGTGAAAAAAAATATTATTAATGTGTTCGAGCAATGATAACACTAGTTCCAGTCTGAGATCAGTACAATACTTACTATGATGTTTTGTCTATCAGGTTCTTTTGGTTGATACTTAAAACTTTCAATCAAAAAATCTAACCTAACAATTTTTTTAAGAGTGACTTTGGAAGCCCTGTTGAACATGCATAGACTGCTGACTGTTTCCCTTACCAAGTTAAATATCTGACTGGGAAATAACTTTTAACTGCACTGAATATATTTAAATAGTATCAGGATTCCTCTCTGTATGCCAGGTCTTTCCCAAGGTTATTTAATTAGAGTTGTTTACAACAGCCATTTTTCTCCACGTGTGCTGTTATTGATGGTATAGAAATAGCTCTTCCTAGCATAGAACAATGTGTCAGATAGGTAGCCACAAAAAATTGCTGAGCAAAGGGAAAGTGTCTCCAGAGCACTGACACTCAGTAGAGTTCCTCCAGCTTAGAGCACTTGGCATATTTTCGTAACAGTTTCATTTCCACATGGCTTTATCTGACCATAAATACCATATTCTAGAGCTGTAGTGAATTTTCGGTAACTTTTGTTAGTAGTCTTTGCAATGAAACAATAAATTACTCAGCCATGAGCTCAAAAATACCCTAGTATTTAGTTAAGAAAGCTGGTTACTCTTCAGACATCCTTAAGGTCTTATTGCAAAATGGGTGTGTGCAAAATAGTGTGCTGAGAATTCACACTTCTGTTCACTGTAAACAAACATTCCGACCCTCACTTGCCTGCTAAAAATGGTCTTCTAGTGTCCTGTTTCTCAGGTGACAATGACAAGCCTGGGATTTTTTGCTGACATACAAGGGATGGAGAATTTCAAATAGAAACCAGGAATTCACTCTTGAGCCTTGTTCAGATTCATCTCTCTTTTAAAAAGCCACAGGTTTCAAGTCATTGGGCACTGAAAATTAGTGCCCACTTTTCACTTACAGAGCATCATCCTACATTTCATTTCAACTTTTTCAACTGATAACTGCATATGAAGCAAAAATCAAGGCACATCTTGTAAAATTGTCAGACAGGAGGTGCCATTTCATCATTTGGTGGGTCCTTCTTACTAACATAACACCATGTGTAACACAACTAAATGAAATAATGGCAGTTTTGTCTCAAAAAATGTAACACAGTATCAGTTTGAGTAGTGTTTTTCCCAGAGGGAGGGAAGAATGCGAGAGAATAGTTTAAAATGGGGAAAAACATTCCCCTTTCAGCCATAGTAGGCTGTCAGCTGCTGAATCTGTGTTATTTTCAATTAGGCTCATCTAATGCCTGTGTATAAAGGAGACATATGTCACTTTGCTAGAGACACTGTGAGATGCCTTGGTTAACAAAGCCTCCAATGCCTTTGACTTAAGAAGCAGCCAAATAGCTCAGCATTATTGCATTTCTCATTTTAAAAGTATTTTTAGGTCTTGCTATTAAAACTTTGTTCCTGGTAAATTATGAGCCAGTAATATGGGGTTTTACTAAGCTTCTCATATATACATGAAATAATGTCTTTGGATAAGAAAATATCCTGAAAACAATTATATGTGAGCAAATTTACTCTTTCCAGCACACCCAAGGGCTTGATTAACTAAGCTGTAAAAAATCCACCCTAAAAATATTCCTCTTTTAAAGTCAGAATATGCTTAAATGAGATCATTTAGAGAGAAAATAACAACCATGTTAAAAGATTTAACAAAGAATATATTCATTTAAAATATGTGAAATTTTGTCTTCTAAAAAGTTACTTTTGAATATTAATTATGTTTGGTTTAACAGGTATCATATGTAAACAGGGCTCATTCCTGTTATTATGCGCTGTGGCATTTGTTCTGTGACGCTGCTTGAGTCCTTTAATACAGAACATTATTATATTTGGTTAAATATTGTTTATTTGTGCATAACTGTACTAAATGACAGCTCTCTACAGCATTTTTCAAGCTCATGTGGATAATCCAAGTCAGTATTCCTGGACTTTGATGAATTTCTCAAGTTATAGGGATTGAAGGGGCTAGTGGCTCATCTGCACAAGTCATATGTCACCTGCTACAGATGAAAAAAGATCTTTTTCTATCTAAGGAAGAGAATTGTCCTTCTGCTTCACTGAACTGAACTTTGTGTTTAAGTTCACATTTGAACATGACTCGAGACATGGAATCTGGCAGCTTCTTTATCATTTGCCCCACATTCTGCCTTTTCCCCATACCCCAAACTGTCATCTCTCTTCCCTCCACCAGAGCAGACGTTGTTTTCACCTTTCTAGTTTGATCAGCTTGCAAGCAGATGTTCTTATGTAATTTTTAATTAATTGATTTCTTCCTTGGAGGGTTTTGGTTCGTCTGTTTTAAGTAGATACCTTAACGTTAAAAAAAAAAACAAAACAAAGAAAAAAACCCCCTCAAAATGACATTGTGCTTGCTGTTTTGTGAATTTCAAAATGAAAATATAGTAAAGTATTTTAGTGAAATCAAAGCAACTCTTAAATAGGTTAAAAACATTATGCATTATAGCTACAAATATCTTAGCTATAATGTGTGTGTGTTTGTAAATGTTGTGTTCTGTTTGTATCAATGTCATCCCACCTCAGTGCCACTTCCTCCTGTCCATCCTTAGTTTTAGAGTTCCAAAGTCTCATTCTCCTTCTGCCTCCAAAATAGGAATTGAGAAACCGGAAAAGATAGAAGAAGATAGAGTATCTGAGGATAGTACTTTCCTCTGCCTTTTTTCTTTCTTCCTTGTTTTTTAAGACCTGTAATGTTCTTTACTTTAGTCAACATTGAAGGAATGAGACTGCAATGAGATGTAACATTAAGACCTTGATTTACTTACCAGAACAACTAGGAACACTCTCTGGTGTTACATAGGCCCCAAGATAATCTATTTCTCAAGCACAATAAAAAAGCCTTTTCATGCTAAGGACTGTTGAGGATGTTATAGTTAGAAAAGTTAATCTCTTGTGGGTTATAATCACCTGTTGAGTCACTTGATTTGTGGACATATTTCCTCTTCAGTCCTTTGACTGCACCAGTTAAATGGGCTGCCACCTCAGCTGACTGCCAGCATTATCGCCTTGCCAGAACTACCCTAATTCAACCTACCAGCCAAACCACAGGTATGAGCATTCCCAACTGAATTTCATTTGATATATACTTGGTTACTTGAAAAGAGGCAATGGTAATTTTTTGCCATGTCTCCCTAATTTAACTTAAATTCTTTTAGAAAAAATTCATTTGTTTTTCTAGCATGATAGGAGAATAATTTTGTCTGGAATAGGGGAGGGAGGGAGGGAGGGAGATAAGCAGCTACAAGCAGCTGCCTTTCAGGTAACATAGCTGGATTTTAAAAGACATGCATCGATATTCTCACACATTGAATTATATGTTATTACAGTTTCCTAAATATATGGAGATCTGGATATCTGTGAGCCAGAGATCTGGCTGGGGTTCTCTAGCCTTTTAAATCTGAAGGACCTCTTAAGGAAATAATTCTATAACAACAAGAATGATGGAGATCTGAAACTCTGCAAAAGGAAATATGCCTGCATACCAGCCCATACATACTCAAGCCACCTAAAAAAGTCATCTAACAAGTCCATTCACATCCACTTTTACAGGTTTGTTTCTATCAGCTATAAAATGAGAACTCCAAGCCAGAACAGATCAGGTTACACAAATAATAACCATCCCCTTCCTGAAGCACTGTCAAAAATCAGCAAAAGTGAGGACACTCCTTTCCCCTTGAAGTCCTTCTTCACACAAGCTTTTCAGCTATAATTAGACATGATAGGTAGGAGAACTTTTGTGCTGGAGCATAAAATATACCTGTCATAAGTATAATTGAACATAAAGTATTGTGGGAGAGGAGAGCTCCATTCTCTGAGAGAAATATTTCCAACACAGAAGCTATGGCTGTCTGGGCAGAAAGAAGCTAAAATGTTTCAGTCCCTAGCTAAAACGCGTATAAACTTTGTGTTTCTAACTAAAATCCTTTTCGAAATCCCATCAGTAACCATAAACCCTCTAGAACCTATACTTTAACTGCATTTTTCTCCTGTGCCTTTAAAATATATAATCCTTTGTTTAGTTAAACTCCATTGAATTGCTCTGTTGCTGATGAGGAATTGTATTTATCATTCTTGAAATATGTGCTGCATAGCTAACTTTTATGCCAGAAGGGAATAATAAGTGAAGGGTAACTTACTGTTTAGTAGCTGATCTGACAGAGAGGTACTGGGTCAGAGAGGACTGACCCTACATAAATTGGCAGAGGGAAGGTGTATAGGCTCTGTTTGGTTACTGGACTTTTTGAGGATTTGTAGGAGAAATGCACTGTGTATGTTTACCATGACAATAGGGAGATGTGGTAACCTTCTCCGTATAATATACATTTACAGAGTAGGCAGTGAAGAGAGCTGTGCACTTTATATGTAAAGAATATAACAAAGAAAGTTATGTTGCTAGGATCACAGGGTATTTCAGACTAGAAAGGACTTCAGGGAGATCTCTGGCTGACCTTCAAAGTAGGGTCAAGTAGGAGATCACACCAGGTTATTTGATGTTTCATCCAGTCTTTTCTTGAAAACCTCACATATCATATCTTGAGATGCCCTTAGCCACACTTAATTAGCAATAATTAAAAATGTATTATTTTTCTTTCCAAAAAATCTTCTTTGACTCATACAACACACTTCATTGCTGCTCCTGAGACCCATACTCCCTCAGAGTTTAGACAACAATTTTTGGTAGGTCAGTCCTTCTATTTCTATGAAAACATAAGAATAATTTATAAAAATCCTGAGAAGGGAATTCAGTTTGCAAAAAGTTTTGTGCTGTCAGTGCACATTCTGGACTAAGTAAGTTTCTGATTAGCTCTGAGCTCCATTGGCAACGTTCAAATTTTTTCCAAACCTCCCCATGACGTAGGAGGATAGGATCTAAAAGCACAGATTTGGGACAGTCTATAACTCTGATACTGCAAATATGCTTCAGGCTCTGTAGCCTTTAAAGTCTTTTGAATATCTCTGAATTACTGATTTTATTATCTAATCACTTAGAGAAAAATAATTGAAATACAGCTGCAAATATGGACTTCATTTCTGCTACGACATTTTGACAGTGATTTTTCATTCTAATCTAGAAATCTAATAATTCTGGTGAGCCAATGCTGGGCATATTTAAAATTAGTCCTGTTGTTTTTTATTTGTTGTACTCTTGAAAGTACAGTGACAAAAATGGGTAAGAGTTTAAGGCAGCAGGTAATCTTTTAAAAGCAACAAAAAAGAGACAAAAAAGTTGGGATGGGATGCGGAAAAGTGACTTGGAGGAAATACTTTCATCTTTGCCAGTTACCAGAATCTGTACTCAGTTTCCAAGTCCTTCTGGTTCTATTAAATTCCAGACAAACAACACAGATACTGCTGGAGCAGCACTGGTTATTTTGCAATTCTTTACTTGGCTGTGTGAAAAGCAGACAGGCTGAGGTTATAAGAACTGTTTAAGATTTGAAATATTTTTGTTCAGAAATCTGACATGATTTGCTAGTTGTGACAACTGGTTTGACAATGACCAGTGATTTAGGTCTACCTGTAATAAGTGAATTAATCTGAGTTAAAACATAGTGATCTGTCATGTTTAGAGATACCTCAACAGCTGGCTGACTTGTCCTCTGTCAAGCTAGTTTGTCCTGTGCAAATCTTCTGTCAAGTACGGAAAAGAACTGTTGAGAGAAAATTACATGGCAGTTTCAGAGTTAGTGATGAATTTTTCTCCCAACATACCAGCTGTGCCAGCAACACTGTTTTTTGTGGCATTAATCAAATATCTTGCCTGGAGCACCTTCTCTTTTCCAAAGGCCAGAAGATGAATCTGTCAAAAAATTTCACTGGGATTTGCCAAGAGCTTTTCCTAAGCTCAGGTACTACCAGTCCATGCACTTTGAAAGTTTTAATAATGCTTTTAGGGATGGTGTTCTGAAAGTAAAAGTCCTGTGGTATACTTTTACTATATTCATGAACTCAAAGCCTTTGTTGCGGTGAACACAATGGAATTAAGGAGTTTGCTATAAGGCAAAGTACTCAAGTGCTCTACTTGCTGACTGACATCCTTGTGTTTATTTTTAGTTATAGTTCTGCAATTAGCAAAGTACAAGACCGGTGGAGGGCCACAGAGTGATCCAGACACTTTTTCTGCAGATGGAGGAAATTGAGACAAGGCTGATAAATACAAATATGTATTCTATTCTTTTATCAATATATTGCATATTTTCATTAAAAGTATAAACTGTAGAAAATTCTAGATTACAGGTCTTGATAAATAAAATCAATTTTAAGTGCCACAGAATAGAAGTGTATTTCTATCATTCCCCATTATTTTAGTACTGAATTTTTAATTAAAAATGAATAGACCATTTATTATATGGACATTAGGGCACAAACACAGCAAATATGAGAAATGATAGATTCCTGCTCAAAGGAGACGACAAATATTTGTCTGCATTTATGTGCACGTATACCATTACATATGCTTAGTGACAGCAAAGGTTGCTAAATTATTTCATGGCTTAAAGGCTGACAGCAAAGTTGAGCTTACTCAGCACTCAAAACTAGCAAAATGCAGATGTGTGGCACCAACAGTATGTAGGATATTGAACTCCTTCCCTTAGGCACATGAAGAGAAAAGGTTAAAGAAAAGAATTCTTCTGCTTTTCTGAGCAGTGCTGAGACATTAAAGACATGCATTCAGCTTAGTAACTGAAGTATCCTTCAGTGGAGAAAGACCATGCATTGTGATTGCATCTAGTTCCTGAGATTGCTTTCTATTTCCCACCTGCATTGGTTCTCCTATTCATAGATTGGCATTCACATTACTCCTTTTCTTCCAGATAGTTCTTACAGATCCTGAAACATGTATTTCACATGGGATTGAAGAAGAAGAAGTAGAATCAATTTAGTATAACTCCTGTAGGAGACCTCATGTAGACTAATCATCTTTCTGATTATGTCAAAGCCCTCTAATAAATGTAGTGGCTAAAGCATGGCTCTAGACTCTGCTGCACAGCCCATGTGGGGGAGGTCATTCATCTGCAAGCCAACGTTATCCCTTCATCATTCTAAGGTCTGAAATCAGATGTGAAAGGACGTAGGCTGTGCTGATGTCTTCATCTGATTATCACTCATTTGCATGAGGAGTTGGAAGAGGCATGGGCCTTGGTTAACAAAACTTTTAACACTTTTCTCTGCTCCTGATTTATTAGTCCCAGCTAGAGCCCCTGGAAGGACTTTTGAGACTGTTTTTTGTTCATGACACCTTGAACATCACAAAAACCCTTAAGTACATTTTCAATAAACAAGTTCTAAAAGGATTTTGATTCTCCTTCCTTTCTAAAATGAAAACTGGGCATAGGAAGCATTATGCATCTCTGAGGAAAACACTTATTTAAAAATGGAACTTTCTTCAGAATCTGAATTTGTAAACTTTCTTCTGCAAAAAGTATAGCAATTTTAGAGGTGCACGGGAATAATGCTTAAAAGATAAACAACATTAAAAAGCACAGGCTGCAATTGTGTTTTCAAATTCTCTGTATTTCTTCATGCTTTGTATGATAATGATTGCAGTCTTATTACATATTGAGGAAAGCTAAGCCAGTGTTTTAAAAGCTGGCAACAGAGACTATATCCAAAATACAGAAACTACCCAGATTTTTTACTATGTCAATTTCTAACATATTTTGAAATATTGAAAATGTTATGAAATTTTGAAAATCTTCTGTGTACATAATCACTTGCAAATGATACCATTTGTTTCTTTGACACATTTTTTTTTTTAAATTTAACTAATTAAAATCAGGCTCAAGTCATTATTATTATTAGCATTGGTAATAGAATTCCAACCAATGAAATGTGTAGCTGCCCACATTCCTAATTCAGCATCAGATCCATTTGTTTTCTGATACCTGAATATTTGTGTTGATTTGCCGAACCTTATACCTCATTAGCAAAGGCATTTTCAAGAGTCCTCTGATGCCTGAGAAATATTTACATATTACTTCAGTGTTTTGAATATGTTCAGAATCTATATGAAAATAACCCCACAGCAATATCAAGCTTATCATTAACTTTCTGATTGAAGTTACTTTCCAGTAATACAAATAGTTTTTACAATGCATTTGAAGAGGGAATTAGTTATTTTAAATAGGCTGCAATTCTAGAACTACTGTGCTAGGTAATATTTGACATGTCTGTCTGCCAGCCTTCCTGTCTCTACCTGTCTTTTCTCAAGTATTTCTGTCTGCAGAAGTACTTTTAAAATTGCAACAAAGAAATAGAGTGAGAGGTTTTTTAAATCATACTATTGGATATCCAAAAAGGTATATTATTTTGGATGTGGTATATTTTACAATTTGACAAGTTGGAACTTTGTAAACTGACAATTGGGCACAGACTAAGGTATCCATTTATCTCGTATATGTCTTGTTGAGGCAAAGCTGTCAGACAAAATCTTATCACATGGTGCCCCATTTGTTTTCTGTAGTGATTTATGATGGTTTTGAAAAGGTCTTGTGATCCCATAGGCTGCCACGATTCTCTGACTCTTCTCTGTCAATGGATCAGATTTTTGACATTTTCTGAGAGCATTCAGAAAAGATTTGATAAATCAGCTTGTGGTGTTTATTTTAATTGATCTGAAGCCCATTCCTTCAAGAATTCATCAAACGCTGTGACAGGGTCTGGGTGTGCTGCAGTGAAATGAGAGAACTGGGTTGGCCATGCCTCTGTGATGGTGATATAGATATTTTGCTGAAAGTTTATGCTCACAGACGAGAAGATGCCATAACTAATTTAGAATGCTGTAAATCTTTTGATGCAGATTCTAATTCATAAATCTCATCCATCTCATGTGATTCATGAAATGATAGACAACCCTTGATGAGAAGGTACTTTTGTATTCCAAGTTCTTTACATTTTTTCCCCTTTAGAAATAAATCACTCCAAAACTCTGTTATGAAAGTGGCGCTGTAACGGTCTCTCATTCTTTTTGTATCCATTCTTCTTCTCAAAAGGTATAACATTTCTTCTCTTTAAGATGCCAATGGATAAAACTGTGTGTGCATGCACTTCACTTTACAACAGGGAGAAAAATGTAACTGATTGCAGTGGTTCTGGTTGAGGAGTCATCACATTTGGCTGGTATAACCTGGGTCTCTTTTCTTCTCTCACAGGAACCTCCATCTGTTGAAAACATCACCACAAACACCTGTCCTGATCAACCACAGTCAGTGTCTTTGATCTCTTCACTCATTCCTGTTGCGCTTGGTTGGTAAACCTGTAAGAAGACCATTGCAGGATCTGAGCCTCTCTCTTATCAGCCAATCCACTCTTTTTCCTTCTACATTGAGGCATTGCTGCTGAGTGGTGGCTGTGGATGGTCAAGGAGGGAATTTGTGGTGGTGTATTTGATCTCTCTAATTAAGGGAAAGGAGCATGGATGACTGATAAGCAGGCTGGCCTATCAGGCAATGAATGATAATAAAGAAATAAACAAATAGTGCTCAGCAGTGTTGCCAAGAAAACTGCTGAGGACTGGTATCAATCAATGTCTCTTTATCTGTCTAGGACTCTGTCTTAGGATATAAAGCTTAGGTAACACCAGACGTTATTAGAATAATGAAGTAACAAAACCAAGCATTCAAAAGTTAGGTAGTCTTAGAATTAAGTTTGCCTGTGTAATATTTATTTGCCATCCTTCTGAATACACATTTTGGCATTTTTCCTCGGTGTCACACTTGTGGTAAAACCAAATAGAGAATTGGGTGAGCAATTTTTCATTGTCCTTAGTTCAGGTACAGAACCCAGTTGACCACATACTCTTGCAATGATCTTTCACTTGCATTTTAACTTCTGTATGGAGTGAGGTTAGTGCCTCATTTCAAATGATAAGTCACTACTTCTCTGCTTTGCTTGCTTCGTCAGAAGTGCAAGCATGTGGACTGTGAAAGAAAGTGATCAAGTTTTTGCTCAACACAGTTTATAAGATGATACTGGAGGATCTTTAATGCAGATTTTAATGCTAAGTCTTAACTGAGTTCTTGAGAGTATGCACAAATGACAGTTTCCAACATCCTATAACTCAATTCCATAATCATCTGAAGAGCTAAAACATGCTTTTCTTAAAGGAAGACATACACTTCTTTGAAGATCCTTCCGCAGAGGAATAAAGCTGGATCTCTCTGGAGAGAGATTAGATTTATGGAAAAATTAGTATTTTATGGAAATATATGCTCATGTCAGTAAGTCTATTTCTCCTTGCTATCTTCTTAAAGTCTTTCAAAACAGTTAAGGCAGAAGGAAACAAAAATCAAAGAAAATGCAACCTAAAGAACTGACTAATTGACTTTTTGTGGGATACCTAATGGCTGAAATGGCAACAAGTAACAATCACAACCTGAAGAATGGAATCTGAAGTCTTGAGCATCCACTCAGTGCAGAGATTTATAGGTCACTGATTCCTGTTTGTCTTTATTTGCACTGTTGATTACTGGGAATATCAATAGCAGCTTTCTTCTGCCTTACGTTGGGTCAAGCAATTTGGATTAATTTTTCCTGGAAACTTTCTGTGTTTATTTCGCCTACCTATGGCTTCTTTTGCATATGCTTAGGCAAAGTTTTTTCTTCTCGCATGATTTTGGGTAGACTTTCAAAGTCATTTTGAAGACTCTTTCTTTAAGCTGAGAGAGGAGCTATCAGCATGTTTTCTATGTTCTGCTCCTCCACACAAAGAAGAAAAGCTTAAATTTTCTGCAGCCCTGTGGTGCCCAGATGCCATCAAACAGGGAAGATTGAGGGCAAGTAGGCATAATTCAAGGTGATGGACTGAGCATGAGCACTCTGTGCTTTTCTTTTCCTCACACCTCTGTGTCTTCCATCCTCTCTTTGCCTCTCTTTATTGTCTTTTTCCTTTAGGATAACAGAAGCATGAAAGCAGTTGTCTGTGTGCCTGATTCTCAGCCCTGTCACTTCATAGGCATCTTTCTTTAAAGAGACACTAAGATCCTAACTTAATCTGGTATTAAGCCAAGACTTAGCCGACAGATTCAACTTTCATAGAAAGCTGTTTAAAGATATCCTAGACTCTCTGAGCAGGCAATTTTAAAAAGCACTGGCATCTCTTAGCACAGTCTTTAAAAGCCCAGCATATTGCCAACAGGTGAAGTTTTCCAGTATGTCTGTAATTCAAGGTTTTAATAAAATAGTTTTTTATTTGACCAACTGCCAATCTAATCAGTTGATAATGAACTTGATGTTTAGCTGTGAGCTCAAATAAGAAAGTAAGGGAGTTCTCAAAGTCTGCAATAGCCGAATCAGCAGATTTTTCACTGTTACTTCTCCATCAAAGAAGCAAATGGTTTGGAATTTAAATGAATGGCAAAATTAGCCAGTTTTTCAAATTTTCCCAATGGTTTTTGAGCTTCCAGTCTCAGGGGGTTTTCACTCAAGATGGATGAAAAATAAATGTACTTTGACCATTGTTAATTTTTAATCTCCAACAATGTTCTCTGTTTCCTGCCATCAAAACTACCAAAATATCGAGTGGCTTTCACTATTCCCAAAATGTTTTCTTTTTAAGTCATCATTTTATATAAGTGACACACAAGAAAATGCACTCTGGAATAAACAGAACTGCCAATCATATACACAAAAAAAAGGAAAAATACTTAAATGTTGGCATTAGCAATTAGGGTTATGCTATTCCCACTTAATTTGTGGTTTTAGGTCTTATGTACGAAGGAAGGAAGGGAAGAAAGTGATTTTATGAACTATTCACTAAAGGTTAATTCAAGAAATATCATATTCAAGTCCTCTTTTTCTCCTGTTAGTGTGTACCATCTCTTTATATCTTTCATGGGAACATAGAACTCTATGTTTAGCTAGTATAATTTTTCATGGCTGTTTTGAAACCTATGAAGCTAAACCAATTTACTCCAGTTAGAGTCTGTTACTTAAAAAAAAAAAAAAAAAAACACATTCATTTTTCTGGTTGCCCATTAGAAAAGTGGTTTTGTAGACATTTTGCAATAATGGGCAGTTCTCAGTTGTTTCTGTTTTGCTCTACAGAACAGCCACTGATAAGTCTCATTAAATGGCGCTTCTCAATATAACAGCCCTGGCAGTCTTAAAGGAAGACATCAGATTGTATTGAGTGAGTTAAGAAAGCATATTGTTGCTAATTAATTTATTTTCCACATTGGCCTGCATTGTGTACAGATGCTTTCATCCAACCTGAAAGGTACCATGGCAAGCAGGTGTTACAACAATCTTAGCCCAGAGGTATCCGAGACTTTCTGCCTGGCAGCATTCCAGCTACAGACTGGAGCAAGCTTTTGGAGAAGTTGTCAGTGAGATTGATTGCATTTCAGAATTTCCATTGATTAATTATCTCTCCAGTTCTTCACCATAGGCAACATCCTGAGTTTTGAGACTATGCATGAAAACTTATTGCACTTGTGTTCATCAGTTTTTGATATGTCATACCTTGCAGAAGGGGAGATAGAGGTGGTTGGATGTAGCTGTGCTCCCATGCTTCTTCACAGGATAAAGAAAACAGAGAAAACCATCCAGGCAGTGTTTTCTTACCAAATTTGCCTTTAGCCTTTGTAATTGCCTATAGTCAAGTAAGTGGTTTTACTTCAAGAACAGCAACAGTTCACAGAATTATATCTGGCTGCTCTGATATGAAACAGTTTATTCTTGATGTTTTGCGAAGGGATAAAGAATTCAGTGTTTATTTAGTTAGTTTTCTTTCCTGTATAAAAAGACTAGCACTGCTTGGTGTAAAGGAATAAGACAATACTATTTATTAGATTTATGCTATTGCTTATAAATATAAATATGGAAAGATTCAGAGAGGAAGGCCACTCCTTTTATACCTTTACCATTCTAGCCCTATGAAGAGATATTTTTTTTCAACATACACTTGTAAAAATCTCTTTCTAACATAAATCATGGGTCTTAAATGAGTGGAGCAGTAGACTAACCAGCTTAATAAAAGTGAGAGATGATACGCTACTAATGGACAGGGCATTTCAACCAGGTGTTATCAAATCATTCATTGCACTAAGTGCACTCTCAAGTTCTGTTGTAAAAACAATTAAAGTACTGATGGCAGGCTTAAGTTACTTCAAATCATTTGGCAGAATTGATCCACAATTATCTTTGAAATCCCTGAAGCCCCAAACCTAAGTCCTCCATCCACTTTATATTTCCTACACACGGTTCTCAATGTGTCAGCAGCCATGCTCAATATCCATTGGCACCAGCAACTTCACTGGACCTAAGAATTCCAAACTCTAATTATGCTTGTGCTCTGACTACTGAAGTTCAAGTGTAGGAAACACTTGTATGACAGTATAACCATCAACTTTCAAAGAATTTGTAGTTTTTAATCATGTTTGCTTGTGTATTTGAATGTGTGTGATTAGAGAGTGAGACATTAATTTAGATGTTCTCTGTGAACACTTATCTGAAAGGATGCTTTCTTCTTTTTAGTGTCAGAAAGCTTGTAGTTATTCTGCTTTTTAGGAAATGTTATGCTTATCTCTAATATGAATCTCAAAAAGCAATAGAAAAATGCCCTTAGTGGAGTCTTGTATGACTTCTCCAAAATGTAATAAAGATATTATCATATCAGATGGGTAATTCATATGGCATGGCACCTTTCCTCTGGCAGTTTAGAAATGCAACTCCCCTTGGCAGGGAAAACGTCAGTCCAAATGATTACAGTTTAACATGTACTGGAGCACAAAACTGAACAATGGCAAGTTTTAGACAACCTGAATCAGATACAGTGATTTTTGTTATACCTGTAATAATTTGGAGATTTGGGCCTCTCACATAATCATTGTAAAATGTATAAGCCAAATTTTCTCCTATGGCTAATGACACAAGGGAAGAGCCATGAGAGCAGGAGAAGAAATTTTGCCTGACTTTTACCCTGTGGATGTTAGACCAGAGTGTGCCCACAGCAGATAATAATCAAAGCGATGCCAGACAAAATTTTAAACTAAGTTAAACCACAATAGTCCCACTGGAGACTTCACTGTGGGAATCTCAGGCTGAAACATTTTTTTCTTGTGCAGCCCCTGTGCTGCTGTAAATAGAACAAAGCAAGTCCTATTTTCTCCAGAATTAATGGGCGCGTCTATTTCACTGTCAACAGCTTTATATTTCAGATAGACCATCAGATAGAAAGGATTTTTGATTGCCTTCCTACCATTAAACCTTATCCCCCCACTTGTTTAGTCTCCCGAGTTCAGGCATTGGGTATCAATGTGCTTTTGTTTGTTTTAATGCCAGCATATTGAACCATTAGAACAGAAGGCACCACTTAGTCCATTACGCAGTCAATTTTCAGTTTAAATACCATTCTTGTAGGCTCATCAGGGATTAGAATTAGTTTGAGCAGTGTAGTGAGCTTTTTTGTCTCTATTGCACAAAACAGGGAGTTAGTCTGTCTCCTTGATAATAAGTTGCTCAGAGTAAAGGAAGAAAACAGAATTTCAGTTATTGAATATTTAATTCTGGACAGCAGTTTAATCAGAAGTGGGATTTGGGCAATTGCTCTAGCCCCCACCTAACATACTACAGTTTCAGTTCTTAGTATTCCTTAATTATCCCACTGAGATGTTTGAGGAGCAACTAGTAGTAAATGAACTTGGCAAATCAGCTATTACCCAAGTAATGAAATACAAATACATATGTTTGACAATTCTGCAGGGAAATTGTTGGAGCTAAGATTCTCCACGCATCGTATTGGCCAAGAGAGAAAAAGCAGGTGTTATTATCAAAATTTGTATACCAACAATTTGACTAGAGTTTTAAAATAATATGAAGCTTTTTTCCCCTTCAGCTAATTCCAGCATGTTGGTTATTGTATGGAGACCACTGATTGTCAAATAATGAATCCGTAGCAGCTGCGGATTCTCACAGTGACGTAGTTCAAAATATTCAAGGATTTTATGTTATATCTAAGGATGCGTATCAACTTTGCATCTAACCTTAAACAAAAGAGGGTTCAGCTCTTCTGAGGAAATTGATTTTATTCAGCAGCAAGGCAAGGGAAATTAGTACATTCAATATTTGTAGAAAGAAAATAGCAAAGCCCACAAGTCTGGGTGGTTTGAGATTGTTCTTTGCTTTAGTAATTATACCTTTATATGTTAGATCTCATATTTGTACTTTCAGAAGTATTCTGAATGGTTTATGCATCAATCATGTCCTAGATCTGCTGGATTTCTACACAATTTTATGATGAACTTACAGTGAAACAAATTCAAACTGAATTCTTACTTTACTGCTGTCGCTATCTCATTCTGTCTGTCTGGGACATTAGAACAATTTAATTAGTAACCAAATGTCAGTTGCCTCTGGTTCATTTGCATGATATCTCAATGTGCTAATTTCTCAAATTAGCATAATTTATTATTTAAGCTGTCTTTGATTTCAGGGACAGAGTTGTTTGAGTTATTTCATCTGAGGCCTGTTGTTCATATGCAAGAGGACTCAAATAGGAATACTTAGTCGGCATGCATTTACTAATGTTTACTGTAAAATGATAAGCCAATATAAAGCCGGGAAAGCCTCTCCAAGCCTCACAGATCTCCATTTTGCTATTAGCTGTACCAGTTTAAACAGTGTGCCTCAAGAAATATCGACAGGTCAAGTACAGCACAGAAGAGTGTGTGTCCCAGTGGCCTTTACACTGACAGTTTCTCCCACATTAAAGAGTTAACTAGCAGCCGACCAGCTCAGAGTGGAAGCTAATGAATGAAATGGAGATTGATATAGACTCTCTTTGGAGGTGCATCGATCTGTATCTTCTGAACTCAGCTTAGGAATTCTGCAGGCTGCATTGCATGAGTAACCCTGGCATGGTGCCCATTAGCAAATAACTCTTTTAATGCTTGTCTTCAATTGATTCACTTGTTGTACTGACTACTCTGTAGTACTGCAAACTTTCTTGTATTTTGCCACTGTACTAACAAGTTATGTAAAGGAATTTGATTTTGGAAGCAAATGTTCAAGCAACTTTCTTCATTCTGCTTCTTTCCTTCTCCTGCTCCCTGTCCCTCACCCAGATAGCATCATGTAAATATTCAGCTGAGATGGGTACTGCTTCATACACCCCAAAATAGTTTCATAAATCATGTCATTGTGCCATCTAAGCTGATATTTCAGTCAGAGCAAACAAAAGTAATATGCTCTTAAATGTGAAGTATTTTCATTTATTGCTTTAAATTGACACTAAATTACAGAAGAATATGTAGGAAGCTTTTTTCCCTTCTTCTATGGTCTCAAGCATGGAATTTACCTACAAAGACAAGTCTCAGCAGGAAGGCCTTCTGTATTTTCTGCTTAGCAGGTCAGGAATAGTCTCTCTCTATTGAACAGCAGAGAGAGAATTAACCCCTCAGCTCCAGCTGTCTGAAGAGCAGTCATCTAGTCCAAGTCTAAGATTATATTGCTATGTAGTCAGAGAAGGAGGACAATTTGCTTCTTGTCTTGAGCACCTGTAAATGGCTGTCTCTATTCTCTCTCTACTGCAGGTACAACTAGACTTGACTACTTGCCATTTTATGATATAAAATATTTTTAAAAAATCTATAGATTGAATGCCTAGCCCAATACGCAAAATTATGTATGCAAGCAATCTAGTATGAACAACCAGAAATGATGACCTAAGATTGCCAGAGCAATAAAAATGTCAAAAACTTACACAACCCACAAAATCTCAGTAGGGACTTTTGGCTGCGGACTTCATCACACAGAAAATTCTAATCTGCCTCATAGCTCTCCGCATTTGCTGTATGTAGATAGCCATTTTCAAAGCATATAAAATTATAAAACTAATAAGTCTAAAAAGTCAGAAGCATTCAGAGGTGATTTTTCTATCTGCAACTGAATTGTCTTTAGGACAGGTAGACAGAAAAGTTTAAACCAAACATATATAAGGATAAGCTACACTGTTCTATCTGTTATCTTTTTCTGTCAAAAGTTTTCTGCCTGTCTTTTGTTTGTCTTTGCCCACTTTTGTTTTTCTGCCTGCTGTGTAGGCAGAGAGATCCTTTCATGTAAAATAATTGTTTTGATTATAGGCTTGAATCAAGCATCTTTAAATCAAGGGGGAACCAGATGTTAAACTATTTGTACTTTTGAAATATTTTTTGTATTGAAAATAAAAACAGGGGAAAAAATGCAAGAATTAAAAATTATATAATGAGATTTTTTAATAGAAAATTATTGAGAATTTATCATTGTTATTTTGATGGCTTTTCATTATTGACAGCAGTAATTGTTAGGCTGGTTTTTTTTCTTAACCATCTGTATCTTCCGACAGTCTCTTGTGTATATATCTACTAATAGTTATAACTATTGTATTTTTGCTAGTTTAGGAAGTATTAAGTAAAAACCATATTCTTGCAATCTAAGTACATAATTCATTACAGTGATTATTGTTTAATTTCATTCCTGGAACTGCCTATTTTGATTAAGATGCTGACATTATAAAAAAGTCAGGAAATTTTAATTCATACAAAAAGTACAGCTCTTCTTGATCATTTTCATTTAACTCATACTTTACAGTAAAATGTGCTTTGATTTTAATCCTTATGCTTATAAGAGCATTTTTAAGAGTTTTGGGAAATTGTTTCTGACTTACACCATGCAGGTAAGAACCAGAATGAGGTCTGATACCAGCATATTTTTTAAGATGGAAGCAAAAGAGCATTTATAAATAGTTTTTGCTTTCTGAATCTAGTGGATTTTCAGGCATGCCTGACATTATTCTATAGGCAAGGCCACAGAAAATCAATACATCTTAGGCAAGGTTTAATTTATTTGTAGGTTCTTACAGCTAATGACTTTCCTTTTCTGTTTGTTGATTTTCTCTATAGCTTTTGCTCCCATGAATCGCTACAATTTTATCCTCCCATTGTAACACAAACCACAAGAACTGTGATGTCATTATATTTTTTTTTAAGACTAGGTGCATGAATGAACAAAACTGGAAACTGTGCCTTAAAAGAATTTGCACAAAGGGATCAAGCTTTCTGACTCCCACCGTGGACAACACAATGTATTTTCTATTATTAGATTTTTGTTTATTTTACAGCAGCACCAGCAGCCTCCAATGTCTTGGGCATCTTCATGCCAGGTACTATATATAATTGTGTTCTAACTGAAAATCTCTCCTGTGATGATATTATCGTCTGAATGGAATAAACAGAAGTAGTATGAAGGAAAGTAATGAAGTCATTTTTCATAAGGAAGTGAGTAACAGAGAAATTAAGCAAAATACCCCAAAACATTTAAAAACATTGCAGTTTATAAATTATTTGTAATTACTCAGGATATAAAGAATTTTTAGTCTTATACTGGGTGGTTTTCTGTTGAGAATAGTTTCAATTGCACACCAATGAACATGTGCCCATTCTGTGAATAGCACTGCAGTAAAGCTGATTTTCATTGCTGAGTGCTGTTGGTCAGAGGTGCCTAAATGTGAAAAGGAGGATACTCTTTTTGCAAGAGCTATTTACTGAAAATGTAGGTGGAGGCTGCTTTTTTGTTATACCGGGAAAGATTGCATTCAACTTAGCAAAAAACTTCTATGGCTCTACTGTAATTTATTGTATTACAAGATCCCATTTCTTTCACTTAGTTATCCCCATCTTTTCATGCATGCTTAGTATACTGCAGTTCAGGGCATTAACTCCAGCACCATTTCACTTAGTCAACATTGACAAACAAATAAGCTACTCTCAGACCTAAATGGGATTTTAACTTGTTCTACCAGAATCATAAACACTTGTTACTGCATGGCCAACTTCTAACAAAACTTTGTTACTAGGAATCACTATATCACTGTTTTTCCTACCAACACAAAGACATTTCAGCACAAAAGTAGAACTGTGCAAGACTCGATTGAAGAGTTAGAGGGTATATGACAGTGAGATCAGGCATGTCAAAATGATTCTTTACACTGGCAATAGATATGACAAACGTATGTGTTTTGTTAGGATTCTTCTGAAAGCCATTTATACAGATACATTTTACAGTCATGTAATTGTCCTAAATCCATGGAAGGGAATACAATTATTTCTGGTATTATTTTTCACCACACTGGCTACACTAAAGAAGCCATATTTAATTAATTTCTTATAGTTATTTCACCTTTTTTTAAGGCAATGATAGCCCTTTAAACTTGGTTTAGTTCTAGTTGTTCAGCCAAAGTTATACCAGATCTCTGACCCAGGAGACCAGAGTAAAGGCATGTTGGAAGGAAGATTTTCCGTTGGTTAAGCAGGCTTGGGTCAGAGAGCACCTAAACAAAGTGGACATCCACAAGTCTATGGGCCCTGACAGGAAGCATCCATGAGTGCTGAAGGAGATGGTGGACACCATAGCAAGGTTGCACACAATCCACTTGGAGAGATCATGGAGGTCAGGAGAGGCATGTGAGGACTGAAAGAAAGCAAGTGTCAGTCCAATCTTCAAAAAGGGCAAGAAGGAAGACCCAGGGAGCTATTAGCTGGTCAGCCTGGAAAGTTTATAAAATGCCTCATTCTGGAGACATCCACCTGGATGCCAGGAAGGGTAGCAGGAGTAGTCAGCGTGGATTCACTAAAGGTAAATCATGTTTGACCAAGCTGATTGACTTGTGTGATGAACCAACTACCTGCATGGATGAGGGAAGATCAGTGGATTCTGTCTACTTTGACTTCAGCAAGGCTCTCAACTCTGTTTCTCACAACATTCTCACAGGCACAGTCAGGGTGTGAGGGCTGGATGAATGGACAATGAGGATTGATAGTTGATTGGCATCAATCTGGCAGATCCCAGAGGGTCATAAATAGTGGCACAGGGTCTAGTTGGTGGCCTGTCACTACTGGTGTCCTATGAGGCTCAGTACAGTACTGGGTCCAATATTTGACTTATCCATGAGTGATTTGGATGAAGGGGAGATGCCTCCTCAGCAAGTTCACTGATGTCAGGAAGCTGGAAGGAATGGCCAATGCCCTCTGGAGCTGGAAGGAGTGGCCAATGCCCCCTAGAACTGGGCAGCCCTTCAGAACGACCTCGACAGGTTGGAGGGATGGACAGAAGGAATCTTCTGAAATTCAGCAAAGGCAAATGCAGGGTCCTGCACCTGGGGAGGAACAACTCCAGGTACCAGAAGAGGTTAGAAGCTGAGCTGCTGCAAAGCAGATCTGAGGAGAAGGGCCTAGGGGTCCTGGTGGACAACAAGCTGTCCATGAGCCAGCACTGCCCCTGGGGCCAAGAATGCCAGTGGTATCCTGGGGTGCACTGAGAAGAACATTGCCTGAAGATCAAGAAAGATGATCCTGCCCCTCTACTCAGCCCTTATGAGGCCACATCTGGAGTACTATGCCCAGTTCTGGGCTCCTCAGGACAAGAGAGACATGGAGCTGTTGGAGCAGGTCCAGTGGAGGCTGTGAAGATGACTGAGGGACTGGAGCATCTCTCTTAGAAGGAGAGGCTGAGAGAGTTGGGCCTGTTCAGCCCTGAGAAAAGGCAACTGAGAGGGGCAACAGTATAAATATCTAAAGTGAGAGTGTAAAGAGGATGGAGCCAGGTTCTTCTTGGTGGCACCATGCAAAAGGAAAGGAGGCCATTGGCAGAAGCTGATACCCAGGAAGTTCTACCTCTCTACTGTGTGAGTCACCACACACTGTGGCAGATTGCCCAAAGAGTGGTGGAGTCTCCCTCACTGGAGATATTGAAGATCTATCCAGACACAACCCTGTGCCATGTGCTGTGGGATGACCTTGCTTCAGCAAGGAGGTTGGACCAGGTAGCACACCATGGTCTCTTCTAACCTTACCCATTCTGTGATTCTTTGATCTGAAAAAAAGATCAGATATGTAGACAAAGACAGTTTATATGTATCTCACAATATTTGCTTTAGGGTGGGCCTCTAAGATTATAACTCCAGGATTTTGGCCTGTCTTTTTCTGATTTAATTGTACCTTTGTTTTTCTATATATGCTCATGTCAAGAGTAAATGAAAATGGTAGCAAATCTTTCAGGTTTATCTAATATACCTAGATAAATCAGGGTATTCTAAATAATGCTTTCATATGTTTTTGGAATAGCATATTTTGACTGAAATTTTGCCATGCTTGATCTTTACCTAGAGTTCAAGCATGAAAGCAAATTTCTTCACAGCTACATTTTACTGGCTCAACAGCAGGGGAAAATAAGAACTTTTTATCTGTTGTCAGTAAATTCTTAAAACTTTCAACTTAAAAAAATCAGCTTCATAACCTTGCTAATCAATGTAATAGCATAGTAGACTGAATTTCATTCTTTCAAATCTCACTCTCAAACATTCTCTGGCTGTTAGCAATGGCTGTAACTGCATGCAGCTGTAAGCCCCCCATCAGCAGAGGCTTTCAGAGTGGAAACAAGGAAGGGCACAGGAGGAGCTTTATTAGCCTCATTTAGGAAATGGCTAAATCTTCGCTCTTCATCGTCTCTGAAATATGAGACACTTATACTTGTCCAGTACCTTAAATTACTTGTTCTGATCTATAAACATTAATCAGCATGGGCCATTTTTATTCTAACACTCTGAGTTTGACATCTTTTCCCACCTGATTCTTCTCATCCTGGCTCTGCAAGACAGAACATCACATGGTGAGTGAATACAGTCTCTCCTTCCCTCTTATGCTGTTATGGTTCTTGAGCTATCTCAGATCTTTTGATTGCATTTTTTCTCACAGTTCATTACATTGAGCCTCATGTTTCCACTGGACACCAGGGGAAAGTTGGCATTTTAATAAAATCTGTGTATACTTTGACTTCTAAATTATTGGCTTTTTCATTGTTACTATAAAAGTGGGATTGCAGCACAGAGGAAGGCAAAATGCATCAGAAGCCTTCAGAAATAGATTCAGAAAAGAAACATCTTAAAGAACATACAGCATTCTGGAAATTTATTTCAAGCTACACTTCAATTGGAGGGCACAGAGTACATAAGCTCCCCTCTCCCTGTGAATCCCTGGAGAAGTGACAGAGATTTTACCTTCTGCACTTCATCAGTAGATCTGCATGGAGAAAACCTCTAACTCACTCATTTTCTCAACTACTGACCTCAAAAAAAGTGCATGTCTTTGCATGCATATACAGATGTTTATATATAGATATCTCCAGACAATATAAAAGAGAAACAACCAAAATTTTCTTCCCTTGGGCTTAAAAAGAATTCATTTTTCTCTACTTCTCTACTTTAGCCTACAAAATGT
>NW_027269265.1:26146615-26166615 GCF_023055355.1 Agelaius tricolor | reverse complement strand
ATTCAACCAGTTCTGAAAGCTGTTGAATTGAATTGATTGAATTGGGGTTTTCTGGAGCAGATTTACAGAATAGCTTCAAAAATCTTGATCTGCAACCTGATTCAGAAGCCACCAGAATTTATTTAAGATTCAGGAGGGTGCCGGAAAAAAAGTAATCTCTGACAAATTGTTACTCTCAAAATGAACAAACATGAGCATACATGATTTGAAAACTCCAGCTTATTTCAAAGAGACTCAGTGGATGGAAAATTTAATTATATTTAGAGTTTATTTTGCTGTGATTTAGACCAGCTAAAGCTATGGTCAGGCAAACAAATTCTCAAAAATGTATTTAAAATATTTAGAACTCGTTTTTTATGCATAAGATGACACCCTTGCAAATATGAATATAGTCTTTTTTATATAAGGTTTAACAGAACAGATACTAAACTTACTAGTTAAGGTAAAGGCATGAGGAATGACTATTGAAACTGTGAGAAGTGGAGTTTCTTCTTCCTGGAGGACTTTGAGACATTACCAGTGTGCTCTTTTATCAACCATAATAAATGGCTGCATTTAGTAGGATGTGCAAAACTCTGTTTAAATATTCAAGGTTTGAGACTGCTTCTTACTACAGCTGCTGTAGATTTCACCCACCATTCAGAAGCCAAACTCTGCCAAATAAAGAAAAGGGAAAAGAGGTTGGTGTCTAGAACTGAGAGTGAAATCTACAGCCTCAACACAATAGTGCAATGCACATCTCAGTTCTGAATCTTTGAAAAGGCTTCTTGCAGCATTTCACACACTGGATTATAAAAAAATCTGCTGGTAATGTTTAAAAATCCCATTCCATAAACAAACTGAATGCGAAGGGGTCCAGACACTTAATAGAAATATTCTGCCTTGCACACAGAAAATCTAACACGTTTAGTAGTTTTTACAGCAATAAGCTGTCTTCAAAGCTTTATTATGGAACAAAATTCCAGAAAAAATTATGTAACCTCCATACTTTTTATTATAGCCCTCATTGTGGTCTGAGGATGTGATCAACGGTCTAAATAAATAAAAACAATGGGATCTGTTAGCATCAGTGAGGAGTGCATCAGGCCCTTTAAGATCTAAACAAAACAGCTGTTGCCAAAGTGTCATCAATAACTTGAAGCATTAAAAGATAACAAGTTAGGGGGAAAAACCAAGGTCTTGTCTTAAGCATCGGAAATGTTTACATGTTTTTAACACTGTGGATTTTGAAGTTGTTGAAGTCTTTTTGCATTATGGGCTAGCAACTTTCTCCACCTTTAGAGGCAGGCTAAAATTCCATACTATTTGCATGATTCTAGAGTCTAGGATTGTTAGGAAAACACAAAGTAACTGCAAGTCTTGCAGTTATATTATGCAAGTTGCCCATCCTGCAAAGGTTCACGCAACCTCTGTAAATAATAATTCTTAAAAAAAATAAACATACAAAAGGGTTATTTAGGCAAACTCTTTTCAAAATTCCTAGATTTTATGAGAATCAAGAAATAGGACTTTAAGCACAGTTGTTCAATTTTTCCTTCTCTCTGTATACAATGTTATTTTCTCCCCTACTCGTCATGCATTATTTTCTGTTATTTGTTATTTGGCCAAGCTATTTAGTCTAGAGTTAGTACTCCCAAAGGACTTAGGCCTGATTTATGTTTCTTTTTTGAAATTATGCATCTGTATTTTTCTACCCTTAAATTGAACTGCACAACTGAAATTTTCTGCTGTGTATCTGTAGTTACACAGGGCTTTAAAATCAGCTGATTAATTCTCAAAGGTCTGTAGACACCTAACTTACTCTAGTCTTTCGAATGTTTTTATTGTTTTTATCAAATTTACTTCTATTTGATCATATATTTGGGGATTTGTGATGCACAGAGGAGTAAATATTGGCATGCTTTTATCACAAGATCTCTCAGCTACAGCTGCATAAAATAAAAACTGTAGATAGACATGAGATTTCTTCCTTTCCCTCTATATGTTACCTCATCAACTCTCATTTCATGTGCTCTTATAGACTGAAGGTCTCCATAAGATCCTGTACGATATAGGAAATAAATTACTAGAATTTCTTTTTTTTTACCTTCTGCAGTTGGTTTCTCCAGAGGGGGAGACTCAGGAGTGGGGGGTCTTGGAAACTTGAATTTCATGTTCCGTGTTCCTTTCTTTTTTTTCTTTTGTGATGTGGGAAAATCCATGGGCAAGTTTCTGACTATTTCACATGTGCAAGAAGGACTGTTCCTGGAAAATAAAACAAGTGAGAGCATAATTAAAAAACCATGTTCAGTCAGGCTTCATTAAGCAAAGGACCTCAGCCTCTCAATTTGGGCTATGGCATGTCTCTTTAAGCTGCTCAAGCAGGTTATCCAAAGCAGCAGGTCAGGGCTGCCACTAGCTAGCTACCTCTGTGTATGTGTTCATCAGAGGTGCTGGGTACAGGATGAGTTGCTCTAGAAGAGAACAAAGCTCTTGGAGAGTGGGTCATGGTCTGAACGTAGAGCAGGTGACTACGGAGAATGGAGGACATTAAAGTGTTTGGCTGTAATCTCTAAGTGCTCTTCCTGAAAATTGTTTCATGTTCTCTAGATTACTTTTCCTGTTCCAGGGGCTTACAACTTATTACCAGTGTTGAGCAAAAATTAGTAATTTTCCCTCAATGATGAACTGTGCTTTCAGACTGAAACTACAATAGCTTCCAGGTTTTCATTAGGTAAAAATTTTTTAAATTGTGAGTTTAAAACATTTTCATTATTCTAAAGTGTATCACACTTTTATGTTTGGTTTTTTCCCTCTATTTGTGCATATTGTAGGGCTTTGTGGCTGCTTGGAAGACTACACATTCTGTGGCTTGTATATGATAGATTGAGTAGTTTCTCCCAGTGTTTTGCGGGGACTTGCAAAAGTCTTCATCCTTTCTATAGTTTATGTTTCTATACATTCTAGCATGTTCACAGGCACATTGAATTTTAAATTACATTCTCAGTTTTCAATAGTAAATTAATAAATAAGATTTATTTGATATTAAGTGTTTCTCTGAGTTATTGTTTTTATTTAAAAGCTTTAAATTTTTACATTTACAAAAAGGCTATGCTCTAGTTAAGAAATATAAAAGTGCTATTGCAATGCTTTGAAACTTGAAATCTCACATTTCGTCTCATATGAAGCTCTGCCCTAACTTACACTGTCCAGCAGTCGTAAACCATCCTTTCATCTGTCAAGCTTAATTTACAGAAAATGACCAATTTATTTGTTCTGAAGTAGAAAGAAATGGTAAAGTGTTTATTTCATGCACTATAAGCAAAATATTTGTTTCTAAACAGCAAGCTTTATTCCCATCTCTCACGAAGCAAGAAAATCACATCTCTTCACCTTTCAGATTGCCTCCTTCGTATTATTCATGCTAGTCTTTTCTCACTAATTTTATGATTATAATGAGGCAATGGCATGCTGGTTAGCACAGAGTGACCTTTTAATTGAAAAGCTGTAAATTCAGTCTCAGTGGCCAACACTGGCAGAAATTTAAATAAATAAGGCTGCAAAGCCCTTACAATGGGCTGGCCTCTTGACCAGGGTGCTACCAAAGTCCTGCTCACCTGTCATCTGGCAATGCTTTGTAATTCCTTGGTGTTAACTGGCTGTCTTGTAACAAGTTAGGTTAGCATGAGACGAACAAAGAGCATGGAGTCTTTTATTGGTTAGGCAGAGGATTTTGCATTAGAATATCTTCAATATCTGATCTAATACTATACTTCATAAAACTATACTACAGCCTTTTAATCACATAAGGCTTATTGTTTAATTGCCAAATCATGATAAAAATCTGAACAGATTGATGCATGAGTAATTCTTGTTCCTTTATACAGTTTCTCTTGATCAGAGTTTTGATTTTTGTGCATTTATTATTTTAAAACACTAATAACATTGGTTTAATGAGATTTTCTTTCTGACAGGCACTTAAGATTGGTGCCCAGATACTACAATGATAAGGTCTTTTTAAGTGTTAGGTAAGATGCCTGAATTTTTGTAAGCAGCTCTGAGAAATTGTGCCACGTTCAGTGTGTCTTAGACACACCCAGTTCAGGAAATGGTCAATAGCACATTATCCTACCCACACATAAATGAATACCTCTCAGGTTCTTGACATTGGTGCTTGGCACTGTCTCACTAAAGTTCATAGCTAACAATAGCTAATGCTATATTAGTGATAACTAATAAGAATTGATAGTCTTGAATAACATAAAGCAGCTTTATGCTGTCAGTGTCATGCATCTTTATCAGGAATATATCATACAGACAATGGAAATTTTCCATATCCTTTAAAGTTTTGCATTCTGTATATTTGGTTGTTAGACAAATAGAGCAAGCTTTGCTGACTTCATTTTCATTCTTGGCAGCATGTTTTTATCATAAGGCAGATAGTCATTAATTTACAGAATCAACGCTGGGAACAGCTTTTGTGATCTCATATTAAATTTTCGCCTGAATCCGCCCCTTGGCAAAAATTACTCACATCGTTAAAAAATATTTAATTAGGCTGTAGTTTATACCCAGCTCACTAGGGAAATGTTGGAATTAATATGATTTGCATGAATTCTGTTTCTCTTTTTCTGTTAGAGATTAGTTTTGAATTCAGTTCAGAGGGTCGCTGACACTGCCAAGGACTCACAATTGTGAAGGTCAAACAGGTAGCAAATACTTCCCCTGGGTAGCTTCCCTGAAAAGACAGCTCAAAATTGCTTTTAATTATGGGTTACCTAAAAGGCCACTTGCTGTTTTTATTTTTCTACAATCTCTCAAATATTATATGGCTGGAACTTCTAGGTAGACCATCAGTTCAAGTCTAAAACAACACAAGTCATGTTTTCACTTCTTTATCTTTTCTAAAAATGTATAGCATATCAAACCCAAACAGAGTGCACACAATCAGGCATACATATGTTTAAATCTGTGTTTAAAACATTACTTTTGGTGTCTGTTCTTCTGTTGCAGTAGGGGAAACCCAAAAACTGCTTTCTTTTTCCTAAGGTTTGTAGGGGAAAAAAAAGTATATTTTGGAAGAAAAGATGTTTTCTTCATAGCAATGCATCCACTGGGTTAATTATTCTTCACAAGATAAGGTACAATGTTTAGTTATGCATTCTCTTGTTTATGATTTCAAGGGTTAGAAAAAACCCTGGGGATCCACATTCCTGTGCTTTTTAAAAAGAGAATTTAATGGAAACTTTAATTAATAATCTAATCAATCAATTAATCTCTGTTACAAAAATGTTGAAATCTAATTCTCCTTCACAGCTCTATCTATGCAGGGAGAAATGACTGCCCACTTATCAGGATGATGGGGAACCATTACAGACACAAAGAAAAAGTGAAACTGTAATAGTTTTGTGAAGCTGACACAGATAATATGCTAAGAATGTACTCTTGGATTTGGAACAGATCACAATGTGTCAGTATGGTGAGCTGTTGTGCAGTTCATTTCAGAAGTTCATTTTTTTCTTTAGCATATAAGAATGTAAGACCAGTCCCTATATAGTTAGGAGTTAATCTGTTTGCTTTGTGAAAACCCTGGCAATTATGACCTATTAGTAGTCAAAAAATCCTCTTACTAGTGAGCATCAGGTAGTACTGACTTTTGCTTGAGTTCAGAAAATGTAAACAATCTTCTTTATGAAATATGTGCAGACCACACCATGCTGTTGACTAGTTTAATGTTGATAAATAAATATTTATATACCAAGTGATTTATATAGGGCTTCTATCAGTGCTGCAAAGGTGAGAGTCCATTTGACCCTTATTTTTAGTACTGTGAGTCAATCCAAACTCTCTGGAGCCTGGAAACCTGCCAGAGGTGCTTGCAGTACTGATGGCAATTTAATTGATAACAATGCAGATGATTCTTTCATACTCAAACTCATCTCCATAGCAGACTCTGAGTATTTGTGTCTGAATGCTTCAAAATTCTTTAAAAAATCCATTGAGAGGCTTACATGTAGGAAAGAGAATTAAGTCGTACGTAGGCATGCACAGGTGTTGTACAGCTTCTGTCACCAAGCTTCTACTTTCTTTTGAAAAGTCAGTTCAATGTGTAAAAACACTTACAGGAGAATTTAGCAGAGAAGTATAAAAATGTAAACCAGCTTTGAAAAAGGAAATAGGAAATTTGTATATCCTTAGCAATGTATTTAATCTTTTGGGCTATATACCATGCACTCCAGTCAATGCAATCTGTACTTCTAAACTCCCGTAAAGTCTGAAATGTAAGAATTTTATTACATTTTGAGTATAGACTGTAGACATAGGAAAATGTGGTTTATGGCAGTTTTTGGGCTGCAAAAGCCTAATTAGATATTTATATTGAGATCTCATTTAGCTTGCTTTAGTTCTTTCCTACGGTAAGAGAAAAGGCAAGAAACAAAACGTCATACTGAACTATCATTGAGCATCATTCCCTTTCTCTTACTTTCAGTGATTTACCATTTCTTTACTTTTTTCTTTTTATCTTTGGCATATTCATTTTCCATCCTTTCCCAAGATGCAAATCCTGATGGCTTGAAATTACACTCTTTTTGGCAAGGAAAGGCCACAGCTTTATTTGCAGCACAAATTGGTCCAAATACACTAGTATTAATTGTGCACACTATATACAAAAATAATAGCTTACATTGCCAGCAGGCAGAATTTCCAGTCAGTGATTATAACGTTCTTTTCCAGCTGAAGAGCTTTGAAATTCTTGCCTGTCAGTGAAAAACTGACCATTCTGATCCATAAAAGTGGCATTGCTCTAAAGAAGGCACCCCAGAATTTCTCACCCAAAATTGTAGCGACTGAAAAAAATCAATTATATTCATTTGCCTGCATCCTTATGCTATCCTTCTGCTCTTTTACCTTTTTCTCCCTTCTGTTCCTCACATAAGCCTCATTATCCCTTGCTGTATTCAGGGGCCATCAGTCCATAAAAGCACCATTCTGGCTGCATGTTATATAGAACACGCATATTACACACCCATGTATGATTTAAAACAACTTAAAATAAAATGCTATCATAATGCTGAATGGAGGCTTAGGAAGTGCAAGTCAAGCACAGAAGGTTCCAGGTTGTGGTACACCATCTGGAATTCAGCAGCAAGGCAACACCACATAGTTTCCCAAGCAGGTATTACAAGCACGGCTTGTAACAGAACATCTGAGGTTTAAGATGCTGTCATACCTAAAATATAACAAACCATTTTTAATGTAATTTTGTTCTTGAATGAGATGGTTCCATGAATAGCAGAGACTACTATTAACTATGTTCAACTAGAGTATTAGTTACACCTCAGGAAAAAGGTCTTGGAGTCACTATGGATAGTTCTCTGAAATTGTCAACTGAATGTGCACAAGTAGCCCAAATGTTGAACATCATGAGAAAGAATATTGAGGATATCATAAAGTGCACTCAAGGTCTGACATTATTTCTTTGCCAAGGCAGCTGTAAAGAGAAGTGTTGGAGAATTTCTTAATTATTGGTATGTTAGGTACCTGGAGCCTTTCCCTCCTATGCAATTTTTATAGGACTGCATGGTGATGGCTAGCAAGACATACCAGATCTTGGACATTTCCAGATCATAGCCTTACCAGACACATAACATCTGAATCCTGACAATCACAAAAGCCTCTCTTGCTCTTTTTTCCTTCTCCCTCTCTTTGTTCTGTGTTCTTATACAATACCCATGGAATCAACTGCATATTCAGAATGGGAGCAGTACAAGATAGACACTGGACCCTGACAGAGCTCATGTGCTGCCAGAACAGCAGGACTGTACAAAGAAGTAACAAAAGGACCCTCACTGTGATTTGTTGCGTAAGATAGATGCTGACATGCATTAGCTGTGGGAGATAAATAGAAATTAAAACAAGGAAACCATCTAATATAAAAAATTAAAAAAAAAAATTAATAAGAGAATGGGAAAAGCCTAAAATATATGCTTACTTGGTAAAAATGCTTGAAAGTGGGGACCATATTTTTTGTGTTTTACTCTACAGTGGAATCCCAAAAGTAACTCACAAATATATGGCAAACTTTAATTGGATGTATTTCTAGGAAAAATCTGCTTTCAAAACTAAGGTTTGTGGTCATATACCTTGAAAGATAAAGATTGTTCAGAGTCTAAAACTAATATAGCTTTCCTGTTTAACTGGTTTTTAGTTAGTAGGTATTGTGAGTGATGCTGGAGGGAGAACTGAACTTAATGTGTTGGCCTCATTATCTTGCTGCCATCCACTGTTGCTCCACTCCGTAGATGTATCATTCAAAAGTCAAGGAACTCTTCTGTTCTAAATAGTGAGTTACATTATTAAATTAATTAAATGAAAGAGAAATCATATGAGTAAATGTTCACAGTCACTTAAACCCATTAAAATCAATGCAGTGTCTAGGTGTAAGTTCACCTCAAAAACACACTTGGTCACTTGCAATAGATATAGGCACTCAAGAAGCAGTAAAGTCTAACAGAGCATTCAAAAAGACACTCGTACAAGGATCTTCAATAAACACGTGTAGCTTTATGCAGTTATTAGCTATGGGAAGAATTCCACAGTGTGAAGAACTGGAATTCTTTTCCTGGGGTAGGAAAGTTATATTTTCACTAAATATCTGAGTTACATGGCCAAGGTGTAGCTAGTGAGTCAGTTTACAGACTATCTTTTAGCAAAGAATATATTTTGCTTTTCTTCCTTTATTGGACTTATTCTCTGCATTGTATTTGTCATTCTCCCTCAGAAACACCACTTCCTTCCTTGTTTTCTGCACTTCTCAGTGGTCAGATCTCTGATTTCTCTCTCTATCTCCTCTATTAGCTCTTAGTTTCCCTCTGTTCTCCTAATGTTTCTCTGACTTCAGCCCTATTTTCACCATTTACCTCTCATTTCTGCCAAAAATTTCCATCAGCCTCTATGATTCTGAGTCTTGGATTTATTTTTTTTTCTCTTGCTTCTGTCATTGTTACTGACCCTTGCAGTTGTGTTTCAAACACCTCCTTCATTTCTTGGCCATATCTCTGTCGAAGTAGAAGTGAACTTTTGGCCTACTGTTTCCTAAATGTATTAGGTGTTGCAGCATTTAAGATACAAAAAATAGCACTGAGGTCTAAAGGTGTTTTTTATCTTCAGAACCTGTGGCTCTTTGCAGTCCATGTGCATCTCTCAGCCCACAAAACTTCCTCCTTCCTTTCTGCTCTTCAGTAGTGCCAAGTACTGCTAAAGTACATCCATAAACATATCTTAACCATTCTTCTTTCTCTCTCAACTTAAAATTGACTGTCATCCTGTTATCCAGATTTACTATCATGTTTACCTCTCCATGCCTTCCATAACAGCCTGTATACACAGCCATCCAAAATTTGTCTATTCATCTCTATCATTTTCTTAATCATTTGGTTACCTGCAGTTCTGTAATCTTCCCCTCTTCCTCCAACCTCAGTCTCACTTTTTGCTTCAATCTGAGTAAACTGTGACTGTTATGATTTTTTCTTACATGCCTGTAAGTATCCCAAAATTTTTATTTTTCTGACAACTCTGCTTCACAGATTCTCAGATTGCAATGTCTCAGATTGCCTCAATTTCCTTCACTGATTTTGGCTTTCTGGTGCTTCTCATGCTGCCTCCAGTTCTTGGCAGATGCTGTACCTCTCATCTGTTAACTCTAGCATCCCTTACTTTTTTTTTCAGACTGTTTCTCTCTTAGGTTAAAATGCTAATGTTACCCATACTCTTCCACTCAGAAAGTTCTTTTTTCTTGAATACTGGGAATTTTTTTTCTTACCTGGACTCAGTTATAACTTCAATACTAAGACTCGTTTTTACTGTAACATTTATTGTATGTGCAGCATTGCATAAATTATTAATAAATAAATCTAAAATTTTAAGAGGAAGTATTTGGAGAAAAAAAAGGTGTGGAAAGACCATAGTAGTGTACTTCATCTAAGTACAATGTCATCCTACAAATTCTATATAAATTCTTCTTTTCTTGTTAAAGAAGCAAAAACCTACATAGGTATGTGCTGCCTTTATCAAATCCACAGACCATGTTTGAGAGAGCTTAGATGGGACATTTAGAAGTCTGTGACAGGACAGTAGTCTTCTATTGCTTTCTTCTAAGTCAAAAAAATAGATTCCTGTGACTGTGAATGTTGAACAAGCACGGAAATGCTGAATGAAGCTAGAATATAAATAATTTTAAATTGGTATGTTTATTTCAGAAAAATTTGATGTGATCTCTCATTTGGAGGGCAGTGCAAGCAATATCTACTTGAACAAATTTTATGCAGCATGAAGATGTGTGGTGGGTTAATTCTAAAGAACATGCATCTCTAAAGGTCTTCACAATATTTCAAGCATTTGTATTTTTTTTTCTTCTCTTAACATGCCTGAAATGGAAATTCATCTGTGAATGGTGGTTTTTATTCGTGTTTTCACGGAAGCACATTTGCATGCCCTAGAAAAGAATCAATATTATGAATGAGAACTCTCCCCAAAAGTCTTTAATTATATGTCTGTGTATCAATATGTAATACTTTGTTTCCCCAGATTTTTTCTTCTTTTAGCTGACACAGGCAGACTTTAAAAGGAGTAAAATCAGCAGTGTAACAATGAAATGCATACAAACTTGTTAAATGTGATGGCAAAATAAAAAGCTTCAGTCAGTATGATCAGTTAGAAGAAAAAAAAAGATAGCCAGCAAACTGTCTATCATGTGATGAAATTTGACAGTAGGGATTATGGCTTTGATGGACCAGAACAGCTAATAGAAGAAGCTGACATTTTTGAAACCCTGCTAATTAAGGGTTCCTTCCTTAATATTAAAATAAAGTCTTTGTCTGGGTTTTATGGTTGGAGAATCAGGTGTTTTCATTAATATATGCCAGTCAGTCTTAATAAGCTTGGAGGGCAGAGGAAGTTATTATTGAGTGACCTTCTACAAAATAAGCATGTTGCTAAGGGCTCTAACCCTGCCCTGTTCAGACTGATGAATCTCATTTCCAATGCAAAAGCTTCACAAGAAATCCAAGTATTCTCTGTGCAATCACAGAAAATAATCCTTGTGTCTCTTGTAATGTCCAGAATTGCCACTTACTATACTACTACTGTACAATGAATATTACAATACACATTATTTTTCTAGCACAATTGTCTACATTTCTGAATGGCCAAGAATACAAAAACTTATTGTCCAGACACTTGTATTGAAAAGTCAGCTCATTTTAATACTTCTCAAATAGTCATCTACCCTGTTCATGAATTATAATGCACAGAATACATCTGACAATACTAGCTTTGAAAAAGAGATATGCCTGTATTATTACATATTCATTTTCAAATAGATTTTCAACAGATTTTAAACCATTCATTGAAATTCATTGAGATGATAAATTCACAGTTGGATTTTGATTGACTCTTAATCTAATTTTACATTTGATAAGTTTTCTTCTTTTTTTTAGTAGTAATTTTGATTTGAAGTAGATTTTTCAAGCTAAGTGAAAGGGTGTGGTAAGTAACTAGTTGTCAGCATATATTTGCTGATAGAAATTAGAAAATGAGATATGGAACCAGATTAATTAAGTGAAGCAATGTAGCTATCAGGGATGTGCCTCACACCAACTCTGTGTGGACTGGGCCATTTCTAGCACCCCTAGACTTTCTGCAGATATTTACTAATGCTTTGTTGCTTTTAGCTTTCCTCGCTTTTTTCTCACTGGGTCAAGTCAGTTCTCTAAATGGTCTGTGAGATACTGCACACATAATAGAGTGGATAATGGATGAAATTTGAAGCCACACATGCCGTTGGCTGACACTGTGCTGATAAAATAATATGGCTGCCAAGTAGAAATGTCAGAGCTGGGAGAATATACATGCTCCCAGGTCATTGTGTGAATCTCTAAAAGTTGAGCATTTAATAGGAAGCAATCAACTGTGTCATATTGCAGATCTCCATTCTTTAATTGAAGATGGATGTACTGTTTTCTTATCCAACCAAACGAAGCTATCGCAATCTGTAAAGTACTTGATAAAACTTATTCCAAAAGTTTGGAATATCAGGTTTATTTCTTTCTTTATTTACATTGATGATGAGGCTAAATCTTAAATTGGCCTCAGAAATCAATCACTTGAACGGAAGTGAATATACATACTCTTGGATAATTCTTACTCTTATTTATTGTTACATACATAAATACATTTTAAACTAGTGAGACAGTTCAAACCAGAATGCAAAAAATGACAAAACTGAGGCCCATGTATTTAATTTCAATCTAGATATTTTCTTCCCAGGGCATTTTTGATACATCACTACATGAACATAAAATTAATAATAAAACAATTAATGCCCTGCAAAATCCATCCCATTATGAAGACCCACTATCCACTGCAATGTTTGAGTTATTTCTGAATGCCTAATAGATGTCGTGTTTGAATACAAGTAGTCCAGTTAGTCTATAGACTGCTTTGAATATGAAAGGATCTCTTTATTCTGTTCCAATAAAGTCAAAGCCATCTATGCACCTTGGACTATCTGTATCTCTACTTGATTTATGTATTTTAAGTTTGAGATTTGGGCTATTTACCCCTTGAGCATTTTTTTCCTTCAAACAAAAGTAACTTTATTTATCTCCATATTTAACCTTGATCCTATTCAATTTGGAAAAGTACTAAGTGCAGCATTTTTCTTACAATGTGTAAAACTGATCAAATGAAAACCCCCACAATTGTGTGGATGGTGTTATTTGTTTATTTTCTGGCGGGTTTTTGTTTGGGTTTTTGGTTTAGTTAGGTTTTTTAAGAGAAACTTGTGGCTGTGGCTGCTGGAGGTCAAGGAGGTAGTTGAAGTGTGATCAGTGATTTCCACTCTGTCTCTGGACGGATATGAATAGAGAGAAGACGGTCCATATGGTACTTAGCATCTCACTGGCAGCTCCAAACCACAGGAACAAAACATTAGATCTACCCTAGGAATGCCTCTTTTAGGTATAGTGTTGGGGTACCTGATATACTGCTACTCTGTAGCCATTTCTGTTCTTTTAGTATTTGAAGTAATGCAAAAAAACCCTACTTTCTCACTGCATACAATAGTTTAGTACTCCAGCACTTACTGCTAAAATTTCTGGTTGAAAGCCACTGATTTCTGATAATAAAACTTCTGTAGACATCAATATATGTAAGAACTAACACCCAGAGAGAAATATTCTATTCTCATCCTTGTTGGCATTGTGTTGCTAAATAGTATGACGAGAGTTTTCTTACAGTCTCAGCAGTATTTTATGCAGTACCTGCTGTGACTCACCTAAGAGCCAATATTAGTGTGCTCATTCACCAAAAAAGTAAGAGTAAAGCAGAAATGGTACCCTTATGCAGAAATCAATATTCATAAATAAAACAGCCAAAGTCACTGTACTCAAATACTGTAAATGCTATGTTTTTTACTGTAAATGTAATTGAAACAAGATCCTTCATTTTGCTGCTGGAAAACAAATGGAGTACTAAGCTAGATTTACGCCTTCTTCAAGAATAATGGATTTTTTGTGCAGGAAGAAGGAAATTTATTCCACAGCAGAAGCTAACAGGTGATCTCCACTACCAAATATTGTGACTGTATCTGAGGACAAGAAACATAATGAGAAAAGGATACTCCAGGATGTTTGAAAAAGGCTCACTGACTGCTGAGAATGGGCTAATACTGTAGTAAGTCTGGTATCAAGTTTGAAATCCGTTATAACATCAGTGTGCCTTGCCAAAGTGAAGTGCCAAAACAAGGGTCATTAAATGTTAATGTCAGTTTTCATGATGTAATGTTAATGTTGTGATTGGAAGGAGTGGCATACGAGTTGCAAGGTTCATCCTTAGTGTGGGAGGATACAGGATACCCAGAGGACACCCCAATATACTCCATTCCATTAGTCATATAGATGTACAAGTACTCACAGAATGGAACATTTCAGACCCAGGACAAATGTAAACCAATTGAAAGCTTTAAAAAGACACAACCCAGCATTTTTCTGCAATATGTTTAGGGTCTAGATATGTGGCTAATGGCTAATTTAACATAGAAGGAATACCACAAAAGCAGCTGTAGACACCAAAACCATCAGCATGTCCCCCTCCACCAACAAATTTGTGAATCCTGAAATAATCTGACTGTGGAAAGTATTACTCTAAGTGATCAATATGACTAATCACTTTTAAGAGGAAGGCAATTATTTGGAGACGGTATCTGTCTGCATCATGTATAACTCTTGCCTTTCTCTGCAACTTCCTGCTTTGCTTTTCTATGTGCTCCTATTTTCCTGTCTTCCTCACAGTTTATAAAACTGAAGCTAAATATCTTGGCAGCTATGTTTTGCTCTCACCTTTCAGCTCCTAAATCTGAATGTAGTAATGTAAGGGTTCTGTATCTTACAAACTTGAAATGACTTCCAGTTCTGAGTAGCAATAAAAACAGATGGAATTTTCCAGAGGGACACAAAAAGAGACTAAAGGAAAGGGAGAGAATTTGGAGATGGAAGTAGAGAAGACCTATGACTGCCTTGAGAAAGAGACGGGCTGGCTTGAATCATTTAAACAAAGGAGAGGTTCTGGGGATATTTTCCACAGTCTTTATGGAAAAGTGAATGAGAAATCTCTCCTCTTTTCCGAAGAGTAGAATATTTTCTTTTGTTACTCAATTTTGTAAAATGCAAATATGTTTTAGAAAAAGTTTGAGAGGTGTGAAATTTGATCTTTGAGCCAGTACCCCAATTTCCTACTATATACCTGGTCAAATGCATTCTGATAAAGTCTTAAAGGCAGAAGTCAGAGGAGTGAGTTAATTTAGAGGCTCCCTTCCACACCACCGTGGTCTTGGTCAGGATTCAGACTGCAAGTTTCTTAGTCCATTGGAAGGGCTCCTGTCCCTGTCTGGCTGGCACAGGGTCATAGAGGCTTGTACAAAGACTTTTAATTCTTTCATTCTTAGGTTATATAGCGTTACAGAGAACTGCCATGGGCAATCTCTGTACAAGATGAAGAGAAAATAAAACCAAAGGTATGAGAGAAAATGGGACCTGAGTTGAGCAAAAGCAGGTGTCCAAAGATGCCTGTTTAATACCCGGTGCTAGTGTTAGCTGCCTTGAATATACTTGCTCCTGACAGAGTAGGTGCCACTTGGTATCAGCTGCAGAAGGCTACAAGCCCCCCACCCTGTCCCAACAGGAAAACTCTCTAGCTGATAGCTGCCTAACATAAAGGTATTAAGGATTTTATATCCATGGCAAAATTTTCCAAAGAGCTGTCTCAGGCTGAGCATCCAGAATCAAAGGCTGCTTTTGAAAAGTTGACCCTGGCCTTTGGGGAGACACTGCAAAGACTTTACTCGTTTCCTGAAAGGGTAATTTGAATCTCGTTCTATATTCCCACATTGAATTAAATTGAAAGTGCCTCCACTGATATCAACAGTTTAATGAAAACTGCTGTTATTTCATGGAATTTTTTTTTTGTAACCTAAGCTAAATGAGTTACATACTGCTGTGTGTATATACACATGTGTACAGTAATTGAAAGTCTTTTTTTATTCTATTTGATTCAGTATTGAAGATAAGTTTTTCTTTCTCCTCTTTCTACTAGTATACACATAACTTTATCCAGAAGGTTTTTCAGTTTCTGTCCTTGAGATATGTGAATTAAAATTGAAAGTAGGATGGGTTGGGAAAGAACATAGCATTTCTGCCCAAGCAGTTCAATATTCAGAAGTCTTGTGATCTGTAAAAGTTATGAAGAGAGAGGTATCATACCCATTAGTCCAGAGGAAAACCAATTTTAATGTTGATACCACATTACATTGTATTTCACTTTCTTCTTGATATATTATTTTATAAATTGTAGTACAGTGTGGTGATTTTCATATTGTGTTTCATATTTCATCTCTAATCTTTTGTGTTGGGCTACATGAAGCTTAGTGTCTCAAGAAACATGAAATAATGAGAAAATTAATAATTTAAATGCTTATTTAACTATCTGCAGTTGGTGTGTTAATCCTAATATAGAAAATTCATTATGGCATCGATATATTACTGCTTTTTTCTATTACTGAGCTATTTGTAACCATATTTCACCTTAAAAATATTTAATAAATCACTCTTTAATCATTAAGGAATTTGAAGTGCACTGTTCATTTCCACAAAGTACTGTTTAATCCATTTGATCAAATGAGATTTACTAGCACTAACTTTTGTTGTTGTCTAACCACAGACTGCATTGCTCAGTAAGGAAGAATAGCAAAGGCTATTGATATGTCTGTTGAAAAAGAGAAATTCCTCCTTGTTTCCCAGGAATCGCATCCTCCCAAGATTCTGATTTTGAAAAGTCACCTGAACTTTAGAACAGTTCTGCTATTCACTAAACAGTGAAATTGCCAAATATGAAGTGCCAGTGTCTTAGATATTTTTATAACTTCCAGAATTTTATGGCATAACAGTGACTTC
Organism: Agelaius tricolor; assembly: GCF_023055355.1. Classification (NCBI taxonomy): domain Eukaryota; kingdom Metazoa; phylum Chordata; class Aves; order Passeriformes; family Icteridae; genus Agelaius; species Agelaius tricolor. Next base: position 26,150,128 of record NW_027269265.1, on the reverse strand, counting down.
TTTAAAATGTTAAGTCCTCTGAGATTTTTGGAAATGGCTTTAAAAATATATGCTGAAAAAGAAAAGAAAAAAAAATGTGCTAACCCATTTTTCTGCTAAAGAATCTTCAGTTTCCTGTTGCTGTGAGCAGATACAGAGGTTCACACTCTATAGTCACTTCATTAGTAACAATCTGCAGCAATTCTTTTGAAGTCAGTACAGTTAACCAGCTGTAAAACCAATGTTACTGAAATAAAATCCAGACCTACAATTGCTGTACTTTTCACCATGTACCACACTCATTTCTTGTGCTTCTTTTGGATTCTCACTATTGTTCATAGTAAAACAGTAGTATCTCAGATACTTCAGTGGTAACAACTGGTAAATTTATGTTCTTTATAGTGATGACCACAGTGACTGAAGAGTGGCAAATGCAGTCAGCATGCAGGACTCACCTTGCTCAGAGACATGCATGGCATGAGACCTTTTGGCAGCTACCACAGTACCCATTCCTCTAGAGCATATTGCATGCATTCTATACATTTTCAGTTCAGTTAGAAAAGAAGGCTTTTTCTACCAATCAGGGCAGTGTATGAAAATAATTCCATCTCTCCATGCTGCATGCATCATGATTATGGATGTGCTGAAGCAACAATAATCAATCTCAGTTAACTGGGCAACCTTGTCACTTGCTGCTCTTAGTCATGCAAAGTGTTGTACAAAGAAGCAGAAGCAATGCAGCTTGATTTTCATGGAGGTATTATTGTACATGAGGTACCGAGAGGTTGTACATTATGATAGGAGCACAAGCTGCTCAGCGCTGTTCATTTTGCTGTGTTTTTAAAAATGATTATGGAAGTAAAGTAGAAGCTGTGTGGCTGCACTGCCAGCCAGAGTACTTGGGCTTTTCTCTGACTTTCTTACACCCATCAAAGCAACTTGCAGAGGTGGCATTATCAGACTTTTTTTTACTCCCAATGAACTATTTTCTTTTTGTGGAGATTAGTTTAAAATGACCCAGTGCATATCCTATAAATTTTACTTCTCTGTTAGTGGTAAGTGGCAGCTGGCAGCAGAACAGTTCAAAGGTGCATGAGATCATCCATATTAAATAAAACAACCAAACATTCATTTGCATCCCATTTACCTTGAGGAAAGTGCAGCACACATTTAACATCAGACAATACTTAGTGTTTTGTTGGGCTGTAAGGCCCTGAAAAGGCTGCTCTCCCAGCAGCAAATGGAAGCCTAAAACTCAGTTAGTTTCCAGTGAGAAAAAGGAATTAATTTGAAGGGTGAAAATCCTACATGCACCATGTGACAAAGATTTTGTTACATTCAGAGCTGTAAATCTCAAGAAGAGTAGCTTGGCTAATGAGAAGACCTGAACTGTGCAATTATATAGAATCTTCTGAAGGTCTAGTATTTCCTTTTAGAGCCTGTAACTTTTAGGCTACAGGCTGAAATGAAGTATGCTATTAAACTGCTGCTTATGGGTAATATGTTGTTCATGGTTTCTCTCGATTTTTGTCATCTGAGGCTGAAATTATTTTCTTAGGGATTTCTGTTGTTATTACCGCACTAGTCCATAGTATAACTAGGTCATAGTATAATTTTGAATGTTCTCAATTTCAGCTAAAGATTGGAAGAAATAATAAATTAGATCACAGCTCTTCTTATAACCTTATGCATAGAAGGAAAGTATAATTGCTTTATTTGTGATCTTTCATGTTCACAGCACTGCTGTAGTTAACCTGTCCGTAAGCTAACAAACAGATTTATTTGCAGTATCTTGTAACAAAAATGAATAAATGGATAATGACAATGTTATTCAGAAAAATAAATTCTCTTTTTTTTTTTTTTAGTTTATTCTTAGAGAATGTATGCAAAATTCCAAATAGAACATCTAGAATTCTGTTCGCATGGGCTCGGTAACAGTGTTCATAAACCTTGCCATTGCTTCTTATTTAACAGATAGTGTGCTGGAATTTCCCTTAATTCCTTGACCATTAGCTTCTCAGATCAGAGTCTCTTGGTTGCTTCCTGAAGACAAGGAAAGATAGCCAAGGTCTCTGTCTGATAAATGTCCTGCCCTATAAAGCCCATATTTTTCTGTGTTTCTTCTATTAAAGCAATTTCTTCCTGTGCATATTACTCTCAGTCCATTTCTGCTCAGGCTGCCCTTGAACCATAGCTGTTTTCTGGGGAGGTGGGAGCAGGTGGATGTGGAGTGGAGAGGACTGAAGCAAAACTCTGGTTGTCACGATGCCTTTCCTGCCTCAAACATTTTGTGTTAATCATTTTGTAAGTAGCATGTTCTGGGATAGTTTGTCTTGTTTCCATTCACTATGGGATCTGTGATTACTTCTATTGAAATGAGTACTTAGACTTCATAGTTTAATGCAGTTAACAATACAGCTGTGGAATGAAAGGTATATTGAAGAATTTCGAAAGAGGAGTTGTGACTGAAATACAGTAGTGAAAAGCTGACAGATAGAGTTTATCAAAGTGCTGCAGTTTACCCTCACACAGAGAGAGAGTGGCTGCTTTTATATTCGCTAATCCCCAAATAACCGCCAAGAAATATTAAAATACACATTCTATTAGTTTCATTTAATTTCTTAATTGCTCAAATTCAGTTTACCAATTTATTGCTGTGTGAAATGCTTAGAGGCGATGCGTACATTAAAGGGATTATTTACATGTAATCCCTCCCTCCCAAAGGATACAAACTGATCATTTATGAATCCTGATTTACGCTCTGTAACAATACCAGATGAATGAAATAGTTACTGCAGATTGATGTAGCTCCTGAAAGCGCAATACAGCGTGGAGTGTGATTTAGTACTAAAACTGAACTATCTTGTTTTCACTGATGATTTTTGTAAAGGTGTGTGAATTTAGAATGAACCAAACTAAAACTACTTGCTGCAACTGAGCTATTTATTTTCTGAGAATATATGCAACCGAAACATTAACCTTGGGGAAAAGTCTATTTTAAAATGTAGCCCATGTTCTATTTGGGATGTGGATTATTTTCAGCTAGGGTTATGATTTTACAGGAAAGAGATTTATAATTAGTTTTAACATAATTGGCAGGGATTTACCATTGAGATGCAGCTTGTTCCCTGCCTGTGGATATCACTGTTGGTATCTGTTTGCCAGCCAAAAGCTGTGAAAACAAGATGTAATAAGAGAAAGGAGAAATCAGAAACCTTACCCATAGTGAACAAAAAGGAGTAAAATTTTGAAAAATCTTTAGGTACATTATATAAAAGGAAATGTCTTTAACCTGCACTCTACTCATTCCACACCTTTGCAGAGTGACGAAAACTACCTGCAGTTTAAAAGGAGGTATTTGCTTATCCTGTCCGTGTTATCCCCAGCCCTTCTCTTTGGCCAGACATAACCTGTTGTATTAGAAATGCTCACATTCTGAAAGTATGGCCATCTGTGCCAGCAGTAAGTAACAGTGAGACTTAAGAGAGTCTGCAAAAGCCATAGGCACTCTGGCTCAAAAATCAAACATCTGAA
>NW_027269265.1:26136615-26141615 GCF_023055355.1 Agelaius tricolor | reverse complement strand
GGATATTATCTCTGTGATTTTTCACACCAGTTGGACATGAGAAGCTAAAGTATTGCTCTATTAAGCAAAGTTGCTCAGATGTGAAGAAAGTTTACACCTTTTTCTGAGTTGCTACTTGTAGAAGAGGTACTTTTCAGATAGAAGGAGTAAGCAATACTAAAAAGACTAGAAGGCTTTCTTGGGACAAGTCTTGGTAGAGTTCCCACCTGTACTTTGAGTGGGAGAGATTAGCACCTGAAATGTCTGTCACTGCAACTGTATTTTCTCAGGTCTTAGCAGAACAAATTTTTGGTAATGGCATTTCCTAGGCTTGAATTGACATCACACACAAGGATAGCTGCCCATAGAGGCAGAACTAAAGCATGATTATGGAATCTCAGTAATATTCTGTTAAATTTAGATTTCTAGATTTTCACTTTTATAATCTTTTTTCCTATTAAAATGACAAAAATAGTAAGAGCCTATAAAAGGAGTAAGTAAATGGCCAGTAAAATGGTGCTGTAACCAGTCAAACACTACAAGTAAAATGTAGAGGAGAGCCACTCCTTTCCTACCCTGTTCATTTCAGTAAAATGTGTATTTTAAAAGCCTAGTTGGAAGTAATCAAATTATAGCATGTATAGCAATTAAATTGTTTCTTTGGGCAATTCAAAATGGAGGAAAATAAAAACATAAAATTACATTGACACCTCACTGAACACTGAACTTCCTTGTCGTCCTGCCCTCAAACTGATTAGGCTGTGGGAAATACTTCTTATAAAGCTTTAATGCCCCATTCATCTTCAGTTAAGGTAAGAGAGTTCTGGTTTCACTCATTTTGCATTCTCAGTGGCCATCTGCAGATGTATGCAGAAAGGCAATCTTTTTTTTGAGTATTTTCTCATTATTTATATCAAGTATTCAAGTAATAGAATATGTGGCTGGAATTAGTGCATTTACAGGAAGGCTGTGGGTTTTTGACTCTTGCTGAATCTTCATGAGTGCCTACATGCCAGGCACCTTCTGAGATTGCCACACCCGAGCTAGTTTCAGATTTGTTGGTTTGGATATTTCCAGCAGAAGTGCTAAAGAAGCATAGAGCTCTCTCCTACTGCAAAATTCACCTCAAATCTGGGAAAGGATCCAAAAGAATCAAATGGAGACAACTATTATTGCTCAGAGTTGTCCAAGTCTATAAAGGACACTCCTCTACATACTGTCCCTTTTAACAGGGAAAGGGTTTATTGTAGGCACATATTATAAAAAACAAAAGAGCAGCAGAGGGCTTAGAACCTTGAAGACATCCGTGTCAATTTTTGGTTTACTTTTTTTTTATCGCACATTCAGGTTTATTAGGACTGTGATTCTAAAACTCGTTAAAGGCACCTAGGAGGTTGCTGCCCTGCTTACACACTGTGACCTCTGCCACAGATTAGTGCCACTAGATAGGAGGGAAGAGCATGGGCACTGTCACTTGTCAGCTGTAACCTTCGCAGCCAGGATGTTAATATAAGCCAAAATCAGTGGTGGTTTCACTAGTGGCTAATCTGAACTGTGGGTGGCAGGTGCTGAGAAGCAGACACACCATGCTTAGCAACCTTAGGCAGAAAGATGGCAGAGATGTAGCAGGCAGACACCTTTGAAATCATCTCAGCAGGAATCTTCAGAGTTTTTTGTGTAAGAGCAGCAGGGAAGGCAAGCCAGAGGGACACGGAGCTGCAGCCTTGCTCTGCAATAGCCTTAGTCCCATCACAGGGATTGCTGCCTCCCATGACTGCAAGGTTTCAAGTGCTGTCACAAGAGCTTCACTTGTTGTGGAGTCACAGTACTTGAGAATATGCTACATAACCTGTTGATCCTGTTGTCTTATATTCTTGTATTAGGCAAGATTCTTTCCTAAACACTGTGCCAGAATCTTCCATGAGGTCAAAATATATTTTTATGAGCTGCCCTTCTCCCCACCTAGTGCCACCATCTTCTGCTTCTTACATCTGTGTTTTCGTTCATCATTTCCTTCTCTCTGCAGCTTTTAGTTGGACATATACTGGAAGGGTAGTTAGGAGAACCATTACAGTAAATGCATGCAGGCTATGGAATTACAGTGTCAGGATGAACCTGAGTCCACAGCCACTACATATACTCTCTATCCATTTTTGTGCACCAGCAATGATAGTCTAATAGTAGAATTTTCAATTTCTTTCTGACTGATTTCCAGACTCCTAGAACAGCCACCTCTGAACAGCTCAGGCTCACAATTCCTGGTGTTAGATAGAAGTACAGCCAAGAGGGGAGTCACGTTAAATCATCACTGTTCTGTGATCTACTCTAAGCTGCCCTGAAGTACTCACAGATAGGAAGTTAAGGATATCCTAGACATAGCTTCCTATGTCATGCTCTGCCCTAAATGAAGCTCAGCCAGAACACCAGAACTAGAGTCTAAGGAATGCCACAGTGAGAGGGCATGCTGAGGAATTTAATACAGATATAAGATATGCCAGTGTAAATACCCTGAGTGTTGCCAGTTAATTTGTCTGACAATTTTGCTCAGGTTGATTAAGCTATATTACTGCATGGTGCCTACAACATACAGAAAACACCTTAAAAAACTTACTGTGAAATTTAAAACTACAAACCAAACAAGTGCCTGTTTCCTAGATCATTTACTACTAAGGCATTCATTTGGAAACACTGTGATGTGTGTTGTGATACCTATTAAATTCTGTAAACGTGATGACAATAAGGAATGTCAAATATTTTTGAAGACCCTTTGGTAATGTATTTCAAAACCAGCATGAAAGTGTTTTGGTTTTTTTACTCACTTTGACAGGTGAATTATTTACTGCCTAGTGTAGTTTTCTGAACAGCTGAAGTTTTCTATCAATGAGATGAATTTAGAGTCAGGCAAGGGAAGCCATCTCACTAACCCTGCATCCAACCCCATTCCCAAGGCAGCTTGACTGTATCTACAGCACTTTCTGCTGTACTGCAAATGTCAAACAGAAGGTATAATGGATTTAATATTAGTGCTGGCCAAGGTGTTGAGGGAGCTGTTAATAATGTCACTCCAGCTATTGATCTGAAGCCTTTAGAAATCAAAGAAAAGTGAGAGATCCCCAACTGGGGAAAGGCACAACAGTGACTGTTTTTTTATTACCAATATATTTCTACATATATAGTGCTGACTTTCTGGAATTATGTGATCATCATTAATCTTTCAGAGATTTCTGGAATCATTATGTGGTAGAATAATATCAGGGTGACCCTTATGCATACTAATGATAAACCTTGCTTTCATTTCAGCCCCAAGTTAGCTTTAAAAGGTAAAATAGTGATGCCAACAACATTAGTACAAATCTTCAGCTGCAGAGAAATTTTATTTATTCTGTAATCATATACTGGTGAGGTTGAGATGTCTGTATTTGACTCCTCCTAAGAACATTGTCACTTCTGCCTGTTAAGCTGGGATTTGTGTAGCTGCCATTGCAAGAGGATAGGTTTTTCCTAAATATAATTGTCATGGCTCAGCTTCCTCTGTTTACCACAGAGCTAAATTTCGCTCTCGGTTTATATTCTTCCAGGTTCCTCTGCCACAGGGTAGGTCCACTAGACAGAAATATATACACCTGAAAGTGCCTAAATGCAGTGTATGTATGGTAGTGTGTGTGTATATATAAAATTATTTATAAGTGTACTAATGTAACACAAAATTAGGCAAGTGTCTTTAGTATACTATGAAATTCCAAATCAGTATAAACAGGAGAATAATCTACCTTTGCTCTCATTTGATCCCCGTGTACTATGATAAACACATATTTTACAGAATTGATTTTCAAGCAGAAATTCTGTTATCTCTTCCATAACTCCAAGAAGACCAACCAGTAGAATCTCTGTTGCATTCTGGACAGACCAGCAGTTAGTGTGGTTTGTAAGCTCTTTGGGAACAGGCAAGAAGAAACTAAAAAAATGGCAGGAGGATTGGAGACTGCATGGAATTTCTACTGCACTCTTCCCTCCCTCAATAAAGAGAAACACATGGGCAAAGTAGGCTGGAGAGTGTCTACTTGCCTGTATTGATTTCCCCACAGCTTTTTTCAGATCTATTTGATTTGGGCTCTGAGGTCAAGATTTTTGTTTCATTGATCCTGTGTGTGTGGCAGCTCCAGTGGAGGATGTTTCTGTGTCAGCTGAAGGGTTGTGAGAAATAAGACTGACTGATCTTCCTAAGTATCCCTAGTCTTATGTGGGATTGTTCCCACATAATACAGTGGGAACACAGCTGAGTTTGGAAAAATCAGAGTAATTGTGTTTCCATCTTCTCACAGTTACTTGTGATATTCAATCTACATGTTCATTTAAAGTACATTCCATACATCTTTGCACACCACCACAATGTTCATTTCATCCTTCCCTCACAAGTGCTTTGTTCTGAAATTTTTCGTAGTTCTTATTTTGTGCTCTTCTCTCAGCTCATTCAGTTTTGTCTCTTAATTTCATATGAATGCTGTTTTCTCAAACAGAACAATAATTTTACTCTGTCACTATATTCACCTATGTAGCCTTAAATTACATTGGTTTTTTTCTCCATCCTGTTGTTAAAAATTCATATCTCATTTATTTTTGCCCCCACCAGTCATCTTGTCTTTCCAACCTCCTGTTTCTTCCTTCTAAATATTGCTCTATGACATTGTGTATCTTTCCAAAGTAATAACCATTAACCATATTCATTATACCTATTTTTTAACTGTGGGGAATTTTTTTTCCATTTGACAGATTTGTTGATGCCTGCTCTGAGTAAAATGTAAATCACAAATTTTTTTTATTATTATTTTAGTATTTATTTTATCATTTACACATTTTGTTTATTTCTCATTTTAAATTTAGAGTTATAAACCCAGAAAGTGTTATATTTAAACAAATAATTTTAATTTTTTTTTGTGTTCCTCTCTAAAATAAAATGACACTACAGTCTTTACTTACCTAATCTATGTTGATATTAACTTGTTTTTCAAATATTATGCTTC